>NC_138222.1:32072006-32672006 GCF_964197995.2 Scardinius erythrophthalmus
AACGTTCACTCTGTTCTGCTCGTTCCTCGCCGTGGACGTGCACCGTTATGAATGCCCGTGCAGCCATGAGCATTTTAGTTTCATTTTAAAATTAGCGCCTTTCGGGGGGTGGATGGCTTGAAATTATTTTACAAAAGCACAATTTTGTGTTTTATTGCAACTGTACACAAATATAAGTTAACACTTTGCAGTTTGAATGTCGTCCTGTATAATGATGGAGTATGTTTTTATGTGTCTACTGTTCAATCGCGCCCACGCCACACACACACACACACACACACACGGTTTACTATCTTTGTGGGTACTCTCCATGGACTTAATGGTTTTTATACTGTACAAACTGTATATTCTATCTCCTCACACTAACCCTACCCCTAAACCTACCTATCCCATAAAACTTTCTGCATTTTTACATTTCCAAAAAAACTCATTCTGTATGATTTATAATCTTGTTTACCCATGGGGACCTCTATTTAGGTCCCCACTGTGACACGAGTCCCCATGAGTCTGTGTGCATTCAGGTTAAAGTCCCCACCGGGATAGAAAAACATGAACACACACACACACACACACACACACACACACACACACACACACTCCAGCATTACAATCTTGACATTGCAGCCTGTTCATTATAGCCTTAATAAAATATAATAATAAAATAGTCAACCTAACATATAAAAATTACACTGCTCTAAATAGTCAGTAGTACAATTCGTACATTCACAGTAAGCACCGCTCGCTCCACTGTGATGTTTCCAAGCAAATTTTTGCGCATGTGAAGAGGATGATTTTTTCCATCAATATTGGAACACGAGTGAAGAACAAAGCCTATAATAAAGAATAGTTTAGCATCCAAATACATCGCAAATGTTGAAACATTTTGATTCTTATGAGAGGGTTACGTGAGCCCAACACTGCTTACTTTCATTTTTACTTTTACATTAAATTTAAAGGATTTGTTGTGGAATATTTTGTGTATCATAAAATCTGAATAAAAAAATAATAATAATAATAAAAAAAAAATGAATGAATGAATGAATGAATAAATAAATAAATAAATAAATAAAAAAAAAAAAAAAATATATATATATATATATATATATATAGCGATAAAGGGCCAAAGCCGGCGGCACCGCCACCCTAAAGGCACCGGGGTTGCGGTGCCACCGGCTTGGGCCCGTAATCGCTGCTCGCAGCTATATTTTATAAAGTGAAATCTATGTAGTGTTTTATTTTTATATTTGTTCATTTAATTTCTTTCTTGAATGGTATCTGTTAAATACACCTACTGTAGCTGAAAAAATAAACCTCTGTTTATTTCATTTCTATATTGTATGGTGTGTATATGTCAATGTGTATCTTTGTTCTTATCTTTTTAATAACAAACAAAATAATCAGAAAGATTTGTATCTTCGCCACTTTGGCCTAAATGTCTAACATTCTTTTTTATTTTATACTGTGTTACCTTGTAAGGCTTTGTTTTTAAAATAAGGACATTAGTTTGGCTGTAATGCTCAATCACTTGCAAAATAGTAAAACCAACATGAAAAAGAATCATGGTAAAATCGTGAATCGTGATTTTCCTGAAAAAAAACTAATTGTGATATAGTCAACCAGCCCAGTCAAATTTTTTTTTTTACAAACAAACTGACCACCAACCGCATATATATATATATATATATATATATATATATATATATATATATATATATATATATATATATATATATATATATATATATATATATATATATATATATATGAATACTTCATATGCAAAAGCCTCTAAGTGCCATCTGAACTTTCCTTCTAGAATGATCATTTTTATCAAGCTTGTATGTTTATGTTCACTTATTGCACTTTAATGACAATTAAAATTACCTATTAATTGTCATTAAAGTAAGTGAAATTACTGAACTTAAATATACAAGCTTGATAAAAATACTAATTTTAGAAGAAAATTTCAGATGGCACTTAGAGGCTTTTGCATCTGACGTCTTCATATATTTCAAGTTTCCAGGTTGTTAATGCTTTAACAGCTGCTTTAAATATCTGGTATATGTCTGGTTTGCAGTGGTGTAGCAATAATACTGCATAGTTCCTGCAAGGTATGGCAGATCTTTTGCTGTATCTAGCACTCACAACCAACCTGCAAGTTAGAATAATGCATGTAAATTGCATTCTGCACAATTTTTTTTTTAGTGATGTTAACCAAATTGCTAAATTATTAGTGAATCTCTCACTAATGACAACCGGTGCAAATATACAACAATATCAGTAAGTGCAATTCATTCACATTCCTACTCGCAGCATCTGTTTAGCAAAGCATTTGTGTCTTATTCAGTACGGCCCAAGGCATATTGTGTTGCTCCCTAGACCGTCCATTCAGCAGGAGAGGCTGTTCCATCTCCATCCAAACCCCTCTGTGCCACCCCATGGGACTTGATTCCTGGCAATTCCTCAAACATCAGGAAAGCAGACCCAGGCAACAATCAGTCCCCCATGTCTTTATGCCTAGAGTGAAAAGTAGGACATTGCTTTCATTGGACAGCAAAGTTAAGGAGTGCTTGAGGAAGAATGCTTGCTGAATAATGCATGTGTAGACATTTGCAATGAACACAATCATACATTTACATTGATTTAAACATCCCACACAAGTTAAAACCAGCTTGTGTTAATTTATGTCTCTACAATTAAAATTTATGTTTACTCCATTATTATATCAGAAACAGATAAAATAACAAACTTTGTGTTATTTATTTAAAAATATAGATCAAATTAATGTGACACCCTGTTAAATTTTCGGTAGGATCTGATGAGTTCTCTTACGAGAGGTTCGCTCGTATTGCGTAAGTTGCTTAATGCAAATGCCGCTCGAGTGTTAAAAGTAGGAGATGTGCCCACGAACCCGTACCCAAACCTGCTCACTGCCCATCTGTCACACGGCCAAAGTTTCCTCTTACCGGTCATGTTATGAATGTAAGTCCTGTGCCCGCTCACGAGCGTTCACACTTACTGACTAACACTTTACCCCCAGCGCTGCTCGCGCGTCCCGGTTTTCCCAAAATATGTTCCCCGTTCAAAGCAACCGGGACATCGTGTGTAAAACGACCAGCCATCGCTGCCAGCGAGCCGCCGTATTCAAGCACTGAGAGCGCGCGCTCCGCGCTCCGCGCTCATGCCTCTGATTCAGGTTCTCGATCCCACGAAGTGCGGCAATCGAAACCCGGAGGCCATTCTGCCCTTAGCTGTACATGCAGAAGCATGGGAAGCTATTCCAGGTGTGTCAGAATGGGTGCTGAGCACAGTAAAGCAGGGCTATTCGCTGCAGTTCGCTCACCATCCCCCGCGTTTTCAAGCATGGACAGAGACGACAGTGAATACAGAAGTAGCACACCTACTTTGCGCGTAAATAGCGAAACTGCTGTGCAAAGGGGCAATAGAACCGGTACCTCCTTCTCTGAGTGAGTCAGGCTTTTACAGCCGTTACTTCCTCGTACCCAAGAAGGACAGAGCTCTAAGACCTATCTTAGATCTGAGATATTTGAACAAAGCTCTCATGAGAAGACCTTTCAAAATGCTCACAACCAGACAGACACTCGCGCAAATTCGCCCGAGGGACTGGTTTATTTCCCTCGATCTGAAAGATGCGTACTTTCAGATTCAGATAATACCCCATCACAGGCCATTCTTGAGATTCGCCTTCAAGGGTCAAGTGTATCAATACACCGTCCTTCCGTTCGGCCTGTCTTTAGCACCCCGTACATTCACGAAGTGCATGGACGAGGCTCTCGCTCCCCTGAGAAATCGGGGTATGCGAATTTTGAACTATCTGGACGATTGGCTGATTTTGGCACAGTCAGAGATAGAATATATATCTCACAGGACAGTGCTTCTCAGCCATCTGGAAAGCCTGGGTCTTACGGTCAACTGGACCAAGAGCTCATTACTGCCCAGTCAGTCAGTCTCTTTCCTGGTAATAGAACTGGACTCTGAGGCTATGACGGCCCGCTTGTCGGCACAGCGCGCGCGTCTTTCCAGAAGGGCAGCACCGCTCCTCTGAAAACATTTCAACGCTGGCTGAACGCTCGAGTACCTGAAGGAAGCAAAGCACCCACGAGACCCCACAAAAGCTGTTGGACGAAGGCAGGTCCCCCTCCACGCTCAAAGTGTATGTGGCGGCTATTGCAGAGTTTGCAGTGCTAACTGATCTTGTTTGTGATCTTTCTTTGGTCCTAGAGGCCCTGAAGACACATCCCTTTGAACCATTAGATTCCGTGGATCTAAAATACCTTTCGCTCAAAACCGTTTTTCTGATAGCCCTGTCATCAGTCAAACGTGTGGGGGATTTACACGCGCTGTCCGTTAGCGCTGCGTGTCTCGAGTTTGGACCGAATGACTCTAAAGTCATCCTCAAACCAAGACATGGTTATGTCCCCAAGGTGATTGGCACTCCCTTCAGAATGCAGGTCATTTCTCTATCAGCTCTGCCAGCATCCAGTAGCGAGGGCGATAATAACCTCCTCTGCCCTGTCAGGGCGCTGAGAGTTTACATTACATGCTCCGCCACCTTCAGGCGCTCGGAGCAGCTCTTTGTTTCGTTTGGTGGGCGCACCAAGGGTCTCGCCGCCTCTAAACATAGCCTGTCCAGATGGATAGTGGACGCTATCGCAGCAGCTTATGCGTCAAAACACCTGCAGTGCCCTCTGGGCATCAGGGCTCATTCCACTAGAGGCATGGCCTCTTCGTGGGCTTGGTCCAGCGGGATTTCTATTCATGACATTTGTATGGCGGCAGGCTGGGCCTCCCCCTCTACATTTGTTAGGTTTTACAACCTGGAAGTTCCAGCCTTGCAGGCTAAACTTTTATCAGTCTAAGCGGTGTGTATGTTCTGCCCAGAGTGTTAGTGCACAGGCCACTCTCACGTGACTTAGCTCTCCTGGTTGAGCTGCACTATAAGGGTTGATGTTCTTAATATAAACCAGCAGCGACGCTCTGTATTCCCCTACGGTGTGCTTATGTACATGTGCTGGCCCGGGTTACTGGCCGCCTGATTCCCACTTATTTGTGTTCCCCGGGTTTCTCCTGGGACTCATGTAGTGGATGCTTGGCGCGCATGGCCATTGGCATTGACAAGGGGTTCCCGTAACGTAAGCAACTTACACAATACGAGAGAACCTCTCGTAAGAGAACGTACTCGGTTACCTAATGTAACCTCGGTTCTCTCTAGAATAGGGAACGAGTATTGCGTAACCTGCCGTGCTTGCGCCTCGAGCTGATTTCGCTTCAGTCGATGAAAACCAGGGTAGCAGCCCCCGAGCCCTTCCTTATATACACTAAGCCACTCCCATTCTGGCAGGCTCTGATGCGTGAGGGTGCGAGCGCCCTCATTGGGTTTGACGTCACGCGGGGCTCAGTGGTTGGCTGCTGAAGTTGCCGCAGGGCAGCCAATGAGTGCGCTAGACAACCCGCTCTAGGTCTGCTAGCTGCTGCACTGCGTTGACAATAAATACAAAAATTAAGGATAATTTTTTGGCTTCATATCTCGAGAAAAGATGACTCGTAGCGTAAGCAACTTACGCAATACTCGTTCCCTCTTCTAGAGAGAACCGAGGTTACATTAGGTAACCGAGTACGATTTTTGGTATTGGAATAAATACTATTATTCACGTGACAGCATTCGCTTCCCTTGCTAACAGAGACTTTGCCAATACTTGTCAAAGAATTAATTTTCTAGTAATGAGCATTTTAAGATTTACAGCTAGTTTAAATCCAATGAAGGACAGCGCAGACAGAAAGAATTTAGGGAAGTGAGAAAGTGAGAGAGTTAAAGTTAGAGAGAAAGACAGATGCATCTTCTTACAGACACGACAGTGTGAGCTTATGTTTCAAAAGACTCTGCCACAGTTTGAAAATGGGTAAGTAATCCCTGTATGGAGCTCTCCCATCATGGGAAACATCCATTTTCATTTCCTTCAAATGTGTGAAGCACCTCAGGCAACATCAGCTGCTGGCCGATGCCTCTGACATGTGGAGATTTGAGACTGATAAATTATCTCACCTAGTCCAAGCACACATTTGCTCTGCCTTCAATGAGAAGTCCTCAGCTTTCTTGATTTATGCTGGTGTTCAATTCAAATGCAAATCACTGTAGGCTTATTTATTTCCACACATTTAAAGAAGATCTTCATGGTCTAGAATTAGAGGACAAGTAGCAGCTGCCGTGAAAAAGAAAAACAGCGAAACAAAACAACAAATATATGAAGAGTAGTAGTAATAATAATAATACAAGCATTAGTGATTTAGAAAAAATATATATGATCCACTGCTAAAAAAAATTTAAAAATAAAATTTTAAATTCATTCTAAATTTAAAATAATATCAGAGCCCATACCCCAGCTAATTATAAAAGCACAGGGGAATGATACCATTGGAATGACTTTCACTTTTTTTTCCAGCTGATAAACTATAAAAACATTGACAATCCTGATAATCCATCCTGCTTTAAAGAGCTTTAGCATTTAAAGCGACAGAAGAAAAAAACGTAGAGCATGGTTATAATAACAGAAAACAATTATATGACAACCAGTCTAGTTTTTAAAAGCGGCTACTCATCTGAACTGCCCTGCTCTCGGTTATTGAAGTTCTGAGACTGGCAAGAGCAGCTTATTAATCCTCAGTACTCATCTTGCTGGATCTGTCCAACCTGCTGCTTTTGAAACAGTTAACCGCCAGATCCTTCTGTCAATGCTCATGACAAAGGGCATCTCAGGAACCACACTCCAATGGTGTCTTACCTCCTTCAGGGTGTCGTGGAGGGGTTAGGTGTCTAAAGGCGAGCATACACTGTGCGATGTCTGTGCGATTTCAGCAAGGAACCTACTCACACTGAACGAGTAGATTGCATGCGATGTAAAGCCAAAGCTCAGGATTTATGTGCTCACACTGTACGGTCCGAACGTCGAGCTGCGACTTGAATATGCGCGAATCAGCGCGATAAATCCTCATGCCGGGTTGCGCCTATGGACGTTATCATGTAGCCTATCCAGAGATATTGTCAAAACAAGCATCAGCTATCAAGAAGATTTAGCATTTCCAATTTATATATTAAATTATTAGTAGGCTAGTATTATTGTATTATTATTATTATTAGGGAAGGCTACTTTTATTATTAAACTGATAGGCTATTATAATTAAATAGCCACGCAACAATTTCATAGCGCATGACCGCATAACCAACGTGCTGTGAGGATAATAAAATATTAGCCTACATAGAAGCTTTACTTCTCCTCATTAAAAATTGTCTAAAACATTTAGGTCGATTACAATGAATTATATACATATAATTAATTATTAACAGTCTATAATATGTCCGAACACTGCAATAATTGATCAATGAAAATTAAAAACAGCTTTATTTAAAAAAAAATAATAATAATAATAAAAGAGGCAAAGTGTACATCGCAGGTGGCTTGGAAGAAGTGGGTAATGGTTAATCCATTTTGCAACACGAACTGGAGGTAAGCAACAGTAATAGCTTTGAACTACAGAACTTAAAGATCTCACTTTTTTTTTTTTTTTTTTTTTTTTTTGCTGCAGATGAAACTGTTTTTGTGCATGCGCAGTGAGGGAAAAAACACTGAGTTTAGGGCAATCGGTTCGTAGCTCTGCTTCAACTGTGCGATATAGTCACGAGGAGCGACCAAAATTTCTAACATGCCTGAAATTCATTCGACCATCCGATTGCCGGTCGTGAGAGGTTAATCGCCTCTCGTTTCCCCTTGTACACTGCACGAACACTGCACAACAAACGACGCACGACAAAGCTGAAAATCGGCCCGACCCGAAAAAGAGTCGCACGAGTCAGAGTTCGGCTCAAAATCGGACGAAAATCGCACAGTGTATGCCCGCCTTAAGTTGCAAAATCTAGATACTCGGATGCCTCAGGGCTCAGTGCTTGGACCACGTATCTTCTACGTGTCATCACTATGATCTGTCATTCAGAAACATGATTTTTCCTATCACTGCTATGCTGATAACACACAACTCTACCTCTCATTCCAGCTAGATGATCCGGCATTAACTGCTCACGTCTCAGCCTGCCTGACAGACATTTCTTGCTGAATCAAGAAACACCACATTTAACTCAACCTTGCGAATACAGAACTGCTTGTGGTTTCATCCAACCCAACACTTCATCACAACTTGCATTCAGCTAGGTTTGTTAACCATAACTCCATCCAGGACACCCAGAAACCTTGGAGTTGTGATTGATGATTAGTTGAACTTCACAGACCACACTGCTAGAACTGCCCGGCCCTGCAGATTTTCCCTATACATCATTAGGAGGATCAGGTCCTTCCTATCGGAGCAGGCTACACAACTCCTTGTCCAAGCTCTTGTTCTATTCAGACTGGACTATTACAATGCTCTCTTGGCAGACCTTCCAACATACACTGTCAAAACTCTGCAACTGATGCAAAGTTGCTACTCTGCAACTCTGCTATCTGCAACTGATAGCTTTCCTGTAAATCAAACAGTAGAACATTGGCGCTTACAACGCCTAGGTCATAGGTTCGTTTACCAGGGAAAGCAAGAACTGATAAGAATGTAAATGTGTACCTTGAAATGCAATGTAAGTCGCTTTGGATAAAAGTGTCTGCCAAAATGCATAAATGTAACTGATCCAGAATGCTGCACCAAGAGTGATCTTTAATGAGCTGAAGAGAGCACACGTCACACCTCTCATAAAATGTCACTGGTTGCCAAGTGCCATTTGCATCAAATTTAAGGCACTGACTACAGAACAACTACTGTCTTTGCACCCCATACCTAAACTCACAACTTCAGACTCATGTGCCCTCCAAGTGAACAACGCCATGTGGTGGAATCCCAAAGAGGGACAAAATCACTTTCACCGACCTTTACATTGACTGTTCCAAGCTGGTGGAATGTCTTGCCTAACTCAACCCGAGCTCCTGAGACTTTAGCCATTTTCAAGAAACAGCCAAAATGCATCTTTTTCATAAACACTTGATCCATTAATACTAACACTTACTATTCCATGTATCTGGGAAAAAAAAACCTTGCTATGAGTACTGTGCTATTCTAGTCACAGCATATTGTTGGTTTCATTGCTACTATTGTTATCCTCATTTGTAAGTCACTTTGTATAAAAGCGTCCGCTAAATGGTTAAATGTAATAATGAACAGAACTTTGTCATGCATTAGTGTGCACGCTTATGTAGTTATTTAATTTAAAGCATTGTAATTCAGAAAGGTAAATAAATCAATAGGAAATATCCTAGTCTGGTCAGCTATAATATTTCTACATAGTTTGTGTTATTATTATTACTATTATTACATTACAGGTGAAAATGTAAGTAAATCTTACACATCATAACCTAAACAAGATAAACTGCTTAATCAGACGATACACATTTTGTCATTAACCATTATTCATATTTATCTCAAATTATAAACCAGAAATGACCATGTGATTAACCCAAACAGTAAGGTTTTACACAAAATCTTCCAACTTCAATTGTGGCCTCAGGAGGATGATGGTCAAGTATGTAGTTCATTTCAGATTGGTTTAGGCGAAAAGGTTATAAATATATTGTTATACTCATAAGTCATGATGGAGTTGTTATATTTTTGCACACATAGCACATTTTCAAGATCAGCACTGGTATACAGAATGTGTGAGCTCATCAAATTCATTAAAATTTTCCTCTGAATAAGTGAGATAACCTGTGTGCAGCAGCAGCATAAAACATTTACACTTTACAGCATATGGTGCTCAGTCAATGATTCCGTTATGTAAGGTCCACTGTATTATACAACAATATCACATCTGCAAGGGATAAAGATCAGCTGACTGTACTTTATCCCAACTTTTACTCAGCAACTTACCAAATAAATAAATGGATGTGAAATATTGTTTTGAGTTTAAATTACTTTGTGATATGTGAATAAACAGACCACAGTGACTAAATCTCATGAATGTGTGCAGAGTGGCCCAGTCAGCCACATCACATATCTCATGAATAGGTGCCCCTGAAAAGAGGGTTCTAGAGGATGCCATGCCTCTGGTAGAGTGAGCCCTCACAGCCAAAGGTGAAGGCAAACTGCACACCTGATAGGCCAGGGAAATATGCAAAATTATTCAGTTGGATAACTATCCTGATGGTCTGTTTAGAAGCTGGGAGACTTCTTTGACCCAAAACACACCAATAACTGGTCTGCCTTCCTCCACTGAGAAGACCTCTGAACATAGATGTTAAGAGCTCTGACAGGGCAGAGCAAATTAAGTCTCCCATCTTCCGCTGTCACATGAGGTGGGGGATGAAAAGCCTGCAGAACCACTGACCTCACCATATTTGAAGGCACCTTAAGGACATAGCCCAGTCTGAGGTGCAAGATGGCCTTAATTCTCCCAGGAGCAAACTTCAGGCACTGTGGAGATATGCAGAGTGCCTGGAGATCTCCTACCCTCTTGAGAGAGGTAATGGCAAGGAGAAAGATCAACTCAAGTGACAGGTTCTTGGCCGCAGGCGACTCCAGAGGTTCGAAGGGGGCCTCAACTTGCCCTTCGAGAAAAACTGCCAGGTCCCATGTGGGAACTCCGGTCCGAGTCGCATGTCTCATCCTCCAAGCCCAACGGAGGAAACTGATGTCTTCCCAGAGGCCCAACACCCAGAGGAGTGTGGAAAACCACAACGGCAGCCACGTACACCTTGAGTGTGGGGAACAGGGTAAGACCAGCAGAGAAGCGGTCTTTGAGGAACTACAGCACTGAAGCCACTGGGCAGTTAACCACCATGCCTTGCTCTCTACACCAAGTGGTGAAAACTTTCCACTTTAGGCTGTACAACTTTCTGGTGGACAGAGCTCTGGAGCTGAGTATGGTCACAACTACTCCTGCTGAAAGGCCAGGTTCTAGGTACTGTGCCCCCTCAGGGGTCAGACCCATAGCTTCCACAGCTCTGGGCAAGGGTGGAATATTGAGCCCTCTGCTCTCCTGATAGGAAATTCCCATGGGGGGCCTGCCAGGAGTGATATTTATGTCTGAGAACCATACTCGGGCCGGCCACAACGGGGCTACCAGGAGTAAACTGACACCGTCGTGAAAGACTCTCTCTCCAGAACTCCCGGAAGCAGAACGATCGGGGGAAAGGCGAAAAGGCACCGCCTCGGCCATGCCTGCACCATGGCATGGTGGACAGTTTGTCGTCTCTCGAGACGCAAATAGATCCACGTCCACTAGGCCGAACCTCTCGCATTTCGACTCCACCATCGACAGGATCTCTGCTCCCTGATTCTGGTCCCCTGGGACATACATTGCTCTGAGAGACAACAGTTTCCCCTGGGACCACAGGAGAATATGATGCCTTCAGAGGTCTCACAGAAGTTAGGACCTCTTTCCCGTTGCCTTCCTGGCCTGAAGGACGGTCCTCAGACCCGTCTTCTCAGGAGGCTGTTGGCGAGAGTGCCGCCTAGAGTCCCAAGCTCTCTGAGGGGGACCTCTAGAAGCGACACTCTACTTTTGACCCTGCTGGTATGAGATGCTCGATAACAGCTGAGGCTGCCCTTTTGGTACCTTGAACGGCAAGGGAGATATTGCCTGAACGCTGCGGATTGTTTCTTCGTCTCGGGGGAACCTGTCGATGACATCATTAACAGCGTCACCGAACAGGCCAGTAGGTGAGACGGGGGCCCTGTCCTTCTCCTTGATGCCCGACAGATTAAGCCTCAGATGCCTCTCCGTGGTTACCAGTGCTGCCATGGAGCGACCCGCCGCTATGTAAGCTCTGCCCACTAAAGCAGATGTCGTACGGCAGGGTTTGGTGGGCAGCGCCGGGGCTTTAAAGTCCCTGTAAGGTTAAAATTAAGTATTTGTTCTGAGTTTGTTACACCACAGAAAAATGTGTTATTAGCCCCCCAGCCAAATTTGATTGATAAAGAAAGACGGCAATTAAATAAAATAAGCTATCAAAATCTTGAAAAAATTGGCAGTGGTCTCTGCTTTTAAATGCTGGGGGCGTGTCCGCTGGCTGTGCTGAAACCACACCCACTCGCGGGAAAGTTGACTCGCGGGCTCGCACTGCCGATCATGGCACCAGTTGTCACCGGGACGGGAGGATGAAGGCCGAGGCGGGAGATAGTCGGTTCGGTCCCATTCACCAGTAACAGCGGATTATCAGTGAATCCCAGTTGTCTCCGACGAAAGTTTATAAAACTATCCTATGTAAAATGATCACTACAGAGGCGGGTGTTAGTGGTGATCCTCAGCTCTCCATCAAGGTGGCTCTTCACAAAATGAATCCACCTCTTCTTGATATGATCTTTTTTCGGAAATTTAAATAAGGACACCGATCTGTTTTGTAAGTGATCGCATCTAGGTAATACGCATTTCCGTGACGAAGGCATAGCTAGCTATCAAACTGTAGGCTGCAGCCTCAGTGGCTCCAGTGAGTCATCAACAGTAGGGGCGGGGCCAGGAGCTCAGTGGCTCCCTTGCGTCATCGAGTCACCGTTTTAGCCCCGCCCAAAAAATCCTGAACACAGCAATGGAAAACTGTTTAACGGTCTAACGTCACAACTCATTGTGCAAGTCTGGGAAGAAGAAGCAAACCCGGGCGTGAAGGCTGTGAACGGTGCTGCAGAAAGCGCTCATCAAACTTACTTCTAGCCTGCGCTTCCTGGCTCTCTTGTGGCCAACTAATGTTTAATTTGGCCACTGCACACGTCACAACCTCCGCAAGCTCTTCATACACTGGTGCAGTCTGAAATGGAATATATGTTTCATCCAGATCCCCCGCCAAGATGCTGAGCACGTCTATATCTGAATCAGACAGCTGTAGAACCGGGCTCTCAACCCGAGCATTAGATGTCGTGGGGCGGTCTTCCGCATGGGTAATGAAGGGATCGGAGCTATCAGATGAGCACTGAGAAAGTGCTGAAGCAGTCTCGATCCCATCTGCTAGCTCTCTTAGCGAACCAACACGATCTGAGCCGCTGCGCCACCGGACCTGAACCGCGGGGAGCGCAAGCCTAACCAGCTTCATCAAAGATAGCCAGGCGGGAGTGCGGCACTCCGATAGGGAGTGTTTCATAGTGGCCGCAAGCAGCCCCCTCAAGGGCTGCCTGGGCATGCTGCGCTCCTAAGCAGAACACACATAATTCATGTGTGTCCCCACCCATGTTAAAACGAGGGCAGGGATGCACACACTTTTTAAACTGCTCACCTGCCATTTCGATATAATATATATTTTACAGACAACACCAAATAGACAGATACACAACAGAGAGCGCTTGCTGAAGAGCGAAAGCTAACGCTGTTGTGTGCCGGCGCCCTTTTGTAGCTTCCGTGTATGCTGTCACACGCTACGTCATCACGCAACACCAATAGGATTGGATTAGTTTCATTCATACTTCAGATGTGTTACGCTAAGAGGCGTTCTCCATAGTGTCGTCATCGATGCAGTGCGAGTTCCCTCGAAAGGGAACATGCACATACTGTATAGCGGTCTATGGGTGAGATTTGTGTTGTGTGCCACTCTTCAGAACTCGATTGCACTAAAGTCAATAAACATGCTGGGTTATATTCCTTATCTCCAATCGAGTTTCATCTGGTTGTGTACTTATTTTCATTTCTTTTCTGTGCTTGGGGCCCAAAAAGCTCTGCCTCAGACGTGGTTCTCATACTTATTTTATATCCACAAATGTTTATCTCACACCAACTTTCAGACAAGAGCCACACTGTATTTTCACTGGACAGTAATAATGGCTAAAAGGGCTAGTGTGTGTGTTCTTATGTTATCGAATATGTCTCTAAATAAAAGCTGCACATTATGTTGTGGATAATATTTTTATTTATCTTTAATTAAGTCAAGTTTCCTAACAGAGTGTGATGATGCAAATTCTTTATTATAAGAGCTCCCATATAACTGGAAAACACTTTCTCGATCTAGTAAGATCTAATCTGGCTGGTCTTATAACACTTCCAAGATGTTTTTTTATGTTAGTCCATCTGTAAATAAGGTTGTTTATAAGCTACAAGGATGACATAATCAATGGACAATAATAAATGGTGTGGCACTCACAAACAAAACATTAAAGGTCCCGTATTATGCCCCTTTTCACAAGTTGTAAAATAAGTCTCTGATGTCCCCAGAGTGTATATGTGAAGTTTCAGCTCAAAATATCCAACAGATCATTTTTTACAGAATGTTTAAATTGTCATTTTTTGGGGCTCAGAAAAACGCGCTGTTTTAGTGTGTGCCCTTTAAATGCAAATGAGCTGCTGCTGGACGACACAGGGGGTGGAGCTTCATGAGCTCGCGCTCAGTCTCTCAGGACAATTTCATCTCACGGAATGATGATAATATCAGAAACTCTCAGTAACGGTGTTCATTTCGAGTCGGACAATAATGCCTACAGAGTCAGAGTGCTGTATAGAGATGAAACAGGTTTAGTTTAGTAGTTTAATTACGGTTATTATAACGTATTTGTCATCTGCTTGTATGCATCCATTATTTATTAATAGCCTACAAGTCTGCTGTCTGAATGATGATCAAACATATACTGATGAGTTTAATAAGTTTATTGTACATCACACAAAAGATGAAGTGTCAGTTTTACTTCAGTAAGAGCTGAGTAAACACAGGAAGTTATTAGAAGTGCGCAAGTATCGTCACATAAACGAATTTCGGTAGAGTTGAGGGAGCATTCCTGTGGGCGGAGGTTAAAGAAGGAAGTAGAGGGATGTTGTCCAAACGGGCCGTTCGATGTAGTCAACTTCTGTTAAATAAAATATCTCGCTTGGCATTGAACTTTGAGCTTTATAATTTTACAGATATCATTTATACTCTAACAACAACATTACACACTAACTAAAGTTTGAAACATGGGATCACGAAGAACGGGACCTTTAAATATCTTGCAAAGATTTGATATTGCTTATGCCTTCGGGAGTTAGACTCCCGATCACCATGCAACATTTAATGAGTTGGGAGTGAGAACATGCACCATCAGATAATATACATACATGCACGAAGGTGGTTTTGAAAAAAAAAAATTAATAACCAGATCCTTCACTGTCAAACAACAGAGGTTAATATTAGAAACATCAATAATAAAGAGAAGAGTATAACTATAAAAAGTATACACTGCCATTCAAATTTGTTTTGAAAGAAATCTGCAATATAATTTCTGTATCCCGTGTCAGTGACTACGTTTACATGCAGCCAATAACCCGTTCAAAACCGGGATATTAGCAATAACCCGGTCGGGCACGGCCATGTAAACACCGGCAAAAACCCGAATATGCTCATATCCCAGTTTTTAAAAACCCGGATATGATACCTGGGGTACCCCTTTTCTAACCCGAATATTTGGCCATGTAAACGCGTATCGGCATATCCCCATCAAAAGGAACATTGATTTGTGTTCTGCGCATGTTCTATTCGCAAGGAATCTTGGTCTTTTGAGTAGAGACGGCACATACAAAAATCCGTGTGCAGTATACCGGAAGTAAACAAGAAGTAGAGGTAAACATGGCGAGATGCAGCACAGCACCACACTTTTGGAGCAAGGAGGAAAGCGCAAACAAATGCGATCGCTATCTGCCCCGAACTATTCATTATCCGTGTTGCTGCTGTTGTTGTTGTCTTCGGATACAGGAAGAAGAATCGGAAATGACGCATATTGCGTCTTAAGGTTGTCCGTACGTCCAGACGCTAACCGTGCGTCGCCGTTTACATCAGGATATTGCCAATTGATTACAAATTCCATGTATACAGGAGTAACTCTCTCTACTCATGCATGTAAACGGGTTATTTCGAATGTTTCAGAAACCCAAATAGTGACCTTAACCCAACCATAACCCGAATTTTGACAGCTTGTAAATGTAGTCACTGTTTGTTTGTAAGTCACATGTCCTCCTTTGTTCTTTTTTCCTGCCACTCATCTGTTTCCTTGGTAACCCTCATTAATTCATCTGTCACACCTGTTTACCTCGTTAGTCTTGTCAGCTGTGTCTCGTTTTCCTGATCTGTTTCCCCATGTATTTAAGCCCTGTGTTTTGCCTTGTTCATCGTCCTGTCTCTGTCCTACTAAGTGTATGAATCTTCTGCCTGTCTGTACCTGTTTGAATTATATTGTTAGTAAAAGTTTGCATTGGAAATTTTGATTCTCCCTGTCTTCTTCTGCCTGCACCACACCCTGACTTTCTGAAGGTTGATGTGAAACTGACGACTGAAGTAATCTCTGTTGAAAATCCAGCTTTGCCATCACAGGAATAAATTGCATTTTAAAATATTGAGAATACTGTTGTTTTACTGTATTTTTTATCAATTAATGTAGCATATGAGGGAGCATAAGATACATTATTCAAAAACATGAAAATCAACTTTTGAACTGTAGGGTAACTTCTGCTTTTCCACAAGAAAAACTTAATGTCCTTGCACTTACATGATCTTTATCACATAGTCTTGCACAGAATAATTTTCATCACAGTTGATCCACTCAGCCTCTGCCTGTGAGACCCATTTGATACACAATGCAGCTAAATTATTAGGTGTATGAAACTTTTTGTGGCTATGGCTCTCCAGTCACCAACTAAGACTCCTTTAAAGATTTTCAGGGCCAAGTGAAGAAGTATTTGATGAAGCTCAGTACAATTGAAATGTAGATCATCTTTATTGATGAACTTGATTAGTGTACCAGAACCTAAACTCTATTTTTACTCCCGTTTTTGTTATACTGCCATTCTACCATGTCTCCCTTTCATCACCACAACATTGTAATCAAGCCTCTTTGAATTTACAGGTAACCCTGTCAAGACAGCCTCCAAGTTCCAGTTGTTTAAAGACCGTTAAAACAACAAAACAGCTCATTACACACACTTTGCTGCAGTAATGAAAACACTGAATGGCAGTTTTGTTTTTTGAAAACGTGTCCATAATAGCCTTTTAACATTTTTATTATTTACTTTAAAGGTGTGTCGGGCAGTTTGGTCTGCTTCCTTATGCTGATATGCTTTACAATATTCTAGCTCAGGTTTGATAATGTTAATTAGCGCAGGGAGCCCCATCAGTCAGCCCCACCATCAATCTCTTGCCCTCTCTCTCTCTCTCTCTCTCTCTCTCTCTCTCTCTCTCTCTCTCTCTCTCTCTCTCTCTCTCTCTCTCTCTCTCTCTCTCTCTCTCTCTCTCTCTCTCTCTCTCTCTCTCTCTCTCTCTCTCTCACACACACTCTTTTTCATTCCAGGAGAAGATTGTTTTTTTTTATGAGAAGCAATTGCAATGTAACAATCTAGACTCAAATGTATCTATATGAGGAGCTAGGTATGAAGCTGAAGACTAAAAGACAGTCAGTGACTAATAAAGACTAATAAAACAATAATATTAAGACTAATAAGACTAAGTTTTATGTTTAAAAAAAATCTTAGTTCAAGCCACCCACACCCCCTTAAAAACCCCATTCACCCTCTCCTCATTGTAAAATGGGTGAAATGTGTGTGTATGTGTTCTGAGATGACAGTCACACATTAAAACTGGTGCCAGACTGTAAATTAGACTTCCTCCATTGCAAGGAGACTAATAATTTGCCATTCATGCCATTTGAGCAAGTTTTTGAAGTAATTATTGTTCATTTGGACCAATTTATATAGTGCTGAGTGGACTGGGAGTTTACACAGACCTGGGAATACTGACAGCTCAAATAAATGAGAGCACTGGACAAGCGAATCAAAGGGTGATGAATGGAACATTTGCTTTTTTAAATAACCTGTTAGTGTGGCAACTCTATCCATTTGCGGCAATTACGTAAGCCATAAAGATCTACACATGAGATGTGGTCAATAGCTATATTGATTTGACTCTCTCTTTGTCCTTAGATATTCTCCCTCAAATAACCTCCAAATATTTCCTTTTTTTTTCTTGTCGGGCTACGTTCCTTTCCACTTCTAACATAATTTGTTTGGTAATTCCCACAGGAACAGAGAGTGATTTGTGTGTAGTATTAGTGTATTAATATATTAGTTCTGTTCTTTTGTCAGTTGTTCCATTGACTGTGTACTGGCCACATTGTTAACAGAATATCTGAATTAGGCCTGTGAATTTGCATACTGGCCCTCAGAGAGACTGCAAATGTCCTCTCTACTCAAATGAAGTGGGATGAGATGAATAAGAGAGAAAAGAATGTTCTATGTATCTCAGAGGCATTATTTCATTCAGCTAGCAAATTTTGTCAAAGCTTAAGCAAGCTTCTTGTTTCTTCCCCTGCCTAAAGATCTCATATCAAGGTCGGCTTTTGTTCTGCATCTTCGGTCATCTGTTTTAGGTGCACATCAGTTCATTGGGGAGTTTATTGGGGATTTTAAAAATTAACAGCTCTATCAGCAGAATTTGTAATGGAGTGAAACAGTGTTGCTTTCCATTGTAATAATAGTGCCTTAATCTGCTCTGCAATCAGGTCACATCCAATTCTATGATCTGAATCACAGCTCTTAAGCTCTGATGTACAGTGTGCTAGCATATTGTTACCGGGTTCTTGGCTCAGCTGCATCCCCTGATCCACATTTGCTTGACTATGCTGAACTGCCAACGTTGCCATCCAAAGCCTGATCCAGTGTCTCATCTCTCCCTGCCAAAACCATTGTCATCATAATACACTGTGGGAACACTTCTTCATTCATTTACAGGAGAGTTTGAAACAGGGGAAAATTCTAGACTTTCAGTCATAGGGGGACTCAGCCCTTCGCCTGGAAAGGAGCTGTGACCTATGGACTGAGGATGGTCTGTCATCATTTACTCGAATTCATGTCGTTCTGAACCTAAATGGATTACTTACTTCCTAAAAAAGAAGAAATTTTGAAGAATGCTTTTCCATAAAGTGGGTTAAGTATGTTAAGCTACAAAATGCAAAAATGCAAAAAATAAACAAACAAACAAACATTTGGGTTTTAATTACATGGGGAGTGAGTGAAATATGACATAATTGCTTCAAGTGTGATTTATTGGTGGTGGTCAGCCTGAGCTGAATTTGTTCTAACATTATGTAAATCATTGGGCTGCACTAGTGATCAAGACAGGAGTAGTTTGTTGTGCAGGCCCCCAGAGACAACTACCACAGCTTAAACTCCACAGTCAGGCAGAAAAGGTCTGTACATGCATATAAATAAATACACACATAAGCATACAACCTTGATTCACAAAAAAAAAAAAAAAAACATCCTTAGCTTTTTAGTTCCTTACTTCATTTATTTATAAAGCACTTTACAATTGCATCTGCAGACCAAAGTGCTGTACAATCACCAGCATGAAAACAAAAAACACATGAATCATTCTACGAAAACGTGCCATTTTCTATTCTGAAAATCAGATTTTCAAATTATTGTTTTTGTTGTGTTTAAGGACTTATTTGGTTTAAGTAGACCCTTACCTGTCAGAAAAATATGTAGTGCCATCTCAGGCTATCTTATTTATGTATTTATTTCCCTAAAATAATCAACATGCACATTTGTGTTTTGTCAACCCCGTTACAAACTTCAAATTGTATTTTAAAGTATTTGAAGTGACACTTAGAATAAATCTAGTATATTATGAAAGATACATCATCCCTGTTTATATTAGGAGTGTTTGTAAATGAAAATAATAAGGAATTCTTTTTTTAACATGGATGAATACGCTCAAATGCAATCGGCCATGTCACTGTATCTTAGGGAAAAATCATGACAAAAAGTAATATGTTTATAATCATATCATAAATACTTGAGGGGGATATTGTTGTACTTTATTTAACATATTAAAAGAGGTTATTTATATTTGGCTTTCATTTTTATTTATTATAGAGTATTCTAAGAGTAACAGGGTTGACAATAGAATACCTGTTCAGGAGACATTTTTGTGTTTAGACTGTTAGTAAGTGGATTTGGCATATAAAATTATGGAAATGAATGATGACACTGAAGACATACATGCAACAGTTATTTTATTAAAATTATGAAAGAATTAAAAACTAAAATCATTTGCATCAACATGAAATGATGCTTTCTGATGCATCCTCTCAAAAATACAATCAGTGTCAAATCAAATCATCTCACAGGAATATCTGATGAAAAACAGCAGAGCAGCCCCCCAATTAACAAACTGAGCTGCAAATTCAACAATCTGGTCAAAGTTTTTCTCACACAAAACACATGTTTTGTAACATAGAAAGTAACACTTTTTGCTGGTGTCTTTGTCCCTCCTCCATCTTTCCCTCTCTTTTTCTAAATTTATACTCTTGTCGTTTCTCAGAATCAGCATTCCTACGCTGCCTGTATCGGCTCTGTTTTTCTGCTGCAGAAAGAGGCATCCTAACAAAAGCATGTAAAATACAAATGCATATTAAATCACCTTTCTTGTTCACAATAGGTTATTTCATATTGTAACTTATATTAGTATGATTTGAAGAAGATTCAAAACCTAACGAAATGATATGAGGTCAATACACATGTGTATTCAATAACCTATATGAATTTGGTATAGTGGTGCATCTCTTAGTTAAATATCTTATCCAACTTAATAAATAATATTTAACAAATGTTTGTGTGTACACTCACCTAAAGGATTATTAGGAACACCATACTAATACTGTGTTTGACCCCCTTTCGCCTTCAGAACTGCCTTAATTCTACGTGGCATTGATTCAACAAGGTGCTGAAAGCATTCTTTAGAAATGTTGGCCCATATTGATAGGATAGCATCTTGCAGTTGATGGAGATCGAAGCTCCCGTTCCAACACATCCCAAAGATGCTTTATTGGGTTGAGATCTGGTGACTGTGGGGGCCATTTTAGTACAGTGAACTCATTGTCATGTTCAAGAAACCAATTTGAAATGATTCGAGCTTTGTGACATGGTGCATTATCCTGCTGGAAGTAGCCATCCAAGGATGGGTACATGGTGGTCATAAAGGGATGGACATGATCAGAAACAATGCTCAGGTAGGCCGTGGCATTTAAACGATGCCCAGTTGGCACTAAGGGGCCTAAAGTGTGCCAAGAAAACATCCCCCACACCATTACACCACCACCACCACCAGCCTGCACAGTGGTAACAAGGCATGATGGATCCATGTTCTCATTCTGTTTAGACTCTACCATCTGAATGTCTCAACAGAAATCGAGACTCATCAGACCAGGCAACATTTTTCCAGTCTTCAACTGTCCAATTCTGGTGAGCTCGTGCAAATTGTAGCCTCTTTTTCCTATTTGTAGTGGAGATGAGTGGTACCCGGTGGGGTCTTCTGCTGTTGTAGCCCATCCGCCTCAAGGTTGTGCATGTTGTGGCTTCACAAATGCTTTGCTGCATACCTCGGTTGTAACGAGTGGTTATTTCAGTCAAAGTTGCTCTTCTATCAGCTTGAATCAGTCGGCCCATTCTCCTCTGACCTCTAGCATCAACAAGGCATTTTCGCCCACAGGACTGCCGCATACTGGATGTTTTTCCCTTTTCACACCATTCTTTGTAAACCCTAGAAATGGTTGTGCGTGAAAATCCCAGTAACTGAGCAGATTGTGAAATACTCAGACCGGCCCGTCTGGCACCAACAACCATGCCACGCTCAAAATTGCTTAAATCACCTTTCTTTCCCATTCTGACATTCAGTTTGGAGTTCAGGAGATTGTCTTGACCAGGACCACACCCCTAAATGCATTGAAGCAACTGCCATGTGATTGGTTGATTAGATAATTGCATTAATGAGAAATTGAACAGGTGTTCCTAATAATCCTTTAGGTGAGTGTATATAAGAAAGCTACATTTAAAGATAAATATACATATTTTCATAATCCTGCATTTTATTTTTATTTATTTATTTTTACTATAAACGTACTGTAACCATCATTAAAGACATGTTTTGAGTATGTGTTGCGTTGGTATGTCTGTTCACCTCACCTCCTCCTCTCATCTCTCCCACCTGAGATGCCACCTGGATGTGCATTTGTGTTGAACGAAGATAATTTGAATCACAGGAGTAATATTGCGACTTTCTCTTTGTGATTTCAGAATTCAGGTGATATTTATTTGTTTTAAAATGTGTGTATTCAGATCTAATCTAAGTATATTATTTTCATATTTATATAAAAATATAGTATAAATGAAATGTGTCTATGTAAACAATATATTTTCTCTACATATATTTTTCATATATTAATAGAAATAAATCAAGACAACAATAGTGAGGTGCAAGTGAACATCATGGATTTCACATAGTAGCCTATAACATGCTCCTGGATCAAAGTCTTTGTTGATCCTGGAACAACATTCCAAACAACCAATCAGATTTGAGGGACACGTTTGCGGTTTATGTCAAGTTTATGGTTCCAACCAGGGTTAGGTGCTTCTACATCAGTGATTAAAAATGAAAATACAAACTAAAAATACGGGTAAGCACACCTGTGAAAAAAAAAATTAATATAATTCCTTCATATTAGCATTACTGTACATTGTTTATTTAGACTGCACAAGCAAAAGCCACTTTGAATATCGGTGTATAAATGTGATACCTTTATTTGGGATCTTAGTAAATCAGGGCCTTTTGACAGAAATATTTCTATTTTTACAGCTGTTACTGATCATTTTAGGTTTATTGGCAAAGGAAAAGATCAATGAACACTGCAGACAGCCAATAAAAGTAATTGTCAATCTCCCCTCCCTTTTAGCGCTGTTTCCCACTCTACCTTTCTTCTGCCATCTGGTTGCATCATGAGTTATGATCAGCACAATGGAATCAAATTAAATTAATCAAACGTTGTTAGTAGGAGCATTCAAATTGATCTACAAGCCTCGCTCTGAACTATAAACATAGCTGTGCCAATAAAGACATCTTTCTCATTGTGTTTGAGCCGGTGTGCCTGTGCTCCTCCCACTTCCTCCTCCTCTCTCTCTCTCTCTCTCTCTCTCTCTCTCTCTCTCTCTCTCTCTCTCTCTCTCTCCTCCTTCATTTTGTTCGCTCATTGACAGGGCTATTAATTAACAAAGTTCATCAATTCGTGGCTGCCTTCATTTGTTTTCCTGTCATGAGTCCTGCCATACTGTGCATGCTCTAGGAACAGAAAATGGCATTAATAATACCATCTGATCTGCATGCAGAGGTCACTTTAATTATTATAAATTACATCTGCAGCTTAAGAGGACAAGAGTAAAAAAATCTAGCAGGGGAGAGAAGGTGAGAAAAAAAAAACAAAAAAAAAAAAGGAAAAACTTGGAAAGTTGAATGCGTAAATATCAGCAAACAGGAAAAAAAAAAAAAAAAAAAAAAAAACCATGCAGTAATACATCACAATCACAACTAATTCCACAACTAAATCTATTACTAAATCCAGTCTCCTTTTCCAACATGATAATGTCAGTCAGAATGAATGCATACTATCAATACAACCAACATATATTTGTTGACACCTTAGGCAAATTATTAGAAATGATGATGAGAGAAAACAAACAAGATTATGCACAATGTATTATGGGGATTTGTATTATTATTATTATTATTATTATTATTATTATTATTATTATTATTATTATTATTATTATTATTATTCATTTCCTTATTTAAAAGTGACAATAAAAAAGTACATTCATCAAAGAATCTTGAAAAAAAAACTGTATTGTGGTTTCCACAAAAATATCAGCAACACAACTGTTTTCAACATTGATAATAAGAAATGTTTTTTGAGCAACAAATGAGCATATTAGAATGATTTCTGAAGGATCATGCGACACTGAAGACTGCTGTAATGATGCTGCAAATTCAGCTTTGCTTAGCTCAAAGGAATAAATTACATTTAAAATATACTGAAATAGTAAATGGTTATTTTGAATTGTAATAATGTTTCATTATATTACTGTTTTTACTGATTTTTTTATGTAGTTTTTACTGTGCCTTGGTGTGCATAACAGACTTTTAAAAACGTACAAAATATTAACGGCCCCAAACCTTTGAATCATGAATGTGTATTATATCTAAATCTAATATATTTAAAACTGGTATTCTTGAGTGTTTAAATTCCCTACCTTTTTATTTTGGTCATCGGTGAACTAACTCATCCAGTCATTCTCAGCACATGTTGTGAATTAAAGGGTGTGGCTTAATAAAGCATTTCCATCAGCAGGGATAGACAAGTGTGCTCTCTGGTCTCTGCACGTGCCATCGCTTGGATCAAGGCAGTTATTTCGCTCCATATCAACCTCCTGGGGCTCAAAACACTCTGAGCTGGAGCCTTCACCCGTGTGGCTAGCCATGGCCCCAAATGGGAAACGCATGCAAATTAGATGATGAATTAAAGGTGACCAATTGAACCCATTCCGTCTAGTTTTTGCCTGCTCATTCTCCCTCTCCCTATCTTTTTCATCTAGTTCTTGCCCTTCCTGATTTTTTCGCTCTCTTTTCTCTTCCTCACTTACTCAGTATTTCTACCCGATTGGCATATACAAGGGCCTGATTTAGAACAAAAGGCATGCCTCGTTAGCCCTGCAGCCTGCCCTCCCTCGGTAAATTGCCCTATTCTGGTGACAGAAAGGAAAGGATTGATATATTGAATGAATTAGAGCTGAGCACGTCTATCTGAATGGACAGAGGGAAAGAGACAAAGACAGAGAAACTAAACGGGAGACAGAGGGAGAGATAGTGGTGGAAACATACCAGGGATGTTTTCTCCAAGAGAAATAGGAGGCAGAGTCTTTTTTTAAACAAAGAGAATATAATTGACAGTAAAAAAGGAAAACAAAACATACAAAATATTAAATTGAATAATGTATAAACCACTCATGTTTATAAAGTAACACTGTCCAACAGCGAGACCAGAGGATGAAGCAGGCACCATCTCTTTTGTCTCCCTTGAACTCATCAGGTTCTCACGGAGGTCACAAAAAAATACAAGTATGTGAGAGGAGGTAATAGCTGTGATAGGCTAATTATGTTGTCAACAAGATAATATCCACCTGCGATGTTTGTAACTGCTTCGAAAACCACCCTGAAAATGAAAATGGATGAAATAATTACAAAATTAAAACACAGACATCATAATTTTAGGTAACATACACATCTAAATGAAGTGGAACATACTTGAAACATGAAATTTGTGAGTGAGCCAATTTTTAGTGAAAGCTGCCAGAGACGGACGCGCTCAGCGCTTGTCATATCTCACAACTATTCAGTGATTTCAACCACATAAGGTTTCTTTTTAGGTTTCAGACATCTAAATACAGACAAAACAATACATTTATAGTTTGTAAAATAAACACTGAAGCAGAAATAATCTTTTCAATTATAAACTGACAAGGTGTTTTATTCATATCAGATAAACATTATTTTATATTATATTACACAAACTATAACGTTTACTCTATTCTTCTCCCACTTCTAAGTTAAAAAGACTGTTACTCTTTAGATAAACAAAGGTATTTAAGTTGATTTTAATTGGAGCAAATTAGTTGAGTTAACCTAAAAAGTTGAGTGTGATAGTTTTCCTTTTTATGTCTGTGTGTGTGCAGTAATCGTATGTCAATGTCATCAAAAAATAAAAAGAATAAACACACCCTATGTTCAATAAAATAAAATAAAAACCACATATCAAGAGACCACAAAAAGTGTTGTTTTTCTTGTACAGTATTAAAGGTAGGGTAGGCAATTTTCGGAGAGGCTAGCAATAGTGAGCTATAGCTTTGAAAGCATAAGATCCCACCCTCTCTTCAGATCATCTCCAAAGCCACGCTTCCTTCAAAACACATGAACGCGTACAGCACCGAGCAAACAAAAGCGGACCGAATGCAATGTTTGGATGAACATTTTATGGTCCTACACCTTCCACACATGATATATGCTGTATACATATAAATACATTTAGACCACTTGACTTAGTGATTGCTATCAGGATGTGAAGAGTCTTTCAACCAGCATAACAAAAAAAACATTTTTTTTGGAACAAATTGCCTACCCTGTCTTTAACTCTTCCGAAGGTTTACCTCAGAAGGTAGGTAATACAAGGTAATCCAACAGGTGATGTCCATGAGACTCCATATGAAAAACACTTATCGTTCCCCTATAAACAATTTCTTACACACACAAGCAACAGAAAATAATCTCCCACACAACATGTGAGAGCAAACGCTCTCAATACACTGCTGTCCTTTTCAATTAGGCCCTCCTGCTCTGCCTGGTACAGGGGCAGCCAAGCGCAGCCATGCTGCGAAGATTACTACAGCAGTCGCACTGCATCTTAATCTCTCTACTCACCCACAGCCCAACCAGAGAGGGCCAAACAAAACAACACCTCACAGATCCCAATAATTGCACAGCAATATCTGTGTGGCAGCGAGGCGTGGTGACGAAGTGAGGAAACAAAAGAAAGAGAGGCAGGCAAGGATGGTGAGAGACCAATGTGTGTGGTAGAAGAATTGATGGCCAATGAGCTGTGATGGATGATGGTAAATGTGGTCAAATCTAATAAATCTGAATAATTCGATCATTTGTATGAGGGGGAGGTGAATGGGAAAGAATGAAGTCTGACATTTCAGGCTGTACTATTGTGGCTCATAGTGGTGACTTCCTGTTCGACAGACATGATAAAACGATTCTATACCACCAGGAACTGAGCTGCCCTACTGTTGTTTGTTTGTTTGTTTGTTCATCTTTAACACTGGCATAAAAAACGGATACATCAGACAACACTGTACAACCACACTGTATACCACATAATAAAACACATGGGGCATACATGATTAAAACAAATGAATACAATATGTATCTGCATAAATACATGCACACATGCTTATGCATACACACATTCATACACCTAACTACCTCAATTGAAAATTTAATTTAAAACAGTATCTGCCAGTGGAACAAATTATATTTTATAAATGTTCTTTTTAGCAAACGGTATACACAGCCTACGCCCCGAAGGAAGGGCCTCAAAGCAGGAGTGGAGGGGATGAGTCTGGTCTGAATATACTGTTATTGCCTTTTTCTCCATAAAATGTGAAAACAGCTCTTGCATTGTACTCTATTTTTGGCCGGTAATCCTATTTGCTTTGCTAATTACTCGTATTAATTTATTCGTCTATCTCACTGTTATATTGCCATACCATGAAACGATATTATAAGTTAAAATACTTTCGATCATCGATCTGTAAACAATCCTATAAATGCCAAAATTTCTTAACTTCCTTAGTAGACCTATACACTGTCTTGTTTTCTTATGTATATGGTCCACATTTTCCTGGAATGAGAGATGTCATCAATAATTGTACCTAGATATTTAAAATTTTATACTTTACACCTTTTATAATAACTTGTTCATATGGGAGGCCAGCTGTACCTTTCCTATTTTGATTCCCACAGCATAATTCCTTTGTCTTCTCAATGTTCAATTGTAGATGACTGTTGTCAAACCATTGTACAAGACTTTTAATACACTCAAAATAGGTTGAACAATTTTTGTCTGTTTGGCAAGAAATTAAAACCAAGTCATCTGCGTATTTGATTAAGTGAGATCAACCCTGTTACATTAGAGTTTGTTAGAATAAACAGAGAAAAGCAAAGGATCTGAATTGAAGACTATACAATCAGATGAGATTACATTAACACAGACTCGTTGTTTGATATGAATGTCTGTGGGTTATGTCAACTTGACCTGAGATGACACTTTTCCCACTACACAAAATTTTCTGTGAGCATCACAATGTCTTTTACGCCTTGGTGAACATATAATGGAAATGTAAGGGTTCCCTATAAGTTCTCACCATAAAAGCGGGAGCTTGCCTATAATACTTGACTGTGGTGTTAGCTGGAGGTGTAGTTCCGGCTCAGCGTGTCCTTTTTGTCACACCGACAATGTTGACAGAGGCACAAAGGAGCCTTATCTTAGAATAGGCAAATATTATAAATCCTCTACTCCCTTTTCTGTTTAACCATCAGATAGCTTAAATGAAAGAGCCTGGGCACTGAGGTGGCAGGGCTTAGCAAGATACAGTAATTCTCCATTAATCAGGATGCTTTTTTCATTATTAGCCTTTTGCTTCATGATTAATATCACACCCCCTCATTAAAGCGGATTAAATATTGCAGCTCTAAAAAACTGACTTTCCTCAAACCAGTGGGAGAGTAAAGGAAAAGGGAGGGAGAGAGGGGCTTTGTAGCCAGTCCTTTTACTTACAATGTCTAATTGTGAGTGTTCACAACCACCCGGTAAAGGTCAGAGACTCTGCCCAACTTTCTCTGCCATATATTTACATAAAACAGTTGAAGTACCTAGCTGAATTTGGTGTTCATAACCTTTATAAAAAGCATTCGCAATGCAAAGCTCTCTATGTTTTATAATTTGAAAAGTCAACTAATTGTATTGTCTGCAATGAGTAAATAACCGCTGTGTTGTTTTTCTGGGGACAGTGGCCTTTGATAATTAGCCATGTATACTGTTGGTTACGTAAATCGAAGTCTAAGATATGAATACGAAGACAGTCAAATCTGGATGACACAGAGCATGAATGAGACAAATGAGATTTCCATTCCCTGTTGCTATGCTTTTAAATAACAATTTTTTTGAAAATATCTCCAGCTTCATAACCTCACTTTCATTATTCAGGGATGTGTGGTATTCTGCATACCAGGAAAAAAAACCTGTCTGGCTTTTCTTCTTGTTTATCACTAGTCTCTTTTAGAAACTTTTGGGGTCATGAGAAATTTAGTAGTCTCCTACAGGCAATTTAATATGTACCGAGGTGGTTCATTTTTCTATTGTGTAACTGACATTTCAGAGTAGTAGTTGTGCTAAAACCTAAAGGTTTGGGTATTTTGTCACCAAGTTATATATTATAGCCTATACAAAACCATTCAAAAGTTTGAGGTCAGTTAGATTTTCTTTTGAAAGCAATGTATTTTATTCAGCAAAAATGCACTCAGTTTATCAGAAGTTATAGTAAAGACATTTTCATTGTTACAATACATTTTGAAAAGACACTCTTCCACCAAAATATTAAAGGGTACAGTTTCGGCCAGTGCCAATACGCCGATAATAAATCGCCACTGTGGAAAATCAGTTACACGTGAGTCTTTGCTTACACCTGACCACAACCATTCAGGCATGCTGTCCGCCCTTTAAGTGAGAACAAAAAGCGTTACAATATATCCGAAGAGTCTTTAGTTTTAAAAGATTTATAAGAACAGTCGAGCTCCTGGAAGGTGTGCCGTGGGTGGAGCTAAAGAGTCACGAGCATGGAGTGGTTTTAGAATAAACATTTAATGCAAATTTCAAAAATGCAATTTTTTGGGGGTTAAATTTTTGTTTTATTGATCAATAATAGCCATCATAACAGTAGTAGCCTAAAAGGTATAAGCTATACAAGGCAAGAAATAAAGTAAAGATTCAGTCAAACATACAGCAAAGTTATGAAACTTCACTTTGCCCTCAGCCAAAACGATTTGCCAGGGAACAAATTATAGATTAATGAGACCAAAGATCGCACGTTAGATATGACGAATTATATCTCATGTTTAACCACTAGACTAGAGACATCTAGCCTGGAAATACAGACCTAAATCTAAAAGATTAATGGTCTGGCATCGACTAATGATAATCGGCAAGCTCGAAGGGCGGCACCAAGCATGCATTTGAAAATCTCACTGCACGCAATTGGATAACACTATGACCAATCACAACAAGTTATCGCCTTAGCTACCAGTGGAGCTAACAAAACAGCAAAAACGCCCTTTTTGCAAAGGAACGATTCGAGCGCTGTCTTCTGTTCCTCTTTTAAAGAAAAAGTCTAAATCTTTCAGTGTAGCGGCTAGGGATGGGACGATTAACGGTTTCACTATAAACCACGATAAAATGTACTGACGGTTAGTAATATCGTTTAAAATTTAATTATCATTAAAACCGTGTTTGATTATCGCGATTTTAGATCCTGTTCAGCCAGCAACAGTCTGACGCAGGCGCAGCGCGCAATGTTATTTTTTTTTATTCAAGAAGGAATTGCGGAAGGCAGTGACCGTGCTCGGGAGATTTTTCAGCCTTTTAAAAGAACCAATTCTGAGGTGTGGTCATATTTTGGCTTTAACAAAAGTCCTGAGGGAAACTTAATCGAGGATGGTCACCCTGTCAGCAGAACATGCACAAGAAAAAGTCGCTGCAATAACAGGGGGAAACTTCAGATCTGCCGAGTCGTCTTGTGTGACCATCATCGACTGTTGTATAGCGAACGAAAGGCAAGTTAACTTTGACCTCAATACCAAAACTACGTCTGGGAAATAATTGGGCATAAAATGTTGTTTTAAGCTGAACTATTTTATATCAATCACTTGAAATAAACGTGAAGCTTCCGCAAAGAAAAGTTTGCAGCAAGTGGCTTAGCCAAAGACCAACAAACATGTTCAAACAAGACTATTAAGAGTGACATTTAAGGGATAATAATTTATATTCATTATACACTTATTACACCGATTTTTTTAACCACATTATTACAGGGACATTGAATTGAGATTAATGTTTTAAATCTTACCTGTTTATAAATCCATTATGTACAGCGTACAAAACAATCGTTCAGACAAGATGATCACAACAATATTATCAAACTCTGTAAACAATAAATCAACTCTGATTTAATTTTCAATACAATTAAAAATGGAGACGCAAGACGGCAAGTTGTATTTAAATGAAACGAGAGAGCGTGTCCATTGTGATACATGGTGTATGTTAATGTCTGTCAGAGAGTTTGAAGTCTGCCCAGATGAAGAATACGAGACAGTGCAAATGAACTGGTAGTTCCACGAGACTTTTATAGATGTTTTCTCTCAGTTAAGCACACTCTTCACATACATGTCGAAGAGCGAATGTTAAAAGGGAAAAGAAAACATTCTAAAACACGCTACAAATCAAAGTGGAAGTAAACACATTATACTAAAACAACGGTCAGCAGTAGAGCAGTCATCTTCCTCTTTGCGTGATCAATCTCACTCTCACTGTGCGTGCGCGCTCACATAAAAACAGCATGCATACAATAACGTACGCCATAGAAGAAGTTATCTTAAAGGCACATCCACATTCATGTCATGAACACTACTTAACACTAGGTGGCCGTTACAATGGATGTGCGGGGTGTTATAATGCGTTGCTATTGATGACCGTCATTATAAGGAAGGAAATGCTTTAAAAAGTGCATAGAGCTGCTTGTTTTATTTGTTGTTTGTTGATTTTCAAATATAAAACTTGTTGAAATGTCTTCAGTGTGAGCATCAACTCTTTTTGAACACTTTCATCTCGTTTTAACAAAACCGTGATAATATTGATAATCGCGATAATTTTGGTCACTATAATCGTGATATTAAATTTTCATACCATCCCATCCCTAGTAGCAGCCAAAGCCGTTTCAAACAAATGGTGTTCATCCATAGCCATCTTGCAATGTTTACTAATGACTTCGACGTTGCAGCGCTGTCGTCATCTCGCCTCTGGCCCACCTATATCAGATAACCCGATGTGATTGGTGCAGCTCAGATAGAGGGGCATATTTAATGAGCATCATTACTCGACACCAGAGTAACTCGCTGAGCAAATTCAACTTGTGCTCTCACGAGAACTCTGGATTACCAGGGTAAGAGACATCAGAGCCAGCGGCAAATGTCAGCAGCACTAGCTGAGGTAAGGCTGTTCCAGGCGGGGTACACGGGCGCTGAGCGCCTGGTGATCGCCTGGATCTCACAACAACGAAAACGTCAGATCAAATTTTTAAATAGGTGCCATCTTTATAAATAAACCACAGATTTGATCTTTAAACAACATTGTCGACTGAAAAATTCTTAAAACTACATTTCATGACACAGTAATATTTTTAAATTTCGCGGCCTTTCTCCTCTGAAAATAAAAATAGTAAATAAAATAGTGACTAGTAAACGAGTAACGTTACTTGTCATAAAAATCGGTTTTAAGAAAATATAGATGAATATTTAGATTTCAGGAAATTTAATTTATAATATAAAATATAATGTTAGCTAAAACTATAATGTTTCAACTTTCACAGCTAAGTTAACTAGCGACATTGCTAGCTATTTAAGTCTGACTTGACTCCGGTGGCCATATCATGACCAAATACAACCAGAAACAAATGTTCAGTCTTGCTTGTGAAAGGTAATTCCCCGAGACCTGTTTTCAATTGTGTGGCGATTTGTACAGCCCCAAGCAGCACACGAAGCAAGCATTTTTCTCAATTCCGTTATGAGAGGTATGGGAAAGTTGCCCTCAGCAATATGGCGGCGCCGTTGACGTACGATCCAGCGGCCAATAGGGCGCCTATGTATTTATTATGTCTATGGTTTTACCTACCAGCTGCGTTTCCGACTCATCATGACCGGGATATTTTATTGCTAGGACTGCTCCATCTTTCAGTTTCAAACGATCTGTGAATCCAGCATCGGGCCTTGTTTATAAAACATTCGTCACCGAAATGCCTGGGACCATAGACTGCCTGGAACAAACACACATGCACAACTCCATTGCTGCCCCGGAAAAACAAACTGCATCCACTGTTCCCTTAATGCTGGGTTTTTTGGGAACTGAACAAGGTTATCTTTCCCTCACAACCAAAAACACACTTATTTGGTGACATTGTTGATTTCGTGGTCTAAAAACAAAATGTCAAATCTTTCTCGAGCAACAAAGCATGTTGATGGCCATGTGCACTTGCTCTCTCTGGTTGATGTGTGTGCAGTGCGAGAAGTGTCCATACAAGGAATTCCCCTCTTTATGACATCATATAGGACCATTCTCAAAAAAAAAAAAAAAAAAAAAACCTTTCCGAGTACATTTGGAAAAGAAATACTCTGACAAACGTCCAACTCGTTTTTTTATTTTTTTACTTTGGCCATGTTTAGCATGAGAATCCAACTCTTTGACAGTGTAAATAGGCTATATCAGAATGCATGAAATTAGACATCTCCTTTAAGCAGCAGCACAGCTGTTTTCAACATTTATAATAAGAAATTAGAATGATTTCTGAAGGATTGTGTGACACTGAATATGGAGAAAAGGATGCTGAAAAAATGCATTTTCAAAACAAAAAAAAACTAAAAAAAAAGTTATTTTAAATTCTAATTATATTTTACAATATTACTGTTTGTTCTGTTTTTTTGATCAAAAATACTTTTTTTCAAAGACATTAAAAAATCATACCCTAAACTTTTGAATGGTATTATACAAAAATATAAAGATTGTCCAATAAAAAAGATCCATGAAAATAACCTTCACTTCTGAAAACATACCTGTAGGCTACATTAGAGCTCCCCAGATTTGTCTTTTCAGTGGAAAAATCCTTTTTGTTTGGTACATAGTGTCAATTATTTGTAGATCTCTCTTGAAGTATGAAAGATTAAAAATTTAAATCAGCAATTCACTTCACAGAAAAGACTCTTATCTGAAGCTTGACGATCAAATGAGCACATACCCATTGAAAAACACACACTCTTCTTCACCAAGATCATTCTCAGATCTCAAAGTGTAACTTGGCACTGAGAGAACATGAGATATAGTTCAAGTTCAAATTTATTTATATAGCACATTTAAAAACAACCACAGTTGACCAAAGTACTTAACAATGACAAGATCCACACAAATAAACAAATAAACAGAAAACAAACACCAGTAGAAAATGTCTCAGTCGCAAAACTCAACTCGAAATAAAAGCTAAAGAATACAGGTGGGTCTTAAGCAATGACGTAAACATTTCAGCAGTCCTAGCTGTTCTTATATGAACCAGTAAACTATTCCAGAGATTAGGACCAGCCACTGCGAAGGCTCGGTCACCTTTATTTTTCAACCTGGATCTCGGAACATCTCGGAACATCTGATTGGACAACCTCAGTGCTTTGACAGGAGTGCGGACATGTAAAAGTTCTGATAAATAAGAAGGCGCCAACCCATTCAAACTCTTAAAAACAAGCAAAAAAAGCTTCAAATCAATCCTGAAATGGACAGGAAGCCAGTGGAGCGAGGCTAAAACCGGAGTAATGTGCTCACGCTTTTTAGTCCCAGTTAGGAGCCGAGCTACTGCATTCTGGACTAACTGTAAACGATGAAGAGATGACTGATCCAGTCCAACATATAAAGAATTACATGTTATATAATTACATGAATTATGTTTAAAATCAGCTGGAACACACCCTGAGCTGAGAGATGTATTAACCAAAGATACAATGCTTGACCCAACAGTGTTGAAAACCTCTTTAAGTAAACGTGCAGGGATACTGTCAAGGGAGCAGTGTGTAGGACGTAGCTGTTTAACCATGTCAGAAAGATTGAGTAATGTTTGAGATTGAGAAAGGGGGAACAGAGGGGTCACTGGTAAACATAGTGGGTGAAAAACTAAGACCAGCAATTTTGTCCATAAAATATTTTAGAAAATTTTCACATAACATTGTAGATGGCACAATGATGTCTGAGTCACGAGGGTTGATAAGAGAGTTAACAACATTAAAAAGAACTTGAGGCCTCTGGCTATTACTGGCTACAAGATGAGATAAAAATTTAGTTTTAGCAGATTTTACTGCTCCCTGGTATTTCTGTAATGTGTCCTGCAAAATTTCAAACGAGACTTTAAGTTTGTCCTTTTTCCACTTTCTCTCTGCTTTTCTGCAGGCCTGTCTGAGAGAGCGGGGAATGCCATTCAGCCAGGGTTCTGAAAGTGCTTTAGAACGTTTTTTCCTCAGTTGTGCAACAGAGTCTAATATCTCAGTACAAGTACAGTCAAATAGGAAGATAAGTTCATCTACACTGAGATTACAGTCATCCAGATGATACAAAAATGAGTCTTTAAAAGCAACAGAAAACTGTGAGGCAGTTAAAGGGTTCATTGAACGCACACTGCGTGCAGGGGGCACAGGAAGAAATCTCGGAACCAGGAACAGCCACAGTAAATAAGACAGGCAGATGATCTGAAATACATGTGTTGCATATTTCACTGATGGATATACATAAACCATACGACAACACAAGGTCCAAAGTATGCCCTTTTTCATGGGTCGAGCCAGTGACAGACTGCGTGAGATTAAAAGAGTCAATAAGATTGAGAAAATCTTTAGCCAGAGGTTTAGATTCGCAACACACATGTATATTAAAATCACCAACAATTAAAAAGCGATCATATTTCAATGCAATCCCAGCCACAAATTATGCAAAGTCCTGAATAAAATCCTTATTGTACTTTGGAGGTCGATACATCACCGTACATAAAACAGTCACGGGAAAGTTTGTCTCAAAAAGCTGCAGTTCAAAACTATAGAAGCTGTCCACCGAAATCTCCCTACACTGAAAAACGGATTTAAACACAAGAAGCCAGCCCTCTACCTTTTCCGGTGGTCCGGGGAGAGCTCAGAAAATCACAGCGGGGAGGAAGAAGTTCAGAGAAAAGAGTGAACTCACCTGCATGAAGCCAGGTTTCTGTCAAAAACATAAAATCCAGCTCGCGTGACGTGAAGAAGTCATTCAGCAAAAAAGCCTTATTAGCTAGCGATCTAGCATTAATCAGAGCCAAACGAAGAATGTGATCCTCACTGTCCGAAGGCGCCGCACTATCCAGCGTGCGAAGGTTTGAAAAATCCACACCACTTCTTCTACTGACCCGAAGCCACATGGGAGAAGAAGGCACAATCGAAAGGTCGGCATCAGAAGTAACGTTAACCGGTGAGCTGGGGAAAACAGGACTGAGCCACCGGGCTCTCATCCTCAGCAACCGCTGGACAGCAGGAACGCAGCATCCATTGTGAGGACACATCACACATGTGAACGCCAGGTGAGCCTTGAATCTGACCAACATACCTCCGCGCTTTCCCCGTCACCTATGGCGCCTCTTACGGGGAATAATGTGGTGCTCGGTGCAGATACGCTGGTATATCCACCAGGAAGGGAGGAAGGCCCGTGGCCTGGTTGTCTCCCAACTCATGACTTCTAAACAATGTATCTTTAGAGACTCTAATATTGAGAAGTGTTTGACGATCGTAGATGAGTAAAGTAGACAACATGTACAGGTAAATAAAACAATAGCAAATAGTAAACTAAGCAGACAACATGGAGGCAGACGGCATGCCATAGACACTGGCGCCATCTTCCAGATCCAGATAGGGTACAAAGGGCTAAAGGCTCCTTTGATTTTATTTCCCTCTAAACCACTAGATGGCACAATAACTTGTTGCAGCAGTTTCCCAAAACATCCGCTTTTTAAGATGCACGTGGATTTTTGGCTGATCCTTGGGTGCTTCTCAATTCTTATTTGTGCATCCTCGTTTCCTTTCCTCGTGTCTCAGCTCCAGCCCCTGTAGGATGCGAGGGAAGGCTGCAAGGAAATAAAATGAGGACGGGAAAATCGAAGAAAAGCTTATTTGTATAGGCCCTATTTAAATATTCTTGATCACTTGAGCGTCTCTTCACTGCGTCATCAGCTGCGGTCATAGGATCTGCCCTTTTGTTTTTAAAGTTTGGTTATTTAGAAAATTATAAAATAATAAAATGCCCTGTTGATATTATAGTGACAGATGTGAAGGGGGAGGAGAATTTATACGTGCATCAGGTTTCTCGGCAAGAAAGACTTCCGCATAGGATACACCTGTGCATCCTCTCTCATAACTTCCTCATTCTTCATTCCTCGCCTCAGAGGCTGGATTCCAAATGACACACTTCATGTGGCCTTAAATTGTGCGTGCTCACCAAGTGTACGAGTCTGTAGGGTGTCCCATTCAGCATTTCAGTTCTCAGAAGTGTGCTCGTGAGTGGCGCCTTTGTGCCCTCGATGCGGACTTTGGCGAAGCCCGCACTTTCGCACCCTCCACACGAGTTACCTACCCAGGAATCATTGTGAACACCCAATCAAATAAACGAGGAGAGGAGTTTTGTGGCCGTTTGACTTTCGGTGGCATGATTTCGGTGGCATCATCAAGCCTGTCCCAAAATGGACTTGACGCCAGCTGCCCTAAGGTCTGCACTTCCTGACGTCACCAAGTGTGAACTCAAAGGAGGTCCACAAGGCCGGATTGTGCCATTCGGGATCCAAACAACGAATTGAGATGTCATTCAAGATGGCTGAGCTCGATCGGTTTCCGAGTCATAGGATGGAGGACGGAGGAGCGAGGAAAAGAGATGGGATATTGAGAAGCACCCCTTGACTCAATCGCAGGCAGCAGTGCAAAGTTGATTCTGTGCCACTTCTCTATAAAAATATAATATTTGATGTTTTTTTAAATACTGTAGAATTAAGTAGCAAACGAGAATGGTTAAAATTATTGAATTTATTTTTTAGACAAAGGTCTTGTTAATGATTTTCAAGCTAATTAAAGCAAAAGTGTGGTATTTGGGCTAAAAGGTGCCCCTGCTGTCTGGGCATTCATTTAGCAGACGCTTTTATCCAAAGCGACTTACAAATGAGAACAACTGAAGCAGTTAAACTAACAATAGGACAACAATATGCAAGTGGTATGACCCTTCCCAGTTTAATCTAACGCAGTACGTGTTTTGTTTTATATATATATATATATATAAAGATATATATAATAGAAGATAAAGTGTTATTATTAATGGATCAAGTGTTGCCGAAAAAGATGCGTCTTGAGCTGTTTCTTGAAAATGGCCAAGGACTCAGCAGCTCTGGTTGAGTTGGGCAGGTCATTCCACCAGCGTGGAACAGACCAGAAAAATGTCAGAGAAAGAGATGTTGTGCCTCTTTGAGATGGCACCACAAGACGGCATTCACTTGCAGAGAGCAAGTTTCTGGCATGATATTAGATTCAGATGGTAAATATATTAAGTTGGGTGTCCACCTTAGAGATATTCACCATATTTATAATGAAACCATCATATTTAAAATATGATATTAATCATCTCATATAATAAAATCATTTAAATTAAATTATTATGGGATCTCATTTAATGCTTTCAGAATTTTTACTTTTTAAAATAATTGTATGTATTTTTAAAATATATTTTAATGACAGTATATTTATTGAACAAAAGTTAATTATTTTATTTATCAAAATATAGAGAAAATAGTGCAAACATTGCTAAAGTGATTGTTTGAACAACTTAGACATTATTAAAAAGATATTATTTTAGCTAAAGTATTTGTATAAATACTGTGTGTGTGCCTTTTGCCCCATGCTGGTGAGCCTTTTTACCCCGTGTGTGTGGTAAAAGGCCCACCTTGCCATCTTCATTTAAAATGAAGATTTTTAAACAAAATAAACCACTTTTATGATTTATTTCCACACAAAATTGCTCCATAAATGTTCATTACAATAATAATAATAATAAGAATCCTGCAATCATACACTATGGGAGTAGTGAAAAGCTATTTTTTTCTTAAGGTGTGCCTTTAGCCCTGTTGCACCCTAATCTCTAACAACATAAAACCTTTAAATCATACATACCCCTGTTTATACCAAATATAAGCAGCACACAATTGTACCACCTTTAGCTTCTGTCAGGAGATTAGAGTAAAATAATTCTAAATCAGAATTTAACTTACATTGTTACTTGAAAGGGACATTAACAGGGTGTCATTATCATTATTTGTCATGTCAATTACTCAATATCTTATCCCAAAACTTGCTGTTTAATTAGACACATTTTGGAAAATTAAAACTTTGTGTTGGAGAGCAATAATTAAGTTGTCTTAGGTTGTGGTAAATATCAATCTTTAGTAATTAATTTTCAGTACAAATTAGCGACAGTAAGCGCTTTAAATGTTTCCACCCAAGGCACATCTAGTCAGGAAACTGCAGCAGTATGTTCAGAAAGTTTATTCTTACTGTCACCAGTGTGGGCTAAATTATTCAACATCCAAAAATGACAGCGAATCGTTTATTTCAATATTTGGAGTAGATAAACAATCAGAAATTGCAGACTGCCTGCAGTGACTGTCCTAGTCAGCTCTGAGGGTAAATCTCTAAATAAAGAGTGATTATACATTTAGACTGACAGACATCATGTGGATGGTAGAGACTGAAATGGATCCAAACTGATTTTGATCGTTATCTGTTACATTTTCTACAATTGCCCAAAAGACCTCACCAAAGAGAATCCGAAGAGTGTTTTTATGGATTAAAATGAAGAACATTTTAATATGCGTTCAGACAATCTTCATACATCAGTGTGAATCATATTTCAGACTTAAAATGCAAATGTGAATACAAAACTTGTTTCAAGGTTAATCAAGTATTTTGAATCATTAGTCTGAGTGGGTATCGTAATAGAATAAGAATTTTCAAAAGAGTTTTATTTTGCATAACACTTTCTTAATATGGCAGAAAAAAACTAGAGCCATTACCTGCTATGTTATTATGCTATTTATCATGTCTGTCCCTTCATTGTGCTACTGCATCTTTTTCATTTGCATTCAGACTATCCAAGCAAAACTCTCTAGTTAATCAAACAAAATGATTAAAAAAGCGAAATCAGCAAAAGTGATTTTGAAGGCCAGTGAACCAGGGCACTACAAAGGCAGGGAAAAGGAGCCAGGTAAATGAAATGGAAACACAAATTTTACCCACGTACGTGCACATACACAACACATTTTCACTCCCAAGGGGTCATGTACTGACGCTTAGGAAAGAGCCTGCATGTCCCAGTGTTGACACAAAGGTCTTTATAATAGCACAGCCTGTAACCTCATTGGCAAAACTTTTCACGTCAATACTTTGGCACTAAATAACATTCTATATTTATTAGTATTATCATACAATAAAATGTTCATCACTTGTTTAATTTGATAAATTTTTAATCTGTAACTGTTATTATTATGTTGTGTCATTTTCATTTCTGTCTGTTGGTTTCATGTGCTTCAGTTCAGACTTGATCACCTGCTAGTAAGTCTCCTTGGTTACTAATTACATTCAGCTGTCTGTCATTAAGTTCCCTGTGTATTTATACCCCCTGTTTCTTTCAGTTCATTGTCGGTTCTCGTCTATATGTGAGTAGTTTGTGTGATTGTTCTCGCTGCCTTCCTCCATGTATTATCTTCGTATTTATTAAAGAAAGGTAGCATTTAGTCTTCATTCTGAGAACTACCACATCAGTTGTGACAGTAACTGAAAAAACAGGGATGTTGGATTATAATTTTACATTTTTTTTTGGTGACAAATGTAGTTTTCTTAAGATGTTCTGCTCTACTGTAATGTTGTGTTTGGTTTTCACCTTGTTTGACTGGCCTAATACAACACAAACCTTAACATCAGAAACCCAGTCCCTAACAACACATGACACTTCTGGCAGAAGTACAGAAAATATATTTTAAGATACATTTTATCAATGTCCTTGATGACAGTGTATTGATGCCAAAGGTTGTTGTTGTTGAAAGCAATGGGCTAAATATGTCCCTATAAATATGCTAAGGGGTACCTTTTGGTTTCCATTTGGGATAGATTGCTTACATAGGCTACTCTTACTCTGCTATATGCTTTTTTGAAGAAGTGAAAAAAAAAATGATTTCAACAGTGTAGTTCCAATACAGAGTCACCATGAGTCCTTAAAAAACTTCAGTCTAATCGGAACCAAATTCTAGCCTGGGTTTCCCCATGCTGCCTTGCGCGCAGCGTGATTTTATTCACGCTGCTAGGCAGCCTGGATTCCATGGACCAGATTTTCGCCTCAGCGAGGGGACCAATCACAGAACGGGGAGGGAGCAGCAAGACGATGACAACGTCTATGCAACACACCGAAGCAGTTTGTTTATATCTATGGATCCAACATGGCAGCAAATGCGAAGTTACCTTTCGATGCAGCCTTAGATAGTGTTCTAAGTAGTTTAGAACGCAAGTTTATTTTGAAAAAAAAAATCTCTGACCCATCGTCTTCTTCCTCGTCGAATTTCTGTCACTCTACATACGTCATCTGGTATAATTGAAACGATTGGCTATGAGCTACGTACAGGCGCATTTGATAGACAATCGTAGCGCCTAATAAACGGCTCTGGGCATTCGTAAACCACGCCTCAAATACGAGAAAATGAATATGTGGTTCCCAGACCACGTCTCAATGAGACGAGGTCTGACGTTAGCCAGGCTAACCAAATTCAGTCCTAAACTCAAAATCCATTTACCACATTTTCTCTTTCTGTCCATACTGTGACATTTGCAGTCCCTGAGTTGAAGTGCTAATATCTAAGACAACAAATGTGTTTATTGTACAACAATTGTGCAATAAACTTTTACTTTGCAGCATCCTTCAAAATGTTTTATTTTTGTGTTCCACAGAAGACAGAAAGTTTGCCATTTGAAAAAATAAAAAATTCTGTCAACTTTTGCATCAGTTCAGGTTTATCACATTTGACATAACCAAATCATATGCTCAAATCCAGGGCAGTCATAAAAATGGTAAAAATGATAAAATATGCTTGAATGCATTTAAAACCACTCGTTTTCTTTCTCTCTGTTTCTTGATGTGTGCCCTCAGAATAGAGTTATAACTGTATAAAACACTACGAGGCTCTCTTCATAAAGCCAGAGACTGAGCTGCGGCCCCACTGTTCTGCGCCTGAATGTCTGTTGGAAAGCGCAGTATTATCCACTTTGGCAATCAGGTCTAGACTGAAGTGACTATGACTCCAGCAGAATAGCGCTGTGGCAGGAGCGTCATCACTGCCCTCTCTCATCTGCTCATGACAATTTCCTTTTTTATGAACTTTATTGTTGTGCAGTGGAGAAATATTCCAGAGAATATTAGGATAAGCGGTTGTGTTAGACATCCAAATGGAAAGACTATAGAAAATGGTTTAAAAATATTAATGACACAGTTCATAATTCCCTTCTATGATTATTGTGACATACATAAGAGAGGATGCACAGCCACAGACTTAAAGGGATACTTCACCTCTGGAAAGATGAATGTGTATTTAAAATGGGTCATTTATGTTGTAAAAATGTGAACTTATTTTTGAATTTGGAGACTTCTAGACTGAGAAAAGCCAGATAATGTATTTTTGGCTTATGAGGATGAAAGACAACAACTCCCAGAATGCACTTGCTTCGCTGCTCTACGAGGCCACTCCCAAGCCACGCCTACCGGTAAGAGTGCGCAGTTAAACAACAAGACTAGGCTACTAGTGAGTCTCCGTGACGAGTCTGCCCAGGATTTCGAGAACGCCCAAAATGTCCGGGATTCGGCTTTTTCGTTCTACAGTCGCCATTCATTATGTTTACTGTGGCGAGCAGGACGAGACTGAAGGGCGCGGGAGAACGGCACGAGGCCGGTGGCGTGATTACTGATGAGCGGCGGAGGAGCGGGAATTTTCTTAGCAATGTTAAAAAGCACATCAACCGATCACTTGTTTAAATTCACCAATCGGAATGAATTCAGTTAGATTGAAACAAAAGATGTGCATGTAAACAATGAATGGCGACTGCAGAAAGCAAAAGCTGAATCCCGGACATTTTGGATGATCTTGACGGCCGGACATGTCCGGGAAAAAGAGGATGGTAACCCCTACTACTCAGCTTTCTCCACAGAACAAGAGCCTGCCAGCTTTGCTTCCAAAAAAAAGATGGCTGACACTGTTTGTACATTCTGTGAGTGAGATCCCACCCTCTATGGGCGGGTTGAAAACATGCAGAACAGCCCCTACTACTGGATGTTCTCTTTAGCCTCTGGCCAAAAAATCCTCCGATGACGCCAGGGGCGATTCTAGGATTTCATTTTAGGGGGGCTCAGTCCCCAATGAGGATATGATGTAAAAAAAAAAAAAAAAAAAGTTAGTTTATGGTCTAATGTTCATTATTAAGTAGTTTCATTCATTCATCCAGTAACATGCATATGGCATGGTTTTATAATCACTGTGGTACTGAATGTAAGGTATCTAGGGGGGTTCGGGGGCATGCTCCCCTGAGAAAATTTAGATTTCTCTGATCTACACATGTGCATTTTAAGATGTTTTGAAGGCCAAAAAAATTGGATGACAATAGCTTTAAAACCATGTGCGGGCAGCTGTTTTTTCTCACCTCATCAGCATCACACTCTTTTTCTCTTTGTTTTTCTCTTGCTCTGTCTTTTCCCCTCCTAAAGCTGATTTAGACTGATGGTTTTGACTGATTTAGGCTTTTCATTTTTGTCTGTCAGTGAAGAAAGTAAACATAGGGTCAACTGACAGCAGGTTGATTTATGAATCATTTTCTCTGACAAAGCTACCAGGAAAGCTAGGTAACTAAGTCCATCTACAATGAAATATAAATTATTTTATTTTTTAAGCTTTTTAGCCTTTGTAATCAACAATACGGTTGGTTATTCATCAAGTCACCCCGTGAAAATCTATTTAATTTAAAATCATTTAACTAACCAGCTAAACGTGTATTAATGTAACTGTCTATTGGCAATATGATTAATCTGTTCTATATTTATTTCTATTTATTAAAAATAACAACATTAATTATCAATTTGCCACTTCTATAAATCAAGTACTTAAAAGAAAATCACAAATCCCTTTACTCTACTCTTACTCTATGTATCATGATACACTCCTCCTGATTCATTATTACTTAATACAAAACTATATTTATTATTCCAAAACAAAATAACTCCACATGATGTCTCTCTCTCTGGGCCATCTAGTGCTTTCAGACAATGATGTGTGTCTTTAATCATTTCTGTGCATGGCAGCATAATGTAATGCCAAAATACAAAATAATATGTTTTAAAGTTTAAAAAGTAAATTAAAATAAATCATGATCGTTTTCTAAAGTATGTTTTCATGGGTGTTAATCGCTTCATTTTTGTAGGAATAAAAAACAACTATCACACTGTGATAATGGCTGAAGCAGCGAAACGTATTGGATGAGAAACCGAACCGTCCCGTGTTGCTCCCAATGCTCCAGTAACATTTCACTATGTAAACTGCAATGCATTTATGACAAAGAACTGCACCGATGCAAATGTAATATCATAGCGATCTACCGATAAATGCACTCACGACACACCTTGTACTCTCTGATGTTCGCTCTGCTCGGCCACTGCAGATTGAAAAATGCGCTAAATCCAAGCAGACTCAGATAAGGGGAGGAGCCGAAACTTGACGCAGCTTGCCGCCGTTTCAAGTGAGTTTTTTTAAAGGGGACTGAAGCGATCAAAAATGTATTAATCAAATATTTTTTAGGGGGGCTGGGCAGAAGTTTAGGGGGGCTTCGGGCCTAGTGACGCCCCTGGATGACGCTAAATGACGAATCTGAGGATTTTTTCCAGACAAAAAATGCATAAATCTCTCGTCTCAGGGGGACATGAGGGAGGAAAGCATGGTACTTCGAAAACACTATGGGTTTTCTACTGATACAAAGCTTAATGCTAAATCCTGAAGTATCCCTTTAAATAAATACAAAATGAATATTCTATCATGAATAACTTGCGATTCTGAGAATGGAGCAAATTCCTCATGATTCACTAAAGTGTTAATTTTTTTTCCTTTGAAAAATATGTGGTTTCAAATCTATTTTGGAAATTATCTAGACTGAATAATACAATGCATTTAGGACCTTTAATAAAATAACAAAGCTGCAGCCATGTGCAGTTTGACAGCATGTTTATCAAACTACATGGAAAACGCATTAATGTATAAATAACAAATGAAGGAGGAATATGAAATGGACTTTCCTGGAAGAGTGAACACAAGCACAAATACATCCCTGTACGAAGTGTGATAGCATGGTTGGGAGGGTGGGTGTGAGCCAGACGTACTGACAAATGAGCCACTCGGCCAAAACTTACACTGCAATAACCTAAAATAATGGAGGTTGACCTGTGGGCTGTCACCCTCATCCTTACATTGATTACACCAGCACTGTGGCCACACTCACCTGCCCCTATCTCATGCATACCAATACACATTTACACCTTGCTGTCAAAAATGGCTGTAACGGGAACATCTACCTCCTGCTTGACTGCACCAGAAGCACAACCCATGTTCCATGTGGCAGTCAAAACATCTGCAATAACAAACATGTAACCTGTAGAGTTAAGCCATTACCAAACCACTGACTGACACACTCAGTTTTATTAACAAGGCAGATAACTCATTGTGTGTCTATAGCAGTCTAATAAAAAACCTGTCTGGCCAATGGCCCACAGAGTGGAAGATAAGGCGTATGCCATTTTTAATTAAGTGTACAAGAGAAATTAAGCAGTCACATTTGCTCTGTGTACAGGTTCGTCTGTTTTACAGCATAACTAGTGGAACGGAAAATAAACCTTTTCAGTTAATATGAGAGCAATCTGGTCAAGGTCACTTCAAAGGAAGTCTTTCATGGTGTATTTGAGTTGACGACTTTTAGAAAGAGCAGCAGTATTTAACAGCTCAATGATCTTTGTAATCCTTAATTCCAATCCATTAAAATGAAATAATTGTTTAGGGATATAGCATTGGAATAGGGTTGAGAACCGAAAATCGGTCCTTTATAACCGGTTACATTAAAAACAAAAAAAGGTTGTTTCCGTTAACAGCTCTGGCACATACATAGCCTGGACCGAATACCACAGAAAAATACATTTCCTTTATTTTATACACTTCCTGCATTACTTATTCAGTGCCACCACTACTGAATCTACAATGTGAAACAGACTAGTGGTCGACTGATATCATTTTTGATGGCCAATGACCGAAATCTTAGAGAGCAGGATGGCCAGTTTTATCTAATAAAGTAATAGCAAGCTGACTTTGAAAGCATAAGATCCCAGCCTCCAGAGTGTCTCCAAAGCCAAACCTCCTCCAAAACGTGCACAGCCAGAGCAGAGTCTGCAAAGCGTCACAAGAGACGGCGTTAGATTACCTCATGTCTCAAAGCACATAACATTGCAATAATAATGAATATAAACAACTTTAAGAGCTCTTACTTATACCACCTGACTGCTAGAGATTCAATTCAGTGTTGATATTGTTGCCATAAAAAGCATAATTCCGAGTTTGAGGATATGATCAGCTCAGAGTAGAACGTCACTGGTTGCCATCTCATTATTACAGTAATTATGACATGGCTCGAACGTATCATCATAAGCTTGTTGTTTTGGTTCAGGAAGAACTGTAAGGGGACTGCTGTTAGTTTGTGGAGCTTGGTTACTGTCTGTCTACAACTCTGCATAGCCTCATGGAAGGCACTGATGATGTGTGATGTCTGCACGAACAGGAGGCACGGCGGTATGAAAATACATAGGTTGACAGGCAGGAAGAACTTCCTATGGACGAAAATGTTTTGTTTCGACTGGACAAACCTTTTTTGGTCTTGAGACTTCCACAGAATATATATGTTCTTTTTTAATAGTTAGACCAATTCTATTACTGATTGCCTTTAAACAGAGACCGTAAACTGAAGACGGAGAATCAGATCACTGTGTGCTCAAGCGCTTCTGACACATCGGCCAAACAGAGAAACTTGTCAACCAATGCCGATAATTAAAAAATGCCAAATAGTGGCCGATATATTGGCAATATATCTGTCGACCACTAAAACAGACAACGTGACTAAATTATTCTTTTGAGCCGCAATAACATACAATACAATCTGTGTAGTCCAATTAATGAATGAAAGATTCTCATGGTTCTTTTTAGTCTATAACAAACAGACCGATTCTCGAACTAATGAGTCATTTGTGAATCTCTGCCTAAACAACTTTGCAAGAATTGTCTTACATTTATTTATATTTATTTAATATTTATATGTTTAATATTTATTCCCTATGTACTAAAATAATGAAACCGTTACGGAACCAGACATTGTTTAGAAGATCCATAATCAGAATTGTTAAATTCTTTACGATTCCCTTCCCTCTAATTACAATTTGCAAAGTTTGTTATTTTATGTGGTATTTCACACACACACACACACACACACACACACACACACACACACACACACACACACACAAAAACACCTCTCTTTAAATCATCTGTGAAGCCTATTCAATGTATCATTTTTTACATCAGCTGCAGGGCGATCAATTATTCGTTTTCATCCTCTTGGCTCTCTGAGATATTAAGGAGCTTTAGGGTTTTTGTGCATCAGTGGGCAAGAAGGAAGTCTGTCCTTATGGATGAGCTTCCTCTGATGCATGTTTTATTGAAAAAGAGGATGGAAAGAAAAAGACAGAATTATGCAAGCAATTAATTCTGCTCTAACTTTACTGCCTGACCTCATTAGCTGCAATAGACCTTCTAGTGCCCCTTAAATGCCCAGTTAACTGGCTATACCGATTATCAATGTCAAATATCTCAATAGGAGAGGAAATAGAGCTCAGTTAAGACTGAAAAGGAGACCACAGGGATAAAAAGCATGAGATCTAGAATTTAAAGAAAACTTTCCTTTTCACCTTTCACCTTAGTTGTTTTCCACTGAGTCTTTCAGAGTAATCTGAAAGGCCCTGGCCATATGCTGTGATATGTGCCATGAGAACCGCTATCCACAGTTCACAAGGGATCCAGTGAGAGAGAGAAAAACGAAGATGAAAAGTCATTGTTGGTAGCTGACAGAAGGGAAGTTCATCCAGACATTGGCTCTATAGACTTGCAGAGCTGCCTTGAAGACGCTTTGATTCATTTTGGCTCAGGATGAGTCCCCTGCTGAAATCATTGGTTGAATCTTATCTAACATGATACACACCAACTGTCTTGCACAGTGGCTACGATTCTAATTAGAAAGGCTCCCCCAGGCCTCTTCTTGCTTTCAACGTGGCATGTTGGCTAATTGTTTGAGATAATCAACCACTTGGAAACTCATTTCAAAATGGCAAGAATACAAAGACCAAAGGGTAAGGTGATGCATGCGGCGAATGGATCAAACAAAAGATCAACACATGAAAGCTAATTAAATGTCGAAGACATTTGTCTATCCCACACGCTAAAGATTTTCTTGAATGCTGAGGCTTTATTTTCAGCCACACAGCACTTAGTTCTTGGTAAACGGCTTCAAGATAGGTGTGCCTGTGGCAATTCACCAATAACGACTAAGTCTATAATGTTTCACGCTAAATGCATTTCCACTACTACTGGCCCTTAGCACTTTCTTAATTAAGCTTAAGTGTTTACTCGGTATCTGTATTGTAAAAAGCCAGCTACTGATAGGCCCTATAGTCCCTGTGGAATTAGTGTTATGAATCTGGAGTTTAAAATATTTTTTCTTTTTTTACTTGTGGGACATGGAAAATATTTGCAAAATATATTTATTCAAAGGACACATTTTTGTTGTGTATAAAATGTCTAGACAGAGTCAGTCCAATGCTATCTCATGACCAATCTCATGAGTGAGTAAAAGCCGGTGGCTAATTCGTACGAATTAGTCAACGCATTCTCATCCTTGGGCGTCATATACTGACGCTTTTGACATTTCGTCTACATCAAACGCACATGGCACCCTTTAGCGTCAATATGAGACGCACAGAGCTTTGTTCGGTTATGGGTAGGTTTAGGTCTGGGGTAGGGTTAGGGTTAGACCGCTAGGTGGCCCATTTCTATCTGCGTCTCATATTGACGCTAAAGGGTGCCATGTGCGTTTGATGTAGACGAAATGTCAAAAGCGTCAATATATGACGCCCTAGGATGAGAACGGGCTGGAATTGAGTACGACCTCACTCGTTTAGTCTAAAACAGGGGTGGGATCAGTGGTAGGTCATTCATAAGAATTCATACAAATTGGGCAAATCGTAAAATATGTACGATTTAGCAAAAATACGAATTACCATGAGATCGGGTTGGTCAGTCATAGCAATCAGCTGATTCATGATGTTAACCATAAAATTAAGACACTTCAGAGTGGGCTTATTTAAAAGCCCTCTCTTAAGCCAGTGACTTTCAACCATGAGGCACAACCATGAAATTGAGCGTCAGCATCAGTTCTGGCTGGCCAGGTAGTCAAGACGCTGCTAATGCTATTTGCTAACAACACTGTCACGTCAGCTGATCTGCTCCAGCTGAGCTGCATTAGCTGGTTAACTCCCCTCGCTGCTCAATGGCCAAAGCTCAAACAAGGCACCCTATTTAAAGCACATTCAGTTTGCTCATACATGCTTGCTGCTGCTCGCTTCTGCTGCCCGCCACCTCCCCAGCTCCTCCTTATGCATAACGTGGCATTTGCTTTGTCATGTTGCCTGTTCACAGGGGGGGATATTTTAGCTCTCACAGTCCTAAACTGTGTGAGCGTTCCCTAATGCAGCTGCTGCTGTCTGACTCCCTGAACAGAGCCATACCGCCAAATTTCAATTCAGGAACATCAACTTGTTTGCAATCCTATTCAATAAAAATTCTTAAATTATTTTTATTGTCTGTGTGTTCTTGACTTAATGGACCTGACAGAACTGAGGAAAATTTTCAGGATGGCTCCAGTAACTCTTATTTAAAGTTAACTATATTAATATTCTTAATTAAAAGGCTATAATAATAATAATAATAATAATATTAACATTAATAATAATAATAAAGTATTGTTTAATACAATATTACATTTACATTTTATGAGTTTGTCTTTTTATTAGGCTGCAACAGAAGTACAGAGGAAGGGCTACATAAATAGTTTAGATGGGAAGGCTGTCGATTCTTGGACAAAGGGCTTGGACACAAAAAGGATTTTAAAAGCAGTCTTAAAAGGTTAGTTCACCCAAAAATGGGTGAATTAAAATAATTAATTAATATAATGTCCAACTTTATTAACAAAATATGAATCTAAAAGGGCACCACGACACGTGTTGTGTTGACGTGAGCAGACGTTAGGCTCGTTTGAGATGAGCAAAATCTGCGCTAATCACTGTGAAAGGCATGCCGGTTAGAAATGTGTCCGAGTGTGGGCCGCCTTGCTCTGATGTCATGCTGACATTTGCCAAAAAAACTCTTGCGATAGCAAGGTGGCCGTGTCGGATTCCGCAGTCAGGCTCTTTTGCTCTCCACCGACTGTGATGATCAAAAGCATGATAGGAAACAACTTGCTGATGACATCTAATGCTTATTGGTTTAAACAACCGTGATGCATTGTTCTCTTTTTAAATGTTTGATTTTGAAACTGTGATATCATGTTTTAATGTGTATAGATTATGTGTGATTATTCCCATACTCTCACACAGTACTATCTCTATGGTAAAAGTGATTGTTGTCATTGTATTTATTTAAAAAAAATCTAAAATATGTATATTAAACCAAAAATTGAGGAGAAAACACATATTTTGGATGGAATTAAATAAACTGAAATTACATCCAGTTTATTAGCAATACAGCACATGAGTGTGAATCCTGCGATATCCGCCTTTGATCTCGTAAGTGTCTGATCCACCACATGAAGAGAGAAATATCCGTCTTGGCTGTATTTTTTTTACTCCTCCCTTCACTGCAGCCGCCTACTCTCGCGTACATTTCAGGCGAGGCCAGGCACATCTCAAACGAGCCTGTTGTTACATGAATGCATGTTAGAGATTAATATTTTGTAAATAAAGTGGTAAATTGTTTTTTTTTTTTTTAGCAAACAAAGCAATCGCGTTGCTTCAGAAAATGGAGGTTAAACCACCGATATCACATGGATTACTTTTATGATGTCTTTACCTTTCTGGGGCTTGAAAGTGGTAGTTGCATAGGCTGTCAATGAAGGGACAGAAAGCTTTCAGATTTCATCAAAAAGATTGTCATTTGTTTCCGAAGATGAACGAAAGTGCTATGGGTTTGGAACGACATGAGGGTGAGTAAATAATGACATAATTTTCATTTTTTTCATTAATTTTCTTAAGCTGCCTTTCTAATACATTATTAGCGAGCAGTTTTTAACACTCTCACTTCTACTATTTATGAGAATCCAACTATTCTTGTTAATAAATCATATTTTCAACACTTACCACATCTGCCATTCAGCTTCTCCTCCTGGGTAAGGCTGTGGAAAATCACTAATCCGGGACAACGTCCCATCCCCGTCCACAGTGATCTGTTTAGTGATCATGTTTTGATTTGTCTTTTCATATTTTTAGGTGTCCTCAAATGTTTGGGTTAATCCATCATCCATCTTCCTAACGTTATTCCCGCTCATTTGCAGGGTTACACACATGTTTGATTTGGCACAGGTTTTACATCAGAAGATTCTGATGTAATGCCCTTTCTGACACATTCACACTCACACGTCAATTTGGCTTATCCAAACCACATAACTTGCATGTTTTTGGACTGTGGGGCAAACCGGAGCACCTGGAGGAAACCCACGCTGACACAGGGAGGACATGCAAACTCCACACAGAAAGGACTCAGCCGGGGACCTTGCTCATGTAAGGAGACAGTGCTACCCAATGAGTCACCGTGCCACCCAATCGTTTGGGTTAATCGCAGCATGCTTATTGCTAAATACTGATTATTGTTGCTGATATGGACTACAAATTGTCTAAAAACAAAGTCGAATACTGAAAAATGCATCCTGAGATAAGTTTTAAAATTAAGGTGCTATGCGCTCAAAGGTATCATAGTCCATCAATAAAGTTCTGGGATGACCATGGCACTCTTTTCAATTAAAAAGCTTTTATTACTATTTCATGGGTTCATACAAAACAAAACTCTCCTGTGCGTTTCAGTGCATGCCTTCCTCAGGGAGAGTAGCACAAACAAATTAAGCACAGGTGAGAATAATAACATTAAAGGTGCTCTAAGCGATGTTGGGTGACGTCACTTCTTGTTGACATTCAAAGCATTGTCAAAAAAAAACGGAGGCTAGCTCGACCCTCCCTCCTCCTCCTCATCCCGTCCCCTCCCCATCCCTCCTCCGGACTTCTTGCCACCTTTTGAAGACTTTTCCGATGTGAATTCGGGACTTTGCGCGTTCCTTCTCCTTTTCCCTCTTCTTTGCTATTTGTACATCGGAACATCGTCTCTTTGGTCATGTGTCAGCCATATCAAAATTCAAGAGAATATAATTATAACGTTAGTCGTTGTCTAGGACATCTCTCCTCTAGCTAACTTCCCTCTTCATGCTTCTCTCTCCTCCACTCCCCACACCCCCCTTCATGTGCACGCGCATTAACCCCCCCAACCCCAACCCCTACCCCAACCCCTACCCCTACCCCTACATCATTCTTGTCGGTTATTGGCTGGAACACTGTTTGTTATGTTTCATGGTACAGGTTGGCCCAGTTTGTTTTTGTTGCCATAGAGCCTGGGCTGTCTACAGAGACCACTTTTTTTTATACAGTGTGTTCAGGGGACAGGTAGCTAGCGGATAGTGAGGAGATGTTTGCTGTATGTGACAAAAAATGTTTCAGCTTAAAAAACGTGTCACCTTTAATTTAGTAAGTCACATGATTAGTAAACTGCTGACATGTCATCAACCTCTTATAAAGTATTGAACATTAGCTCATATATAGTTTCCATATTTTCAATATTACAAAAAAAAAAAAAAAACGATTAAAATGTACTAAAGTCTGTTTCCTTTGCTGATATTATTATATATTATTTCATTATTATTTGTGATGAATGAGTAGTGATTTTGTTATGTAGGCCTTTACAGATTATTATTTATTTAATAAGAGTATTTTCTGGTTTCAGCTAAGGCATGGGTTGAATCACTTCTTTTTAAACAATTAAAAGGTTGTATTATTCCTTTATAGCCCGGAAATACAGACCCAAATCTGAAAGACTAAGGGTCTGGCACTGAGCAATTAAAATCGCCCAACTCGAGGGGTGGCAAGCATGCATTTGAAAATCTCACTGCACGCAATTGGATAACATTACGACCAGTCACAACAATACATGTCAGTCACATATGTTGCAGCGCTGTCTGTCATCTGTTTAGCTCGCATCTGGCCCGCCTATATCAGATACACCGATGTGATTGGTGCTGCTTGGCTAGAAGGGCATAGTTAATGAGCATCATTATGCAATGCCAGAGTGACTCGCTGAGCAAATTCAGATTTTGCTCTCGCGAGAACTCTGGATTTCCAGAGTAGTTCCTTTGCCCATTGTGAAAACAGTTTATTCAAATTTGCGGCTATAAAGCCCGATTATAAGGAGGATGCTAGAATAATGTAAATTTCTTTCAAAAAAGGTGCACCTAAGCTGGTATATTGGTTGGTCTTTTGGTGTGATTTAAAGTATTTTTGTATACAGCTACATGCTTTCTTCTTAGTTAGGTCTCTGCTTGTTGCTGTCTGGGGTGTATGTTTCATAAAGTTGCACGTTTCCTTCAACTGTCCCCGATCAAGGACTTCCTAATGCATCGAAGCTGTTCCAACAGGCTATTTATAGTGGTTTGTTGAGCAGTTTAATGATTGAGGGATGTTTAGTTGAAAGTTTAGTTTTTGGGGTTTCACTGCTGCTCGTCCTGCTCTGTACAGAGCAAACAAAACTAAACACTTACCAAAGTTTTTTTTTTTTTTTTTTTTTTTCAGATAGTCAATTATGATATACTGTGGTTTTATCTGAAATCAAGCAACCACCTAGTTATCAGACAAGCTCTTGACCTCTGGCCCTTGCTAACAACTGTCTTGTTAAATTGTGCGCCCAGACATTTCTAAAAAAAAAATAATAATCTCAGTGTGCATCTCATGTTAATTATTTGAATGAACATTATCCAGTAGTTCTTATTCTGCGGGATCTGTTCTGTTACCCCTGCGGGAGTTTTATCACTGGTTTCCACACTCTGTCCAGTCATGGCTGCATGAATGTGCCCAGAGCAGAACAATACCAACAATATATATATATGACTTAAGTGGTCCTGAACCTGATTATTTAAAACTCCAATTATTCAAATGACAAATGATCTTCTGGATCACTGTATGAATATTCTCCACCTCTCTTTCTGTCACATTTTCTTTTCAGTTTGTTGTTTGTCTTGTATTACAGTTTTCTGAATTGCTAAAACACATTTCTTGAAACCATCACCCACTTTCTCAAGACATTAAACACACAATCTTCAAACTACATTCAGAAAACCTCTTACTCTTCTGGCAAAATCAAATAATGCAGATCGTACACACAGCCAGTCAAATATAAACAGTACAGATCATTGATTTGCCACTAAAAAAAAGCATCAAAGGCATGCAGTTATAGGAAAAGTATAGGCTATTGTAACACCGTAAACAAATTTTGCAATTACTTAACAAATATTATAGTAATCACAACTTACAGTAGTAAGTTGAATAACATATACTTTATGCACTGCAAGTATAATATTGTACTGAATATTACTGAGTGTCTGTATATTCACTTGCATACTGTAAAAATACATTAGTCCACCTGCAAAAAGCCAAAAAGGTTAAAAAAAACTCTAAATGAAACGAATGGTACAGTCACTCAAAAGAGTTGTGCAACTGCAAAATCAAAGTCAATTGACATAAATTTTGCCTTAGCATCACGTCTTCATGTTGAGTCGAGTCTCAGGACTTTGTCCACATCATATCCATCAATGTCATCACTTGCCAGGCAAAACCCCTCTAGCGCAGAGGTGTCAAGTAACGAAGTACAAATACTTCGTTACATTACTTACGTAGAAATTTTGGGTATCTATACTTTACTGGAGTAATTATTTTTCAGACGACTTTTTACTTCTACTCCTTACATTTTCACGCAATTATCTGTACTTTCTACTCCTTACATTTGAAAAATAGCCTCGTTACTCCTAGTTCATTTTGGCTTGTTTTCATTCCGGCTTGTCGTCGTTAAAAAAAAAAATTGGCCAATTACACAAACGGTTAATAGATCTGAGTCCCGCCTCCTGAACACACATCGCTAAACTGATTGGCTTTGTGTTTTCTTTCTAACTTGTGAGAGGCTGTAGTCGGTTGTGCGAAGCGCCAAAACTCCTCCGAGTCCTAAGGAAACCTAGATGCGGCAAGCGAGGGAGAAATCAACAGTTCTGTGCTCAAGAATACGGGGCAAATCGCGTCAAATAATGATTTGGGGACAGACGTTTTTACAATATAATGACAATCGTAACATAACACTAACATAATCGTTAGTGTGTGTGTGTGTGTGTGTGTGTGTGTGAGAGAGAGAGAGAGAGAGAGAGAGAGAGAGTGTGTGTGTGTGTGTGTGTGCGTGAGCGAGAGAGAGAGTGTGTGTGTGTGTGTGTGTGTTGTGCGTGAGAGTGAGAGAGAGAGAGAGAGAGTGTGTGTGTGTGTGTGTGTGTGTGTGTGTGTGTGTGTGCAACTCTACATTATAGGGTCAAAATATCCCCACAAAGATGTCAGTATCCGAAATCCTTGTCCTTTTGGGGATTTTTTTTTTTCTTCAGAAAACAGCTTATAAATCAGACTTTTGTTTTTTGAAAATGTAAAAATGCAGACAGTTTTCTGTGATAGGTAAGGTTAGTCTATAGGGGGCTAGAATACACAGTTTGTTGGTACAGTATAAAAATCATTATGTCTATGGAGAGTCCCTATAAAACATGAAAAAATAACATTGCTTGGTCTGTTGAAGGCTGGTCTTGTTGAAATGAGAGGCCTGTTGATCCCAGTCTCATCAGCTGGACTGAAAGAAGTTTCAGTGCTCTTAGGACACTGAAAACATGGCTCAGAGCAATGGTCACAAGTGACACTTGACAGTATTGCTGTGTGTTGTGTCCAACAGGACAAACTGGACAGTATTGATGTGAAACATATGCCAACAGTTCATTTCTGTCAAATGATTAGTTCACTTAGTTAAAAATTAAAATTCTGTCATCATTTACTCACTCTCGAGTTGTTTCAAACCAGTTTCTTTCTTCTGCTGTACACAAAAGAAGATATTTTGAAGAATGTCGATAACCAGACAGTTGATGTAGCTATTGACTTCCATAGTATTTTTTTTTTCCTACAATGGAAGTCAATGGGGTCCATCCACTCAGGGCCGTGCACAGACCTTTTGAGGGGCATGTGCTGAAACTGAAAAAGGGCACCCCCCTCCCTTTTTTTATATCAAAATTATTTAGTAAGCCTACATAAAAGGAAGAAATGGTCACGTCTTCATGACAAATTCAATAACACAAAATAATAGTCTCAAAAGCTTTAGATTTATTCACGATTAATAACAACCATAATAATAATATAGATAAACAGGGTTTTAAGGGCCTCTTAACCTAAATACAACAGCAACCTTCTGTTGCTCTTGTGTACTCCGTCTTTTTTAAATTGCATAGAAATATATGTCAAAAATACTTGACTCATACATAAACATGTTAACCAAATAATACAAATTAGCTTACAAAACCAAACAGAATAGCTAAAAAATTCTGTTTTTTTTATTGAACTTTATGCACTTTTTTATGAACTTTGCAGATATATATATATATATATATATAGAGAGAGAGAGAGAGAGAGAGAGAGAGAGAGAGAGAGAGAGAGTTCAGATGCAAAAGCCTCTAAGTGCCATCTGAAAATTTCTTCTAGAATGATAATTTTTATCAAGCTCGTATATTTAAGTTCAGTAATTTCACTTAAATGACAATTAATAGCTAATTTTCATTGCCATTTAAGTGAAATTACTGAACTTAAATATATGAGCTTGATAAAAATGATCATTCTAGAAGAAATTTTCAGATGGCACTTAGAGGCTTTTGCATCTGAACTCTTCATATTCTCTTTTTTAGCTATTCTGTTTAGCTAATTTGTATTATTTGGTTACCATGATTATGTATGACATTGAGAAGAGGGGAAGGTAGAGCAATGAGTCAAGTATTTTTGACAAACTATTTTGAAATATAATTTGAGTAATTATGTCCAAATCAATTCCAGCTTATAAGAAACTATAGCCATACCTTTACTATATCCAACATGTATCCGCCTACCTGGCAAAAATTTGATACTGTGCTGTGGAGGACAAGGGATGTTGGTCTCTTGAAGGTCTCTTATTCACTAAAAATATTTCACAATATTACTGTTTTTGCTGTATTTTGGATCAAATAAATGAAGCCTTGGAATGAATTACATCATGAATTACATTCTGCATGATACAATATAAAGATTTCACAGTGATCTTCTGTAATTTTTTTTTTTTTTTTTTTTTTAGTTACTACTACAACATTACTGTAGTAAAACCATGTTTTACTACATTTTATACATGTGAGGATGAGCGGAGAGTATAGAATAATATAGATTAAAAATTAGCTAGATAGCGAATACATGCATATTAACAGCCTTGAATTAACCATAATTGAATATTATTACCATAACATGATTAGCCTAAATGTTAATAAATTAAGTGTATCAGCAATCATAAATCAAAGAAGAAATTTCTTAGAAATATGTTACCTAGGTGATGAGGATCGCTTTGTGTAAGTTCCAGTACGAAACAGCGCGGGGGCGCACCTGTTATGATTTTCCGATGTTAAAAACAAATTATATGTTGTTGTATTACTTATCAATATATAGTTTTTGACCAGCGAATGTGTGCAAATGTGCATTTTTTTTGTCCGTCATTAATACGGCGCAGGCGGTAGGCTATCACATTACATTTTCATCAACAGGTTACAAACTAGTTTGTTTTTCCTGTTGTAAAATACATTTGGCCAAAATCGCATTTTATAAAAGATGAAATACTACTGTATGCACAGGATATTTAAGTTATTTGCGTTAGGCTATGTATTGGGTATGACTAGATGGCAAATGCTAGCCTAGACCTCTCTCTCAGGCTACGTCCCACATGTCTCAGTCAGTGAGTCATCAAATAAATAAAATATGAGCCTTTATAGACATAGTGTTTAGTAGTACTTATTCAAACAGCAAGATATTTATTTACCCTTCGCAAAACTTCGTTCAGCTGCTGTCTACTGTGCGGCTGCTTGTGGAACTTCAGTTGATTCAGTGAATATAGAGGAGGCGGAGTTATCAGCTTACTGACAGCTTGAGGATCGAATAAGATTTACACAAGCTCGGTTTAAGAACTTTCATTGGCTAAATATTTGTAAAACAGACAGACAGACGTAAAGGATGACCAATAGCATTGATTAAAAAAAAAAAAAAAAAAAACACCACCAAAAAAGGGCACTTCGGAGTGTGAGGGCAAAAAGGGCATGTGCTCTGCACAGGTTGAGCCCTACCTGTGCACGTGCCTGCATCCACTGTCTGGTTATCGACATTCTTCAAAATATATTCTTTTGTGTTCATCAGAAGAAAGAAATTTATACAGGATTGAAACAGTTTGAGGGTGAGTAAATTATTTCATTTTTCATTGGGTGAACTATTCCCTTTAATGAAAGATGCAGACATGTGTTTGGCTTCTTCAAAAAGCAAGGAACAAGACAGTATTGCACTATTGCATTGCACTATGAGCGGAGTAAAGTTAAGTCTCTGTTAAACTGCCACCATGTCTTTATTAGTTATTTGTAACATTGCAGAATTAATTAATTTACTGATTGTTAAAGGTGGATCCGCTAACGATCCGCTAGCTGCCCGCCCCATAGGCATGCCGTCAAAAAAACGCGTCTCTGTAGTCAGCCTAGGCTCTGAGATCTGCACACAAAAACAAATGGTTTAGCCAAACACTCAAAACCAAAACAAATAGTGTTCCAACCAATCACAGACAGGGGGAGGGTGTTGTGAGGTTTTGAGCCAGCTTTTTCTTCAGCTCTGACTTCGCGTGCAGCCTTGCACGAGCACAAAAAAAAGCACATCGAACGTGTACGAGAGCTGAATGTAATTGCGAGGCGCCCTACCTTTACCCCCCGCAGAAGAATGAGGAATCCCTTCGCCTGTGGTTAAAAGCTTAAAATTTGAAGAAACCACCGAAGCGACCGTATGTTTGTTCTTTTCATTTCGTGAACACAAGACCTGATCTGGCAAATATATGTTTTAGTAATGAAAATTATATACATAAAAAAAATTTGAGCTCAAATTTGACTTTTGACCACTATTTTAAAGTAACTGTACTCTGCCTTTGTATTGTCAGCAAAAAGTGAGAAGTCATGCCAAGGTTTGGTTGCTGATCACCATTAACAAAATCATAGTAACACCTATAAAATCTAGTGATCATGGCATTTATTTTGTATGATTTACAATTATTTATAGCCATCTACTTATTGCTATCCTGTGCTTTGATTGCATTCTGATGGCATTATTAATACATTTGACATGACAAAATGCCTCCATAGATATATTAGTCCAGCGTTATTGGCTCGATGCAGCTAGATGCATGAGTGTTTCAACCAGGTCTGGTACCCGAACCTGGTTTAGTTCTTTGTTGTATTCATCTGCTATGGTATGCGTAACATTTTTCTGTCAACTCTGCATAATCCTTTGCGATCGATATCGTTAGTTAGGGAAGCGAGGAAACGGAAGTGCCGCACAAAAAACGGAAATTGGACCCATATTTACTTCTGCGTTCAAAAATAAGGCGAATAAGTAGACCTTTGTTATATGAGAGAGAGAGAGAGAGAGAGAGAGAGAGAGAGAGAGAGAGAGAGAGAGAGAGAGAGAGAGAGAGAGAGAGAGAGAGAGAGAGAGAGAGAGAGAGAGAGAGAGAGAGAGAGAGAGAATCATGATTTTCTTGAGTGTGTCAGGGATCACAAGGCTAAACTAAAGCTGTACTCAGCTTGGAGAGAAGCACTCCAAGATGTTGTCAGCACTACCACTGTTGCAAAGATAATTTTAGCCCCTTTCACACAGAGATTCCGGAAAATACACGGATAAAGTGACCCGGGTTCGTTTGATTTTGGTTCATTCACACTGCCAGTGATTTTCCGGAACCAGAGAGTGCGTTCACACACAACCCGTAAAAATCCCGTAAAGACACGTGACATCGATGTGACTTGTCTCAGGAGCGTCTTAAGATTGCTTATGAGCTGCGATTTCTCTCTCTCGAGAAACCACGCTTGTGCGTTTTTTTTCTCTGCTTCGATCATAAACTTGCGCATTACGTACTGTTTCACAGCTGGCGAACGATCCCGGCTTCAGCGTCATCACTACGACACGGCATTATTACAGCTTTTGTTCACACAGCGCGCGTTCCGGGACTGAACACGGCAATGTTAATAGGTCCCCAACCCGACATCAATCCCGGGTCGTGTTTGCATTCACACAGAAGGCGTTCTGGCAATTTCCCGGGATCATTGCGCTGTGTGAAAGGGGCTTTTGATTGTACGTTTATCTCAGTCTGAACTGTTCTTCTTTGCATGATATTGTTCTTCTCCTGCATGGTGTTCTGCTATTAGTAAAATCTTAAAACTGACCTAAAACAAAACCGATTTTTCCTAGAATCTGTAAATGTATTCTTGGTTTGGAGTAGAAGCATCACCTCAAAGTGCTTTGGAGAGTGGACTGCTGCTCATTTCCGATGAAACAGTTTCCACCAGCGTCTCCTTCGCTTGTTTGCAGGTATATCAGAAGCTCCACAAGCAGGATGGTAGCACTTGAATGCCAGGTCAGTAATGACTGCCTTGTTTTCTCTCCCACATGGATAGGAAAAAATGGTTTTGTTGCCAGCTCTGAAGAGGTAATGACAGGTCTTCTTTTCTCCAATGACTGGTAATAAGGAGTATGGGCTCTTAGAGCAAAGAAAAGGAGAGTAGGGAGTAAACAAGTGGATGTGAAAAAGGATGGTTGAAAGGCAAAACATTATGTAGCAAGGAGAGAGGAAGCTTTTAGCTCTCACAATTGTAGGTAGAGTTTTGTCACACTGACAGGGTGTTAACCCTTTTTATCGCAACTACACTCAATTCCACACATTGTGAGATATACAAATTGTTCTGCCTCAACACTGCATATAATCTCTGAATTTGTTTAACTTTGTAGGTAAAAAGTAATTTTTTTTGTTTTTGTTTTTCTGCATCTGTTATTCTATGTTCGGTAGATTAAAGTATATAGGACAGTAATTCAACAACAGGCTACCAGGTGATCACACAAGACTGTCATAATGTTCTCTGCGTTGGGACACAACTTGGAGAACTTTAGGTTCCCTTTATTCCACAATCAATTTGACACATTTCTCCAAATTAATGTTGTTGCTCTTTAAACAATTAATCACCAAACACACTCTTATGAAACAAGTTAAATATTCACTGCATAATGAAGCACATTGTCACTGGTTAAGGGCACTGGCACAGACTTAGCACTCTCACTGTGTCATCCATATCCATTACAAAACACAAATTTAATTTTTCACAATTCCGATGGCGTCATTGCGACTGGTTAGCAACAAGCTGGTTTAGTTTACATCAGTATGGATTTGAAAATCACATTTCATTGGTTCAGACTCATGCCATTAAGAATTCGCTATGAATATTCATAAAGTTGGAATTACAAGATACCAAACTTGTGCTAAGGGGAAGCACCAGTTGTTGAGAAACGAACAGAGAAACTGCATTTTTAGGTAGGAAGGTGCACATCTCAGAAATGTTCATGTTTAATTGCCATTTGGAGCATTGGGGTTGCTAGACAAGGGCTTAATGAAATCATTTTTGTGAAAACCTCAAATGCGACAAATTTACATATTTCACTTATTTTGCCTGTAGCTAGTAATTAGCCTGTGCACATTCCAACTCATTTTGCCAGCACAGGTCACAATTCATGTGATTTGTAATTTTGATGAAATGAAGGAAAATTTACAGCCTGTTTAGGACATTAACAGTTTTCATGTCACCGTTTTAAAAGCAGTTACCTGAGTTTGGAGAACAAAGTGTAATCCTTAATGAACAGCTGCTACAGCTGAGATCAAGCACACGACGAAGGAGGGTCAATAGGAGACTTTAATTCAGAAATAAGACCAGAAAACATAACCACACATCAACTTAAAGTAAAAGATACAAGACAAGGAACAGGGAGAAACAGAGGGCTTAAATACACAGAGAACAGATCAGGGAAACAAGACACAGCTGGGGCAAATTAACTCAATGACAGTAACCATAGAAACTAACAAGATACAGCTTAACCAAATTAACTAATGAAGGAGTGGCTATAAACTGAACAATGAATAGAGGAAGAGCATGCAGGTGAGGGCCAGGGAGGATGATGGGAAATGTAGTGATCGTGACAACAGCGGTATTTAGAATGTAAGTATGTCATACTGAGGTGGAGGAATACACAGAAACATGCTGAACAGGTTTTACCCTTCAGGAGTAGCATTTGTAGGATCAAATTACAGAGGAAAACTGTATTTTTTTATTTTATTTTTATTTTATTTATTTTTTTCACATTTCACAGCACTTTATCGTCAGTCTAGGGTAGGCCAATACAGAATTACTTACTGTACTCAGGCAAAGCATTTGCACAAAGCAATTTACATCATTTACATACTGTTTGCAGAGGATGGAGAAAGAGCCTGTTGGCTGTACATCTCCCTATGGCTGTTTCTGCTTGTACTCTTCCTCCTAGAATTATTACCCGTTCACAGACAAAATGACTCCTAATATCTCCAGATTTCGACCTGTTTTTACTGTAGAATGGCACAGCTAACGAAGCTCCACTAATTCAGTGATAACCACATTTTATTTCATATATCTTTTTCACAATAAAGGCATTCAGTTGTTCTCTTACGAGAGGTTCTCTCGTATTGCGTAGTTAGCTTACGCTACGGGAAAGCCTTTCTTTCTCGAGATACTGAAGCCAAAAATTATCCTTAATTTTTATAATCTTGTCAACGCAGTGCGGCAGCCTGCAGACCTAGGGCAAGCTAACTAGCGTGCCCATTGGCTGCCCTGCGGCAACTGCAGCAGCCTACCGCTGAGCCCTTGGCGTGACGTCACGACCAATGAGCGCGCTTGGCGCGCTTAATGCGTCACAGCCCGCGAAAAGGGGTGTGGCTTAGCGTATATAAACAGGGCTCGGAGGCTGCTTCTCTGATTTCTGTCTTTTCAGCGAAGCTCTTCGCATCGCTGCTCTCTGAGGAAGCCGCCGTCGAAACAAGCGACCAGCACGCCGAGGATCTCAGCCTGAGGACGCCGGCCGCCTTCGCCGCCTTCAGCTTTCCCTGCCTGCTTCGCTATCCGGCGATCATATCCTTTACTGCTCTGTTTTGTATGTGTTTGTGTGTTCGCCCCGCGACACACTTTTGCATCTAAAAGAGCGCGAGGCGTTGTTGCAAATGCCTCGCTCATCCTGTGGCTCGTGCAGAGCCCCGCTCAGCGATGGAGACCGCCACGTGGTTTGCGCTCTCTGCCTGGGCTTCGACCACGCACCCGCGCCCTCTCCTCGGGCGGCTGCGAACAGTGTGAGGACTTGCCGATGTCGACCCTGCGGGCTCGACTCGCCATGTTTGACGATCCTCCACCTTCCCCGGCTGCCTCTTCAGGGCCGCGTAAGAAGAAACGCCGCTCTCAAAGGCCTCCAGAGCCGGTGGTTATAGCTGAGCGCTCGCCGGAGCCCCTCCCGCGAGCCTCGCTTTCTCCTTCTCCCCCGCCCTTCACCGACGCGCAGCGGCCGGCTACTGCCCGCACTGCCGTCGCCTCAGGGGATGAAGCAGATGACGCCGCTGACAGCTGCTCTCTGCTTGCTTCGGACAGCGAGGAGTGGTCGGGCTCTCACCGCTCCGCCTCCTCGACTCCTGAGTCTGGCAGGTCCCGCTCCAGTGTCGACGCGGAGCTTTTCCGCCTCCTCACCAAAGCGGTCGACCGACTGGGGTTGGACTGGTCCCCACCCAAGGAGCCCGCGCCTAACCGACTCGACGGGTGTTTTCTGCCTAGCCGCCGCCAAGCGCCAGCCTCTAGGTCAGCACCCTTCCTGCCTGAGCTCCACCAGGAGCTGTCGAAGTCGTGGAACGCGCCCTTCTCCGCTAGACTCCGCTCGTCTGTCTCCTCGGCTCTCTCCCAGGTGGACGGGGCCGCCGAGAAAGGCTATACCGGCATCCCTTCCGTTGAGGAAGCGGTGGCAACGCACCTTTGCCCGCCGTCTGCTAGATGGCGCTCAAAGTCTGCCCTGCCGTCTAAAGCCTGCAGGACCACATCAGCTCTCGCCGGCCGCGCATTCGCCGCCTCCGGCCAAGCTGCTTCTGCCCTGCACTCGATGGCTGTTCTTCAGATCCTGCAAGCCGACCTCCTCCGCGAATTGGACGAGAAGGGCTCGGATCATACAGCCTTAACAGATCTGCGCAGCGCGACGGACCTTTCGCTCCGTGCTACTAAGACCGCTGCACAAGCCATCGGCAGATCTATGGCCGCGCTCACCGTCATCGACAGACACTTATGGTTGACGCTGGCGGATATGAGTGAGTCAGAACGCGCTGTCTTCCTCAACGCCCCGCTCTCGCCCACCGGCCTCTTCGGCCCTGCGGTCAGCGGGATTGTGGACCGCTTCTCTGAAGTGCAGAAGGCGTCGCAGGCTATGAATCTCTTCCTGCCTCGCCGCTCGAGCCCAGCCGCAGGCCGCTCTCAAGCTCAGCCTCCTGCGCGCAGCTCCACACAGCGCTCGTCTCGGCCACCAACCACTTCGCAGCGACGCCAGGGCGGCCGCCCTAGGTCGCGCTCGACCAGCAGACCGCCGCCCCCCCGGGGTCCGCGTCCCAAGATAACGCTGAAGTCTGAGCCCGCGAAGTCCTCCTAGCACCCGCAGGGAGGAAGAGATGGCTGAGTCCCGCTGCGGCCGGACCGCCATCAAAACGCCCAGCTCTGTCAGTCCCCTCAGTGCAGGCTACTGCAGCAGCTTACACCGCAGCCAACGAGCCAGTAATACCACTCGCTCGCCTGCACACAAACGCCGTTTTTACGGCGGCCCAAATAAATCTCAGAAAGAGTGTAAATTCGGGCTTTCCGGCTCCGGCCGAAGGTGTTGTAAGTGTAGAAAATGTGCCCACTCCCACGTGCTCACTGCTTCACACAAACACGATCCCCATGGTAACGCGTTCAGAGCGCTCTCTCATAAAGCGGTCACACGCCGCTCGAGTAATAAGTGTAGTAAATGTGCCCACAACTCTGTGCTCACATCTACCTGTAACTCGCTCTGCCACTTGGTTACCCCGGGCAACAGCGGCTCAAGCCGAGGGTGTTATAAGTGTAGAAAATGTGCCCACTCCCATGTGCTCACTGCTTCACACAAACAGGGTCCCCATGGTAACGCGTACAGAGCGCTCTCTCATAAAGCGGTCGCAAGCCGCTCGAGTATTAAATGTAGGAAATGTGCCCACAACCTTGTGCTCACACCTACCCGCTGCTCGCTCTGCCAGCCAGTTACCTTGGGTCACGGATCCTCTAAAGCTCCCAAACACTGGCCGTGTCATAAGTGTAAACCCTGCGCCCGCTCACGAGCACGCGCACTCACTTGTAGACATGATAATCCCCACGCCTCTCTCGCGCCTGGGTTGTTTGACAGCAAATCACGCTCCATCCGATGGGACCGAGCTACTGAACGCTGTACAGTCGGCCAATACTGTTTACCAGCCCCCGTGTTCGAGCACCAGCGGCGCGCGCGCCGCGCCTTTCTCTCTGATACAGGCTCCCCATCCCGCGCAGCGCGGCGATCTGAGCCCAGAGACCATTCGACCCCTAGCTATGCATGCGGAAGCATGGGAAGCGATTCAGGGCGCGTCAGAATGGGTGCTGAAAACTATAAAACACGGCTATTCGCTTCAATTCGCTCGTCGCCCTCCGCGCTATACAGCACAGACGGAGACGAGAGTGAGTTCAGAAGCGGCGCACTTGCTTCAAGCAGAAATAGCGAAGCTGCTGCGCAAAGGGGCTATAGAACAGGTTCATCCTTCTTTGAGCGAGTCGGGCTTTTACAGCCGCTACTTCCTCGTGCCCAAGAAGGACGGAGCGTTCAGACCTATTTTAGATCTGAGACATCTGAACAAAGCCCTCATGAGACGGCCGTTCAAGATGATCACAACCAGAAAAATCCTCGCGCAGATTCGCCCAGGAGACTGGTTTATCTCTCTCGATCTAAAAGACGCATACTTTCAGATCCAGATAACTCCCCGTCACAGGCCATTCTTGAGATTCGCCTTCGAGGGTCGAGTATATCAGTACACAGTCCTGCCGTTCGGCCTGTCTTTGGCACCCCGTACATTTACGAAATGCATGGACACGGCCCTCGCTCCCCTGAGGAAACAGGGAATGCGAATACTGAATTATCTGGACGATTGGCTTATTCTAGCGCAGTCAGAGACGGAACTTGTGTCTCACAGAACAGCGCTTCTCAGCCATCTGGAGGAGCTGGGTCTCTCGGTCAACTGGACCAAGAGCTCGCTATCACCCCGTCAGTCAATTTCCTTTCTTGGAATAGAACTGGACTCGGTGGCTATGACGGCCAGACTGTCGGAGCAGCGCGCGCGCCGCATCCGCCTTCTCGCCGCATCCCTCCAAATAGGCAGCCGGGTTCCGCTGAGGACATTCCAGCGTATCCTGGGGCATATGGCCTCAGCTGCAGCAGTGCTCCAGCTGGGTTTACTGCGCATGCGCCCGCTCCAACGCTGGCTGAAAATGCGCGTGCCCCACCGAGCCTGGGCGGCCGGCGGCTTGCGAGTCAGAGTGAATCAGGGATGCATTTCAGCCCTGCAGCCCTGGCTGGCAGCCGAATGGTATCACACAGGAGTGACTATGGGAGTGATTTCACACCGGAAAGTTGTCTCGACAGACGCTTCCAACCTAGGTTGGGGAGCGCTCTTCGAAGGCAGACCGGTCTATGGCCGCTGGTCAGACCAGGAGAATCTCCTACACATAAACTGTCTAGAGATGCTCGCGGTCGAGAAAGCGCTCAAACACTTCCTCCCATTCCTCCACGGTCACCATGTTCTAGTCCGTACGGACAATACATCGGTAGTGGCCTACGTGAATCACCAGGGCGGTGTCAGATCAAAGATGCTCTGCACCCTGGCGGAACGCCTCCTCGTGTGGGCTCAGCACTCTCTGCGCTCGCTGAGAGCCGCGCATGTGCCTGGCCACCTGAACGAGGGCCCCGACAGACTGTCCAGGGACAACGTTCCCCCTGGGGAGTGGTCTCTACACCCCCAAACAGTCCAGTCACTGTGGCGACGGTTCGGCAGAGCGAAAGTCGACCTTTTTGCGTCAAAAGACAACGCTCACTGCCCAGAGTTCTTCTCGAAGAACGAGGACGCGCTGGCCCAGATCTGGCCCAGCGGCCCGTTGTACGCTTTTCCCCCGGTCTCTCTGCTGCCTCAGGTCATCGAGAGAATCAGGGAAGCGCGCCACTCAGTGCTCCTCATAGCCCCATGCTGGGAGAACCAAGCTTGGTTCCCGGATCTAATACAGCTGGCAGACTCAGCCCCCTGGCCGATACCGGTGAGGAGAGACCTCCTCTCTCAAGCACGCGGATCGATATGGCATCCCCATCCAGAGCGCTGGTCTCTGCATGCGTGGAGCCTCAACGATTACACGCTAATCTGCCAGACGGGGTCATGAACACGATCATACAATCTAGAGCCCCCTCTACGAGGCGGCTCTACATGTCGAAATGGTCAGTGTTTAACACATGGTGCACTGCTAAGGGGCTCGATCCACAGACATGTGGGGTATCGCGAGTACTGTGTTTCCTTCAAGAGCTACTGGACGCGGGCAGGTCCCCCTCCACGCTCAAAGTCTATGTTGCGGCCATTTCAGCGCTCTCGGTTTCTGAGCAGGGCCGCGCATTAGGAAGGAACGAGCTCGTCATCCGCTTCCTTAGGGGAGCCAGGAGGATGAACCCCCCGCGACCCCCCTCGGTTCCTATGTGGGATCTCTCTCTGGTCTTGGAGGCCCTGAGAGCGCATCCCTTCGAACCCTTGGAAACTGTGGATATGAAATACCTCACGCTCAAAACCGTTTTTCTGATAGCACTGTCGTCAGTCAAACGAGTGGGAGACCTTCACGCGTTATCTGTTAACGCCGCGTGCCTCGAGTTCGGACCTAATGACTCCAAAGTCATTCTCAGACCGAGGCATGGGTACGTTCCAAAAATTTTGGGCACTCCCTTCAGAGCACAGGTCATTTCCCTCTCAGCCCTGCCGATGCACGGCAGCGAGGCCGATAGTAATCTCCTCTGCCCGGTCAGGGCGTTGAGAAACTACATTTCACGGTCCGCCGCTTTCAGGCGCTCGGATCAGCTCTTTGTTTCGTTTGGTGGGCGCACCAAGGGTCTCGCCGCCTCGAAACACAGCCTGTCCAGATGGATAGTGGACGCTATTGCTGCTGCTTATGCGTCTAAAGACCTGCAGTGCCCATTGGGCGTTCGAGCTCATTCCACTAGAGGCATGGCCTCGTCGTGGGCATGGTCCAGCGGGATTCCCATTCATGACATTTGTGCAGCGGCAGGCTGGGCCTCCCCCTCCACGTTTGTTAGGTTTTACAACCTGGATGTTCCCGCCTTGCAGGCGAAAGTCTTATCAGTCTAAGTCTCGCGTATGCCAGCCCACTATCTGTGCGCGGGCTACGTTGTGTGATTTAGCTCTACTGGTTGAGCTGCACTATACAGGGAATTGGCAGTTAGGACCGGCCGTGCCGCTCCTAACCCCCTAGTGTGTGCTTATGTACGGCGCTAGCCCTCTTCGGGCTGCCCGGCTCTCCGCTATCACGTTCCCCGGGCTCTCCCTGGGACTCATTCAGTGGATGCTGGGCGCGCACGGCGTTGACAAGGGCGTTCCCGTAGCGTAAGCTAACTACGCAATACGAGAGAACCTCTCGTAAGAGAACGTTTCGGTTACTCACGTAACCTCTGTTCTCTCTAGAAGAGGGAACGAGTATTGCGTAGCCCGCCGTGCTCGCGCCACAAGCTCATTTCGCTTCATGCGACAGAAACCAGAGAAGCAGCCTCCGAGCCCTGTTTATATACGCTAAGCCACACCCCTTTTCGCGGGCTGTGACGCATTAAGCGCGCCAAGCGCGCTCATTGGTCGTGACGTCACGCCAAGGGCTCAGCGGTAGGCTGCTGCAGTTGCCGCAGGGCAGCCAATGGGCACGCTAGTTAGCTTGCCCTAGGTCTGCAGGCTGCCGCACTGCGTTGACAAGATTATAAAAATTAAGGATAATTTTTGGCTTCAGTATCTCGAGAAAGAAAGGCTTTCCCGTAGCGTAAGCTAACTACGCAATACTCGTTCCCTCTTCTAGAGAGAACAGAGGTTACGTGAGTAACCGAAACGTTTTGTAACGCACTTCATTTTTCTGTTGATGAGACAGACAACGGCTGCTCCGTTTCACTCACACAGCAGGGGAGAAAAGTATGAAGAAGCCCAGCTAACGTTGAGATGAATTTATCATGAATTTTACCCACAATACCTACATTAAGGCCACAGCTATACCTTATAACTTTATTTCCCGGACAACAGAATCTACAACTAATGCTAATTTGGTTCATACTTTTAAATAACATGTACTATCATATAAAAAACAGTCATCAAATTGACAAAGTTTGACATTTTAAACACCTACCACTGAATCCATCGAATGAGACCACGGAGGAGATCAGAGAGCTCAGATTATGCAGTTGCAGCGCGAAAAAGACGGAATTCACAGTAGTTACTTGTAATAGCCCCGCCTGCATTATTTTCACAGTAAAAGTAAATACGGTATTATATTGGGAAATATCACAGTTAAAGCCTGTGAAGTGGTAATAATGTAATCTACTGTGAAATATTACAGTTATATCTTGTGAAATCCTGGAAATATTTTACTGTGTGGATGATGTTACATTAAGAGTGGAAATGTCTTGCAGAGTAGAGATGCGCGGTTGGCGGTTACAGCCGCGGACTCCGCGGATAAACCGCGGATTGGGTGGATGACGTGACGAAAAATAATATTTTAATTAAATTCGGGCGGGTGGCGGGCGGTTGAACCAATCAAATGAAAAATATTATGTATACAGCAATCAGCGGATGGCGGGCAGGTGCGGTTTTGAAAATTGGTCAAAAACGTTGGTGCGGATGGATGGCGGACGGATGATGAGTTTTGTGATGCGGTTGCGGATGAAATAATAGCCCATCCGCGCATCTCTAGTGCAGAGGGAGATGAGCTTTACAGAGAGAGAGAGCCTATTCTGAGATCTCATAGCATAATAGCAAACAAGAGTGTGCCTCTGTTACGTTTTGGTTGAAGCGGAGGAGGAAGCAGGATCCAAGTGCAGTAGTCTTTTATTAAATAAACTCAAAACTTCACATATACAAACTCAGGACTGAGACTCAGGAACAGAACCACCACCATGGTGCAACAATATACAAGAACTCACAAAGACTGAACTAAACACAGGGCTTAAAGGAGAACTCCGGTCAATTTTAACATTGAGCTAATTTTTTTGTACATTTGGAGTGCTGTCAATACACAGAACAACGACAAAAATCGGTGTTGCCTACACCGAGTTATTCTATTTTTAAAATTTGCACCCTGTTGACTTCAATGGGGCAATGTTTAAACCTGCTTTTAGCCTCTTAACATCCTTGATGTGTCATTACAAGTGCACAGAAAATGTGAGTGATTCCTTCTGAGTGAACACGAGTGGATCTGACTGCAGTAGATGTAAAAGATATGTATAAAAATTATGTTATTTAAGCCAGCGCAAATACCTGTTTACATCCTGTTTTTCGGTTGAAGTCCAAAGTAGTCGATTGCCGAGTTCACGCGCGTAGGCAACACCGATTTTTGTCGTTGTTCTCTGTATTGACAGCACTCCAAATGTACAATAAAATGAGCTCAATGTTAAAATTGACCGGAGTTCTCCTTTAAATACACAGACAGACAAGCTAAACAAGATAACAAGGGGGCGTGGCTAATCAGAAAGAGACTAATCAACATAACGGGGAACTGCTGAACACGGGACAGGACAGAGGAACACAGACATAAATCATTACATAACCCCCCCTCTAAAACAATAGTTCAGGAGGGTGGTGGAGTGGAGGCGGACCCGGGGCCGGGATGGAGGGCCAGGCCCGTGGAGAGGCAGAGGGCCTGGAGACTGTGGCAGGACGGGAGGGAAGGGTGGATCAGGCTGCGCAGGCGACCAGGGCGGATCAGGCTGTGACCCCTCGGGCGGCCACGGTGGAGAAGACCCCTCGGGCGGCCACGGCGGAGACGGCAGTTCAGGAGACCATGGCGGTGCGGCCTCCATGGTCCCATCGCGGGACCTACTGCGGGAACCAGCTCTGGCTCGGCAAGACTGACGTGAAGTAGCTCAGGCACTGCAGGGCTGACGTGAAGAGGCTCAGGCTCGGCAGGACTGATGTGAAGAGGCTCAGGCTCGGCAGGACTGATGTGAAGAGGCTCAGGCTCGGCAGGACTGACGTGAAGCTCAGGCTCGGCAGGACTGACGTGAAGCTTAGGCTCGGCAGGGCTGACGTGAAGAGATTCAGGAACGGTGGCCATCTTAGGATATGGCCCTGGAACAGTGGTCGCGGCAAGATGAGACCCTGGGACAGTATGACGTATTCCTCTATGGGCCGGTCTCCCTGACGGAGACACATAATCTGTGCTCCGGGATTCATGGTTGGTCGTCGCTGCTGGATCTTGGTTTGACGAAGTTTTCTGTTACGATCCGCTCTGAGACACGAGGGTAGAGGATCCAAATGCAGCTTTTATTAAAGGGGTTATCCAGAATCGTAATCCAACAAGCAGAGGGTCAAGCACAGGAAGACAGTCCAAACAAATCAACAAACAAACAAAACAAAACAGGCAGGGGTCAGAGACACAAGAGTAATCCACAGGACAGGCAAGAAATCCAAAAAACCAAGAGACAGGAAAACCAGGAAAACGCTCAGAAGTGCAGTGCAACAGCATACAAAACTTCGCCGTGAGTGAAGGGGTGAACCAGGCTTATATGGGGTGAACTAAACAAGAAGATGAGATACAGGTGAATGTGATAATGAGTGCTGATGAGTCCAGGCAGAGAATGATGGGAGATGTAGACTGTGAGTGAATGTGAGAGTCTGGTGTGGAGTGCCCTCTGGTGGTTCTCAAGGGCATTCCAGCTGGTGACCGTTACAGCCAAGGCTCAAAACAAATCTCTACTTGAATTTCCCCACCTGTTTGATGACCTCGTTATAATTCTGAATATTGTTGTCATTTAAAATAATTTTTGTCCTTTGACTGACAATTTATAACCATAGATAGACATTTGTTTTTCACTGATGGTGCAAAAAATATATACACTTACATTCAGATGCATGCACTTTTAATATTAAAATTAAACTGAATACAATTCTTCATTCTGTTTTCTACCTCAATTCAAATTCAAGAACTGAAAAAGCCATTTTCCACCAACTATCGAATTCCGATTTATCCAATTTATTAGTAGTGTATTTTGTTTAACTTTTATTTAAGGACTTGTGGGTCCAGTGAATAACGTAGGTCTTTACATTGCAGTAGGTATACATTTTTTTAAATATCTTTTTATATTTATCTTTGAACTGGAAGCAGAGAAGCAACATATTTGCAAAATTCCCTACAGTTCCTATTAACCAGAGAAGACCAGTTTTGGTCTTTGGGATTTGTTTGAAGGAGTAAAATAGATAGATTCTCAACAGATGTGAAGTGCTTCAGCTCAGATGGACATGCTTGTTTACTGCAGCTATAGTTGTTTTATCCTACCGGAAGACTGTAAGCGGTTGAAATTTGTTGAAACAGAAGGTGGAAAACCAGGCTGAGCAGACCCTGGACTTTACTGGGTTTGAGTCATCTGGGCTCTTGGGCAGCTCTGCAATGGGAGTCTGTGAATGAGTAGGCTTCAGTGGGAGCAAGGGAAATCATTTGACTGAATTGTTTTGTGTATAAACAGACAAACTTGGGCTCATCAATGTGTGTGTCATTTCAATGTGATAGAAGATCCTTTGTGTGACACTAAAAGGCTCTTGCAACTTAAGGGATTGAGAATTTAAAAAAGTTTGTGTCTGACAAAACAAAACAAACAAACAAAAAAAAAGATAAAAAATAATGAGAAATTAAAAGGGATCTCAATCACATTTTGACAACAAATCTAGAATCTAAATTGGAAATGAATATCTCTGTTCTGTTCCCTTTTTCTTTCTCTCCATAACACCAAATAATAGTAGATAAGACCAGGATAAAGATGCCTCATATTTGCTAATGCTGTGCAATATCTTTGCATCACTCGATTTTAGCACAAATTGGCAGGAGATTGAATGCCATGGCAAGACTTGTCTGAGGATGGGAGAGCAGCTTGCAGCTGTACAAAATAGCATACAAGAATTACACATAGTAGATCTATACAGGTGGAGCTGGGTAAGGTGGAGGGTTTCTAAAAGTGCGCTGCACAGCTAAGGCAAATGCTGACCAAGTATTTTAAGGTTGAGCAGCGAGCTCATAGGCTACACTGAAAAAAATAAGTAAAACAATTAACTTGTTACATGTAATCGGTTTACTTTAGCTCAACTTAAAAAATTTAATTTACACAAATCACATTTCTATAGTCAATTGAAAGTAAAAATTCTCTTTCAACCAAAGAGATTTGTTTAATTAGCATTAAATTATAAATTATTATTTGGATTAAATGAATTTTTAAAACTTTTATATATTGAATATCAAAATAAATACAAAACAAAATTATACACAACATGAAATATCACCAAATTTTTGTCTGAAAAAATAAGCCTTTTACACTCTGGAATCAAACATTTAACTTTATTTAGTGCAATCTTCCAACAAACTCACAGAAACCAGAATTTCCACTTGTTCTAAAAACATTTGAGGAAGAATTCATTTGATTTACAAAAGTCAATACTGAAACCGTTTTAGTGCATGACTTCATAATGAAAAAAAAAATACATTCAATAATAAAACCGTCAACAATGTAATTTTGTACAAAATAAAACATCGATCAATAAATGTATACATCAATTCCATTTGCTACAGTAAAATTGTCACTCGGACATGTCAGATTATCTTGCATTAAATTTAGGAATGTAACAGAAAACATTGAAAAGCCCTTAATATGGCGTTGAATCATCCATTGAAAAAAAAACATTGAAACAAATCAACATTGAAAGACATGCAGGAACATTTAAAGGGTTAGTTCACCAAATTAAAATATTTTTGATGAAATCTGAGAGCTGTCTCACTCCTTCATAGGTTGCTAGGTAAGACCTAATACATGGATCCAATTCACCTGCATTGTCTTTCTCAACTGTTTATGTTCACTCAAGCCATAACTGACTGTTTACTAGTATACTCACTGAGATGGGCTTTTTTTTTTTTTACTCGCATTTGGCGCTTGGCGAGTGTTAATTTTAGAGCATGTATATACATATGGCTTTTCTGATCTTTGCTCGGTAGGTCAGGTGGTACAGCATTGCACTTGTGTAGCTGAGAGTTCAGTTTATAATCCAATGAAACATAAGTCATGATAAAAGAGCTCAAAATGCTTAGAAGCAAGCTAAACTGGCATGGTTGTTTCAGTAAAGACGTTTTCATCTTGTTTTGCTCACACTGTTGGTTTTTGGCGTATACATGGGTTTATTGTAGATGATACATTGTTTTCAAATGCAATAGAGCATTAACCTTTTAGTGTCTCTCATGGGCTTTTTTTCCCCGAACTTCTACAATACGTACAACAACCGACTTATTAAAACGTTGCCAGAATCAAGTTCTTATGTTTTTGAAGAAACTGAACATGCTTTCAGCGCCACTCACAGGACATTTCACTTTGAGGGTATCGGAAAAATGTGCAAGGAGCAACGTAATATCCTTTTGCAGAAATGCCACAACAGGCACGTTTTTCCAATAAGCCTGGGTTTCGCTATTCCCTCGAGCAATGCTCTGGAAGCTCTTTTCAAATGGCATTTCCTTTTACATAGGTATTTCTGTCGCCTAACATCCAAGTTTCCCTGTCACCTCTAGGAATGATGCTTCATGGCGGGGTGAGCTTTAGCAGAGCTGCCTGTCGCCATCATCAATATAAATGCAAATGAAGATCAGGGATCCGAGAGGCTGCAGAATGGTTTTGTCATGATAATATCTGGCTTGCACTGGAGAGAGGTGCTGGATCAGGTATTGAGCTGTGTATGATGCCTTGGGCTTTGAAGATCTAAGGCACATTTTCTAAAGTGGGGCCTTATAAAAAGGTGTGGGCATGTTGTCTTTTGGTCAGAAAGAGGCAGAGCCCCCTCCTTTCATTTGGCACATTTGAGAATAGAGGTGCATGCTAGGATACCCAGAGCAAATACAGGCAAATAGAAAACACCCCAAGGCAGGATTTATCTTTTCAGTCTGAATAAATGGATATGTGTGTCAATGTCTGTATTTACAAAGCAGCAAAGAACCTTTTGAAGTTTGCAAGGAATGAAGGAGAAAGTTAATGAGATGCACCTATTTATGAATATGCATTATTTGATGTTTAGTATATTTTTCAGCTTCCATAATTTTATTTTACTATGTAACACGGCTGTTTCCTCTGTTTCCTTAGACTTCTGAAGCAAACATTCATATGATTTCCGTTCTACGATTTGAACTGTAATGAGCTATTCCATTCAAACCTCCCTTCCATACACTGTCAGGTGCATGTAGTTGACCACTACTTTCAATTACTGTGATAGATTGATGGCAAAGGGAACCATACTGTTGTGCCAATTCAGGCAGTTTGATAAAAAACCTTGCTGAAGGCCATCCCATTACCAGGGTGATTTTCAGACATTTCAGCTTTGGAGACCCAAATCCCCTGGGCCTCGAATGCCTTGCGGGCAGTGCTGCTGAACCTGACTAGAGAATAGCTAGGGTTTCTCGGCTCTGGCCCTCGAGGTCCAGTTTTGCTCCAACCTTGATCAATCTCAGCTGCCTATAACTTTCCTGAAGACCTTAATTGCCTTGTTTATGTATGATTAGGGTTGCAGGTAAATTCTGCAGGACAGTGGAGCTCAATAGCCAGATTTGAGATACCCTCTAGACCAGGGGTGCAAAACTGCAGCCTCCAACACACCTGTAGTTTTCACATAAGCCTGAAAGACTTAACTGGATCAGGTACGATTAATTAGGATTGAAGCCATACTCTAGAGCACATTTTAAAGGCCAGGGAAGTGAGGTTTACACACACAGCTCTTACTTCATCCATTACATCAGCAGGGGCTTTGGCTCTCTAGGAATTGAGTTTTGTGCCCATCTAGACCAAAGCAAACTATGTATTCATTCCCTTTTGCTCTTACTCTAAAATTTAGATGTGAATTTGCATGTGTCTCTTTACCCATGGGTGGAGCTTGCGAGGGAGCTCAAATATGTTACTAAAGAATAAAAAAAAAAAATAAAAAAAAAATTATATTCTCAACCCCAAGATAGAAATACTTATTAATTTAGTTTTTTTTTTTTTCATCCAATCCAATTAAACATACTAACCCCTTCCACAATCTTGTTTGCTTATGAAGTTGTCGCTTGATGAATCTGAATTTTGTTTCTAACATATTAAATATACTGTAGCGTATGACAAATGGCTCATCAAAAATGAATCGTCAGTTTTTTTTTTATGTCGATTTTTCACAGGTGTTTTTCTGTATTTTGAATTAGGCATTTCATTGTGAATTTGTCTTGTGTTTAGGGGTGAAGGAAATGTGTGTAAAATGAATGGATGTCCTGGCAGAAAATTACCAGCATGCCTTTTTAATTTACTATGGATTTTTCCCCCTATAATGTAGTGGGGGTTATGCATTTAATCAATCTTATTAAATCTTAACAAAATGTAATTCATTAGAAGGATTTAGAATGCTTCGATATTTGTTCATGACCACTGTTCATGGTAAAAACAATTGCAGTTACAGTAATTTCTTAATTAAATGTATGCAGTCTTATTATAATTATTTATTTATTTTTAAATACAAAGAATGATCCTAATCCTTATTTTTTGACAATGTGTGCTTTTAAAAAAAATGAAATCCTGTATCATTAAAGCATTTGGTAACATAAACAGAGATTGTGTGATTATGACAAAAGGTTGCAAGTTTCAAATATATAGCTAATGAATAAAAATATATATAATTTGTATGTTGAAACACATACATGCAAATTAACAACATATAAAACAGCTACATTAATTATATTAGAAGCAGTAGTAGAATTATCATCATATTAGAAGCTTATATCATTATATTAGAAGCTGAAGTGTAAACTCAGCTTGCTCGTTTTGCAGAATTTTGTTAAAATGTGCAAAAAAAAAAAAAAAGTTCATACTGTCACCCTTAATATAAATGTTCTGGAGCTTTGTTGGGAATAAAAAATGAAACGAAAATGAAAAATATGACAACCTAATTTGGTGTATTTTATTTTTATTCCAGTTAGTTTTAAAGGCTGGAATTATATATATATATATATATGAAGAGTTCAGATGCAAAAGCCTCTAAGTGCCATCTGAAATTTTCTTCTAAAATGATAATTTTTATCAAGCTTGTATATTTAAGTTCAGTAATTTCACCTAAAAGACAATTAATAGGTAATTTTCATTGCCATTTAAGTGAAATTACTGAACTTAAATATACAAGCTTGATAAAAATGATCATTTTAGAAGAAAATTTCAGATGGCACTTAGAGGCTTTTGCATCTGAACTCTTCATATATATATATATATATATATATATATATATATATATATAATTTTTTTTTCGTATCTAACATTCGTACAGTAGGTTTTCAACTACCTGGGTTATGTTATTTTATTTTAATGAAATGTTTTTTTAAATCAGTTTCAGTTTTCGTTAAGACAATAACATCATTGAATCAAACATGTTTATTTCATTTATAATCAAATAACGAAATACAATCGTGCCTCCTGCAATTTATTTGTGACATTTGAAGAAATATTTATGTATTTCCACAAGTTTACTTTGCATTTCTTCAGAAAGAATGGTAATTTCTATTAATTTTCACAGGCGAGTCTGACCCTCCCTATTTCAAATGTCAAGCTTCACCTATATGTCTTTACACCACCTTGGTCAAACATAGAGTTTATAGCATTCAAAAGTTTGGGGTCAGTAAGATTATGCTGTATGTTTTTGAGCCTCCTATTTCTTATGCACACTATTTCTTATTATTGTCAATGTTGAAAACAATTGTGGTGCTTAATACGGCAGGCAAAAACATCGATTTTCATGCAGTGGTCAATTTTGAGATTTTAGGCTAGTTTACTCCTTCAATGTGTGTTCTTTCAAGCTGCTATAAAGAAAACGTTGAAAATATACATTAAGATGTTTATTTTATTACATTTTGTTTACTAGCGGCTGTAAGTTTCTCCCGAATTTACCAGGAAGTTAGCATTACAATACGACGCGCCGAGCTCCGTCTGTTTACTGAAGTCTGTCATGACCGGTATCATTGTGAAGCTCTGAGTCTCCTGCACAACGCTATGTAACCCAAATATGGGCATTTCCTTTCTATCAGTAACCAATCGTGAATGTCCAAAGGGGGATTTAAAGCTATGACGATTTCTCATTTAGAGCTATTTAAATCTTTAACTGCCGTTTTCTCAAAATGAGTTTTTGTCATTCTCCAGTAGAAACATCTCAGCCTATGTAGCACCTATGTACACCAAACTTTCCAGTTATACACTTAGCAGTATTCTGAAGATATTTTCAGAGGGATTTGTTAATAAATCATTCCTGGCCTGATTTATGTGACATTTTAATCAAAAAAATATGGTGAAAATCTATGTTTTATGGCTATGGACAGTATATTTTGATTTTATAGGTAATGAAAGTATATATCCTGAAATCCCTCTGAGTTTTTATTTTCATCTTGTGTGTAAACAAAATGAAAAAATAATTTTTCACCTGGCTTTATCATATGTTCAGATCTATCTACCGAAAATATCAAAATCGTGCATATTTAATGAGATAATGCCTAATTTGCATAATTAAACAAATTTCTAAAACTTGTAATACATTTGTTTTATATACTTGTGAAAGTAATCAACTGAGGAAGTTTCATGGTGATATCTATTATTTTAAATTTTTACCCTATTCACCTGTAGTGTCTCGCCTTAAAATAACAGAATTTATTTTAAATATATGCTTTTGTTGCAATGTAAAAGTATTTACTGTCACTTTTGTTCAATTTAATTCATTCTTGTTCAATAAAAGTATTAATTTCTTTAAAAAAATATCTTACTGACCCCAAACTTTTGCACAGTAGTGTATATAATTGAAATTATTTGTGTATAATTGTCTGATTGATTTAGTGTTGTCATGCTGCTTGTAAATATATCACAATTGAAAATATCATGATGTAAAATATCATTTGGGATGACTATCCATTGTTTTTAAAAACTTTTCTAGAGAGAATGCAGCAACTGGAGAAGACTACAGTTCTTGGTTCTGCAGTTCCTGACTCAGTAGGCCTTTTCAAGAAAAGTAGAAACAGTTATTGAAACATCAGAGTAAAATGACCCCATTCTTGTCTTTTTAATGTCTGTTCACTTTAATCTGCCTTACTGTCTGGGCTGTCTATGCACTTTGGAGGGCAGGGTTAGGTAGAGGTTAGGGGTTGACAGCTGATGAAAATAGATTGAAAGCAGTTTCTGATATACATACAAAGAAGTGAGCAAGTGAGGTTTGAGTGAGCAAAAGCACATTTAAGAGAGGTGATGCAGTTAATCAGACACCAAACCCTTGCCCCCCACTGTTTCACCGTGTTGTTTTCACCATTTGAACGGCACTAATCCTCATGAAAAGAAACTCATCTCTTATGACGACATCCCCACCTATCCCAGTAAATGAATTGCAGTGACGTATGACCTCTGACTGCTGCGACTGAGGGACTCGGAGAGCCAGTGGCAACACGGGCATCATCCTCTAAAAGGATTATATTTAGAACTCGGAGCTGTTGCACGTACTGTACACTCTTCTGGGCACTGCAGCCTGAATGACAAAAACAACCAGGAGCCTCTCACAGCTCTGCTCTCAAGGGCTGGCCCACTTCCCCATACACTCTCACTCTCTCTCTCTCTCTCTCTCTCTCTCTCTCTCTCTCTCTCTCTCTCTCTCTCTCTCTCTCTCTCTCTCTCTCTCTCTCTCATCCGTTGCCTGGTTTTGTCTGATGATGACTGAAATGAAAAAGGAAGTCATCTCCATATGCCTCTCCTCAATTTGGTCTGTTCTCCCCAGCCTTTCTCCAGATGGCCACAGTAGGGAGGACAGGGAGAGGCTAGTGGGGACAGTGTGTTTCTGGGTTGAGACTGCAGAGGGACTCTACCAATTTCAGCAACAGGTAACCACTAATTAGTGATGTCTCCCCATGCGTTTACCCCAGATGTTCCTTTTGTTTGTCACACGATAAAAAGAACAAATACGAGATAATGAATGAAATAAAATGAGGCTGTTTATGCTGAATATGGTTGTAAAGGGATGAGAATCTTAATTTAATTATTCTGGTTCTGATTATTTTTAACAGTTCTTAACGTTCCCATTAATAAATATTTTAGTATTTTTTGGAAATGTATATTCTGGGGGGGGACAAATATTACATGAATTGCATGATTAAATTATTAAATATAATTCTTGCAAAAGGTGGTTTTGCACCTTGAACGTTTTAGAGGTGGCATAAATGCAATAATAATATTTAAATAAAAAAAATAATAGTAATAATTCACTTATTACACGTATAACAAATGTCATATAAAATACTACTGACAAAACGCATGTGTATTTTTAACTGCACGTTGCCATGAACAACTAGTCAGTAGCGACACTGATTTAGGGGAGACCGGAGATGAAAGTAACACCTTTTGTTTTGTAGCATTGGTAACTCAGTAGTTGTATGTGCTACATCTCTCAAAATTTGATACATGCTAGTCACATTTGTCTGCTACAAAAAATAACTCACTTAGACACGTACAACACAATCACAGATTATGTGAGTTAATGTCAAACACAAAGAGTTCTGTTGTCACAACCCACAACCTGGGGTGAGTTGTAACACAGACTGGGGACAGATGTAACAGTGAGAGGCAATTTGCTGAAATAGGATCCACACTATGTAAATATATGCAAGAATGTTTTTGAAGAACAAAGAATAATCAGTCTTGAATAAAGTGAACAATTTAAAGTAACAAAAAACATTGAATTGTATTTATTTGAGGATTTTTACAGAAGCACAAAAACAATTGCTGTGTGTGTTTGTTTGTCTGTACTGTATTATTGTCACATAACAGTTCAGTCACTAGCTATGCTGTCATCCACCTACTTTATGAGAATTTTGAGATATCACATTAAAAACGCTGGATGGAAATGCTGAGATGCACATAAATTCTACAAATGTGGACTTTATGTGCTCAATTGTGACAGATAATGTTTTTATCCGATAAGATGCACGTAAACTATGATGGAGTCATATTTACCACAACAAAAAAGTCAAATGATTTTGTCTTAAAAGGGGATGTGATTTATATTTGGAATTGTCATAAGGGTTTGGTTGTAACATAAACAACTATCCCCACCCCTAACAGTCATAACTTAGCTAACTGTTTTAGAACGTGGGTTTGAAGTTAGCATGAATGCAAAGCATTGAATTAAACTAGAGAAACAGCTACTTTAGATTATGCAAGTCAAATAACTGTATCAACAATACAATGATTGCTAGGCAAAAAATTATCTTGATTAAAAATATTTCCTTCCTGAATATCGATGTACAATGTAACATGCCACTTCTCCTGTGAGCTCAAAGGGGTGATGCGAGTGTATGATATTTATGACATCAGCTCTTTTCTGACTTGTCAATCTGACAATGTTACAACTGACCCCATGTTACAACACCCCCCAGTCTCCCCCTATGTATCTTTTGTTGAAAGTTGCATGTGTTTGATTCACTAGAAAGGACCAACTTAGATATACCGCTATTGCACTGTATGTTTTTGATTCACCAAAAAGAACAGGTAATAAGAGTTATTCATTCGGTAATCAGAGTACACTGGTAGTTTTTAATTCACTAAAAGAGCTGGTTTATTCGAGTAATTTGTTGAAGAATACGATTACACTGATCTGTTTTGTTATGCCGCAGTTAAATAAATATTGAAGGAAACCCTGTCAGAATATTTTAGTATTTTTTTAATTCTTCGTTCCCAACACAAATTGTCATTCTTCAGAGCACTCAGAGCAAACAGGAGAGAACGATTGCTTGCTGGGATGCACAGAGAGCAATGTGAGCAAGGTTTTGATGAACCAAAAGAAAGGATGTCAAGGAAAGGGACGATGAGGGAAAAGAGAGAGAGAGAGAGATTGAATGACGCTGATACAAGGCTTTGAACTGGGACCCGCTGTTTTAGTTTCACCATGCTGAGAACAAAATAGTAATCTGAGCCTCTCCAGTGCAAATAAATACCATGATGTGTCCTTTCTCTAAAGAGAGAGAAAGGAAAAGGAAAAAGCACAAGAGACAGCATGGAGCGACTAAACAAATGGCAAATGATGGTTTCCTTAATCATTTAAAAGAGCTTCTGTCAACAGGGACACCTTGTGTTGGCATCCCTTCATTAATAAGCAGCTTTCACATTCTGCGTCTGAGAGAGTCATCATGTCATCTCTCAGCGTGCTGCCCTGTTTTAAGTGTCCATAAAGCACTTAAAGACGCTTCGAAAATGCTGTACACAGCATCACGCTACATTCAAACTTTGCTGCTTGAGTGGATTTATAATGCCACAGGTGAAAATGAATAGTGTATTTTGACATTAAGACAGAGAGAGAGAGCATAATGTCCGTGATGTGTCCTAGAATCCACCTTGGCATCTGTGAGCCGCTTCAAAGTCCTGTACACCCGGTCTCCTCAATGAGTGAGCAGTCATTTATATTTATTTATTAATTAATGATCCTCTTTATCATCTCTCTTCATCTTAATGTCAGAGGGATTTTTCCTTCCTGGTGCCTGTTATTTTGGATGCAGGGTGCTATGGCTCTCTACTCCAGCTTAAGCATGCTAATTTAAAGCTGCTAAAGAGCCCTGCACAAAGCAGCGGCCTGGGTCTCCACTTTGATAAGGCCTATAGCTCAGCTTCTGTTCATCAAATGATTCATGATTCAGAGACTGACTTGTTTAAATGTAGTAAGGAACACTGTACAAAAATGATATGATCAATAAGTTATGACAATTGTGTTTTCAATTGTTGTTTTCAACCCAAAATAAGCAAAATAATGCCCAGAATGCAATGTTTTCTACTGGTTTAATGGAAAACAGTATTTTACTGTCAGATTTTTGCCGTTTTTTAACAGCATTTTTTACAGTGGAGGTCTAAGCTACGTCCTTCCTTCAGGTTAAATTATTCTGATTGGCTAAGAAATAGACATGACAGATAGACTGAAGTCTGTACAACTGCCACCAGGACCCTGAGTTACGGACCCTGTGTCCCTCCGAGGTCACAAGACTGTGTGCCAAGGTGCCAACATGTCGAAGAAAACAAGTCAGTCCACCTCCAATAATGCCACTTGTTCCACACAGACACACAGCTTCTTCGAGGTTGGATTTGGTCAGGCTATAAACAGGAGAGTCTTCTCACAACATCAAGATAACATGTATGTTCTTTCTCTCAAGGAGAGGACACTTTTAATCTAACAGTAAAGTAAGGCTTTAATTAAGAAATGGTCACACAACTATACAGTAGGTTTCAACGACCTCTGTGACCAAAGCTGTCAGGGTACCCTAGAAAAGCAGATGTATGTATTGACACATGCTGAAGACCTTTCTCAAACAAAACAATACAACACATAATTTCTGGAAGATCTGGGTAACACAAGAAAACGTTTCGGTTACTCACGTAACCTCTGTTCTCTCTAGAAGAGGGAACGAGTATTGCGTAGTTGCTTACGCTACGGGAAAGCCTTTCTTTCTCGAGATACTGAAGCCAAAAATTATCCTTAATTTTTATAATCTTGTCAACGCAGTGCGGCAGCCTGCAGACCTAGGGCAAGCTTACTAGCGTGCCCATTGGCTGCCCTGCGGCAACTGCAGCAGCCTACCGCTGAGCCCTTGGCGTGACGTCACGACCAATGAGCGCGCTTGGCGCGCTTAATGCGTCACAGCCCGCGAAAAGGGGTGTGGCTTAGCGTATATAAACAGGGCTCGGAGGCTGCTTCTCTGGTTTCTGTCGCATGAAGCGAAATGAGCTCGTGGTGCGAGCACGGCGGGCTACGCAATACTCGTTCCCTCTTCTAGAGAGAACAGAGGTTACGTGAGTAACCGAAACGTTCTCTTACGAGAGGTTCTCTCGTATTGCGTAGTTGCTTACGCTACGGGAACGCCCTTGTCAACGCCGTGCGCGCCCAGCATCCACTGAATGAGTCCCAGGGAGAGCCCAGGGAACGTGATAGCAGAGAGCCGGGCGGCCCGAAGAGGGCTAGCGCCGTACATAAGCACACACTAGGGGGTTAGGAGCGGCACGGCCGGTCCGAACAGACAATTCCCTGCATAGTGCAGCTCAACCAGTAGAGCTAAATCACACAACGTAGCCCGCGCACAGATAGTGGGCTGGCATACGCGAGACTTAGACTGATAACACTTTCGCCTGCAAGGCGGGAACATCCAGGTTGTAAAACCTAACAAATGTGGAGGGGGAGGCCCAGCCTGCCGCTGCACAAATGTCATGAATGGGAATCCCGCTGGACCACGCCCACGACGAGGCCATGCCTCTGGTGGAGTGAGCTTGAATGCCCAATGGGCACTGCAGGTCTTTAGACGCATAAGCAGCAGCAATAGCGTCCACTATCCATCTGGACAGGCTGTGTTTCGAGGCGGCGAGACCCTTGGTGCGCCCGCCAAACGAAACAAAGAGCTGTTCCACCACTCGTTTGACTGAAGACAATGCTATCAGAAAAACGGTTTTGAGCGTGAGGTATTTCATATCCACAGTTTCCAAGGGTTCGAAGGGATGCGCTTTCAGGGCCTCCAAGACCAGTGAAAGATCCCACATAGGAACCGAGGGGGGTCGCGGGGGGTTCATCCTCCTGGCTCCTCTAAGGAAGCGGATGACGAACTCGTTCCTTCCTAATGCGCGGCCCAGCTCTGAACAGAGAGCGCTGAAATGGCCGTGACATAGACTTTGAGCGTGGAGGGGGACCTGCCCGCGTCCAGTAACTCTTGAAGGAAACACAGTACTCGCGATACCCCCACATGTCTGTGGATCGAGCCCCTTAGCAGTGCACCATCTGTTAAACACTGACCATTTCGACATGTAGAGCCGCCTCGTAGAGGGGGCTCTAGATTGTATGATCGTGTTCATGACCCCGTCTGGCAGATCAGCGTGTAATCGTTGAGGCTCCACGCATGCAGAGACAGCGCTCTGGATGGGGATGCCATATCGAGCCGCGGGCTTGAGAGAAAAGGTCTCTCTTCACCGGTATCGGCCAGGGGGCTGAGTCTGCCAGCTGTATTAGATCCGGGAACCAAGCTTGGTTCTCCCAGTATGGGGCTAAGAGGAGCACTGTGTGGCGCGCTTCCCTGATTCTCTTGATGACCTGAGGCAGCAGAGAGACCGGGGGAAAAGCATACAGCGGGCCGCTGGGCCGGGTCTGGGCCAGCGCGTCCTCGTTCTTCGAGAAGAACTCTGGGCAATGAGCGTTGTCTTTTGACGCAAAAAGGTCGACTTTCGCTTTGCCGAAACGGCGCCACAGTGACTGGACTGTTTGGGGGTGTTGAGACCACTCCCCAGGGGGAACGCTGTCCCTGGACAGTCTGTCGGGGCCCTCGTTCAGGTGGCCAGGCACATGCGCGGCTCTCTCAGCGAGCGCAGAGAGTGCTGAGCCCACACGAGGAGGCGTTCCGCCAGGGTGCAGAGCGTCTGATCTGACACCGCCCTGGCGATTCACATAGGCCACTACCGATGTATTGTCCGTGCGGACTAGAACATGGTGACCGTGGAGGAATGGGAGGAAGTGTTTGAGAGCTTTCTCGACCGCGAGCATCTCTAGACAGTTTATGTGTAGGAGATTCTCCTGGTCTGACCAGCGGCCATAGACCGGTCTGCCTTCGAAGAGCGCTCCCCAATCTAGGTTGGAAGCGTCTGTCGAGACAACTTTCCGGTGTGAAATCACTCCCATAGTCACTCCTGTGTGATACCATTCGGCTGCCAGCCAGGGCTGCAGGGCTGAAAAGCAGCTCTGATTCACTCTGACTCGCAAGCCGCCGGCCGCCCAGGCTCGGTGGGGCACGCGCGCTTTCAGCCAGCGTTGAAGCGGGCGCATGCGCAGTAAGCCCAGCTGGAGCACTGCTGCAGCTGAGGCCATATGCCCCAGGATACGCTGGAATGTCCTCAGCGGAACCCGGCTGCCTATTTGGAGGGATGCGGCGAGGAGGCGGATGCGGCGCGCGCGCTGCTCCGACAGTCTGGCCGTCATAGCCACCGAGTCCAGTTCTATTCCAAGAAGGAAATTGACTGACGGGGCGATAGCGAGCTCTTGGTCCAGTGACCGAGAGACCCAGATCCTCCAGATGGCTGAGAAGCGCTGTTCCGTGAGACACAAGTTCCGTCTCTGACAGCGCGAGAATAAGCCAATCGTCCAGATAATTCAGTATTCGCATTCCCTGTTTTCTCAGGGGAGCGAGAGCCGTGTCCATGCATTTCGTAATGTACGGGGTGCCAAAGACAGGCCGAAGGGCAGGATTGTGTACTGATATACTCGACCGTTGAAGGCGAATCTCAAGAATGGCCTGTGACGGGGAGTTATCTGGATCTGAAAATATGCGTCTTTTAGATCGAGAGAGATAAACCAGTCTCCTGGGCAAATCTGCGCGAGGATTTTTCTGGTTGTGATCATTTTGAACGGCCGTCTCATGAGGGCTTTGTTCAGATGTCTCAGATCTAAAATAGGTCTTAACGCTCCGTCCTTCTTGGGTACGAGGAAGTAGCGGCTGTAAAGGCTCGACTCGCTTAGAGAAGGATGAACCTGTTCTATAGCCCTTTTGCGCAGTAGCTTCGCTATTTCGGCTTGAAGCAGGTGCACAGCTTCTGAACTCACTTTCGTCTCCGTCTGTGCTAGAAAGCGCGGAGGGCGACGAGCGAATTGAAGCGAATAGCCGTGTTTTATAGTACTCAGCACCCATTCTGACGCGCCCTGAATAGCTTCCCATGCTTCCGCATGCATAGCTAGGGGTCGAATGGTCTCTGGGTTCAGATCGCCGCGCTGCGCGGGATTGGGGAACCTGTATCAGAGAGGATGGAGCGGCGTGCGCGCCGCTGGTGCTCGAACACGGGGGCTGGTAAACAGTATTGGCCGGCTGTACAGCGTTCGGTAGCTCGGTCCCAGAGGATGGAGCGCGATTTGCTGACAAACACCCCTGGCGCGAAAGCGGCGTGGGGATTGTAATGTCTAAAAGTGAGTGCGCGTGCACCTGAGCGGGCGCAGAGTTTACACTTATGACACGGCCAGAGTTTGGGAGCTTAGAGGGTGTGCGACCCGAGGTAACTGAATGGCAGAGCGAGCAGCGGGTAGGTGTGAGCACAAAGTTGTGGGCACATTTACTACACTTAGTACTCGAGCGGCTTGTGTCCGCTTTAAGAGAGAGCGCTCTATGCGCGTTACCATGGGGACCATGTTTGTGTGAAGCAGTGAGCACATGGGAGTGGGCACATTTTCTACACTTATAACACCCTCGGCTTGAGCCGCTGTTGCCCGGGGTAACCGAGTGGCAGAGCGAGTTACAGGTAGATGTGAGCACAGAGTTGTGGGCACATTTACTACACTTATTACTCGAGCGGCGTGTGACCGCTTTATGAGAGAGCGCTCTGAACGCGTTACCATGGGGACCGTGTTTGTGTGTAGCAGTGAGCACATGGGAGTGGGCACATTTTCTACACTTGTAACACCATCGGCGTTATAGAGCAAATGCTTTGATGGCTCATATGTTTAGACGCTCATAAATACTCAAGCACCATCCTGTGAGATGCAGGTTCGCTTTCTGTATGTAAGAAAGCTGGCCGCGAGCTCGGAGAAGACAGCAGAAAAAATATTTTCTGCCGCCAGAGCCGGATTTGAACACGGTTCTCCAGTGCAGAAGCGTAAAATTCTGCCACTGAGCCACAGGGGCACACATGAGCTTCCAGTTGGTGCGAGCATATGACCGAGCGTCGTGTTTCGGCGTTTGTTTGCAGGCGCGCGTGTATTAAAACAGGCCCGTTTACTGCAGCATTAGTATTTCCAGCCGCCTAACTTAGAGGGGACTGAGAAATATGTATCCCGTGAGATGCGGGTTTGCTTTCTGTATGTAAGAAAGCTGGCCGCGAGCTCGGAGAAGCAAGCAGAAAAATTTTTTTTCTGCTGCCGGAGCCGGATTCGAACACGGGTCTCTGGTACGGAAGCCTAATGTTCTGCCACTGAGCCACAGGGGCACACATGAGCTTCTGGTCAGTGCGAGCATATGACCGAGCGTCGTGTTTCGTTTCGGCGTTTGTTTGCAGGCGCGCGTGTATTAAAACAGGCCCGTTTACTGCAGTATTAGTATTTCCAGCCGCCTGAACTTAGAGGGGACTGAGAAATATGTATCCCGTGAGATGCGGGTTTGCTTTCTGTATGTAAGAAAGCTGGCCGCGAGCTCGAGAGAAGCAAGCAGAAAAAAGTTTTTCTGCTGCCAGAGCCGGATTCGAACATGGGTCTCTGGTGCGGAAGTCTAATGTTCTGCCACTGAGCCACAGGGGCACACATGAGCTTCCAGTCAGTGCGAGCATATGACCGAGCGTTTGTTTGCAGGCGCGCGTGTATTACAACAGGCTCGTTTACTGCAATAATAGTATTTCCAGCCGCCTGAACTTAGAGGGGACTGAGAAATATGCGAGGATTGGAGGAAGTCCGGCCTAAGCGGGACGAAAACACTCTCTCTTCCTCCTTTCGCCGGTGCTCGTGACGTCCGCTCTGATATCCCTTGAGAACGGCGCAGTTGCGCGGCTCGAACAAAGGGAGAGAGAGCGGGAAGATGTCATTATGTGCTGTGACATCGTTTGTTTGCAGGCGTGCGTGTATAACAGGCTCGTTTACTGCAATATAGATGTTTCTAGTCGCCTGAGCTAGGAGGGGACTGAGAAATGTGTGAGAAACGGAGGTGGCCGGAGAGTGACGCGCGCGACCGAGACGCGGGGTAGCTTTCTTATAACGTAAAGGAAGCCAGCCCGTGACCGTCTACTTCTAACATCCCTTGTGAGCGGCGCCTTGCGCGGCTCGAACAGAGGGGGAGAGGGCGTGCGTCATCCGGGGGGGGGTAGCTTCCTTGTAACGTAAAGGAAGCTATAGCCCGTGACCGTCCGTTCTGACATCCCTTGTGAGCGGCGCCGTTTGCGCGGCTTGACAGAGGGGAGTAACCAGCTGGTCTGCTTCATCCCCTGAGGCGACGGCAGTGCGGGCAGAGGCCGGCCGCTGCGCGTCGGTGAAGGGCGGGGGAGAAGGAGAGAGCGAGGCTCGCGGGAGGGGCTCCGGCGAGCGCTCAGCTATAACCACCGGCTCGGAAGGCCTTTGAGAGCGGCGTTTTTTCTTACGCGGCCCGGAAGAGGCAGCCGGAGAAGGTGGAGGATCGTGAAACATGGCGAGTCGAGCCCGCAGGGTCGACATCGGCAAGTCCTCACACTGTTCGCAGCCGCCCGTGAAGGGCGCGGGCTGCGTGGTCGAAACCCAGGCAGAGAGCGCAGATCACGTGGCGGTCTCCGTCGCTGAGCGCGGCTCTGCACGAGCCACAGGATGAGCGAGGCATTTGCAACAACGCCTCGCGCTCTTTTAGATGCAAAGTGTGTCGCGGGGCGAACACACAAACACATACAACACAGAGCAGTAAAAGGATATATTCGCCGGATAGCGAAGCAGGCAGGGAAAGCTGAAGGCGGCGAAGGCGGCCGGCGTCCTCAGGCTGAGATCCTCGGCGTGCTGGTCGCTTGATTCGACGGCGGCTTCCTCAGAGAGCAGCGATGCGTAGAGCTTCGCTGAAAAGACAGAAATCAGAGAAGCAGCCTCCGAGCCCTGTTTATATACGCTAAGCCACACCCCTTTTCGCGGGCTGTGACGCATTAAGCGCGCCAAGCGCGCTCATTGGTCGTGACGTCACGCCAAGGGCTCAGCGGTAGGCTGCTGCAGTTGCCGCAGGGCAGCCAATGGGCACGCTAGTAAGCTTGCCCTAGGTCTGCAGGCTGCCGCACTGCGTTGACAAGATTATAAAAATTAAGGATAATTTTTGGCTTCAGTATCTCGAGAAAGAAAGGCTTTCCCGTAGCGTAAGCAACTACGCAATACGAGAGAACCTCTCGTAAGAGAACTACCCAAACACTGAAAAAATAACCCCCAAAAGGCTCAACCAAGGATTTGGGTAGAAAAACTAACCCAAGGTTTTTTAGAGTGTTGCTTTAACTCATCAGAAAAAGTTAAGCAATTATCTATTATATATACAAGATTCAGCTCTTTTTTTTATTTTTTATTTTTTTAAGTCAGTTTAATGTAATTTAAGTTGAAATGACTTAAACATCCAAGTTGATTGTAAAGTGTAGTGATGTGTTAAAGGGATACACTCTTAGAACTAATGGTTCTTTATTGGCATCTGTATATGGAACATTTAAAGGTAAGGGAAAAGGGTGTTTTTGTCTGTTCAGTGAAACATTCTTTGGTGATCCCACAATCGTTCTTCTATGGCATCGCTGCAAAAGTTACTCTCTCTCACGTCATTCCTAAATCTATGTGACTTTCTTTCTTTTGTGGAACACAAAAGAAGATATTTTAATAAATATGTCTCCATGTTGTTGGTGTTTTTTATTGGGTTTTTCACACTACACTTAACCCCAGGCTATCGTCATTCTAAAATCCTACTTTTAATTTACAAGTGGGATTAGCACCACTTTTTACCCGGGGTTATGAAACCCTGCTCCGGAACAGGGTTAGCATCGCTGTTGACTTCCAAAATATCTTCTTTTCTGTTCCACGGAAGAAGAAAAAAGTTATAAAGGTTTGGACTGATATGATAAGGGTGAGTACATGACAGGATTTTCATTATTGGGTAAACTATAAGCAGAGGTCTTCAACCCTGCTCTTGGAGACCCACTAGCTTCAACCCCAATCAAACACACCTGAACCAGCTAATCAAGCTCTTCAGGATAAAAATTTTTTGCTTAAAAATTAAAAGCTGAAGCAGGCTGGATATACAATTTTTGGAGGGCAGTGTGTCTCCAGGAGCAGGGATTAAGACGCCTTTATTTCTGCTATTATTGTCTCTTTCTCTCTGTCTTTCTCTCTCAGTGGATTCTGTGCTGGCGACAGGGTAACATTACCACAGTGACCTCTGTTTCCTGAGAATGTTTATTGCAGATTCAGATATTCCTCTGTTAGATGAAACGTGAGAGTGGATGAGTCCTAATTGCTGGTATACTTGACATCACTGCAGCTATTCAAAATGTACTGCACAATACTGATCTGAATCTAAAACTAAAATACATTTGCGAATCTGCCATTCTGAAAACAATATAAAAACCCAAACACGCACACCTTCCCTGTTTGGTATCTTTTGATATCAAACAGTTGTCTAGAGAATGATGACAATGAAATAAATTTGCCTATGTCACAGTAGGAAAGGTGTGGTGTTGTACTCAACCTTGTTCAATTTAGCATAACAAAAGAAGTGGAGAGCCATCCTCAAGACAGAACATGAAGCCACCTGGCTGCAACGTGTGACACATTAAAATTAAAATCTCTCTCTCTCTCTCTCTCTCTCTCTCTCTCTCTCTCTCTCTCTCTCTCTCTCTCTCTCTCTCTCTCTCTCTCTCTCTCTCTCTCTCTCTCTCTCTCTCTCTCTCTCTCTCTCTCTCTCTCTCTCTCTCTCTCTCTCTCTCTCTCTCTCTCTCTCTCTCTCTCTCTCTCTCTCTCTCTGAAAATATGTACACAAGCAGATCAATTTTGCTTATTAAATACCTAATTTAAATTTACATTTAGCCCCTAAATACCAAATCTACAACATTGAAAATGGCAAAAGGAAGACTCAGGTTTTTAATTGTGCTGTTCCCTATGAGGTAAATAATTTGAATTATGTAAGGCAGGGGTGCCCAATCCTGCTCCTGCCGATCGACTGTCCTGCACAGTTCATCTCCAACCCTAATCAAACACACCTGAAGCAACCAATTAAGGTCTTCAGGATCACTAGAAAATTAAAGGCAGGTGTGTTTGATTAGGGTTGGAGATGAACTGTGCAGGACAGTCAATCGGCAGGAGCAGGATTGGGCACCCCTGATGTAAGGTTTTGTTGAAATATACACTATTGCTAAAAGGGGTCATCGGATACCCATTCTCCACAACTAAGTATGATTCTTTAGGGTGTTCATGTAAAGTTTGTAATATACTTTGGTTAAAATTCCTTGTGTAAAACAGCACACTTTTTACCTCATCAAAAACAGCGTTGTTCACTGACCTGTTTCGTTGTATGTCTCTTTAAATGATAATGAGCAACTGCTCACCCCACCCCTCTCTTCCATGGGGGGTGTGGAATGGCTGAGGGCAGAAATATGCTAATAATGGACAGTCAGTCAGTGGTCGTGGGCGGAGCGTAAGCATTATGACATCATAGTGCTCAGAAAATCCAAATGGCCTGATTCCTGAGAGTGTTTAGACTTTTTGAGGATAAAAAAAAGGAGTGAATGGATTATTTTCATTGTATGGTGGTTGTGTCCACACACTGCAAAGACACATTTATATGCAAACACCATTTAAAAGTGAATTTTGCATCCGATGACCCCTTTAAAAGTTTGGTGTCAGTAAGTTTATTTTATTTTTATAAACTTATTTTTATTTTTTTACTCTGCAACAATGCATTAAATCGATCAGAAGTTACAGTAAAGACATTTATAATGTTACAAAATTGTATATATCAAATAAATGGTTCTCAGTCGGAAAAGGGTGGTTTGCCCGCTTCAGGTTGGTGGAGAGTTCCTGCCTCAAGTGGAGGAGTTCAAGTATCTTGGGGTTTTGTTCACGAGTGAGGGAAGGATGGAACGGGAGATTGACAGACGGATCGGTGCAGCTTCTGCAGTAATGCGGTCGATGTACCGGTCTGTCGTGGTGAAGAAGGAGCTGAGCCGCAAGGCGAAGCTCTCGATTTATCGGTCAATCTACGTTCCTACTCTCACCTATGGTCATGAGCTTTGGGTCATGACCGAAAGGACAAGATCCCGGATAGAGGCGGCCGAAATGAGCTTTCTCCGCAGGGTGGCTGGGCGATCCCTTAGAGATAGGGTGAGAAGCTCGGTCACTCGGGAGGAGCTCAGAGTAGAGCCGCTGCTCCTCCACATCGAGAGGGGTCAGCTGAGATGGCTCGGGCATCTGTTCCAGATGCCTCCTGGACGCCTTCCCGGGAAGGTGTTCCGGGCATGTCCCACCGGGAAGACCTAGGACACGCTGGAGGGACTATGTCTCCCGGCTGGCCTGGGAACGCCTCGGTGTCCCCCCGGAAGAGCCGGAGGAAGTGTCTAGGGAGAGGGAACTCTGGGCATCCCTGCTTAGACTGCTTCCCCCGCGACCCGGCCCCGGATAAGTGGAAGAAGTGGATGGATGGATGGATCAAATAAATGCTGTTCTTTTAAAACGTACATTTATAAGTGAATCTTGAAAAAAAAATTATCACCGTTTCCATTAAGCATAACTGTTTTTAACATTGTTAATAATAATAATAATACAATAATAATAAAATTATTTAACACCAAATCAGCATATTAGAATGATTCCAGAAGGATCATGTTACACTAAAGACAGGCGTAATGACTGCTGAAAATTCAGCTTTGCCATCACATTTTAAATTATGTTAAAATTGAAATCAGTTATTCAATTGTAATAATAATTCACAATTTTACTGTTACTATCACTGTTTTCTTTATCAAATAAATTCAGCCATTGTGAGCATAACAGACGTCTTTCAAATACATTAAACTCCTGTGGCAAAAAAAAAAAAAAAACTGTGGCAGTGCTGTTTTCTCAAAGCTTAGTGTAAGGTGTTATACAAACAAAACTATTTGAACCTGGAAGATTTCTGCAATTTATGAGCTAAGTTACAAGGAGTATAACACCAGGACACTCAAGGAAAGCAGACAGTTTGGGGAAAGAAAAAAAGTTAAAAACCCAGCGTCATAGCTTTTTTGGTTTCAGTGGAGGAAAAAATAGCATGGAAATGATGAAAAAGTCAGAGTGCCATCAGCTGTGTTGCTTTAAATTGCATTGGCTACATCTACCATGTCACATGCATTCATATCACATTGCTTGCTCATGAATTAGACAGAATTGCTGTCACCCTGGAATAACTATAGCTCTCGAGACTGGCCAGCAGCAGACACAGCCTCCCAGAGATCATAAATATCGCATTGTGCTTCCTGCTAAATGCAGTACAACAGCACAAGAGAAGTGAGATTTTAGATGGTATCGGCCAGCTGACAAGGGAACCTGAAGAGACCTTGGTCCAGGCATGGTTAGAAAGTCACGACTCACCAAGGATACAAGACAATAGGCTCTTGACAGTGAACTTTTCTGTTAATCTCACTGAAGGAACACAGTTGTCCAGTTCTGAATACCACCTCTTAGTCAAGTTTAGTTTCACACAATCTCTCCATGAATTAATTCACAAATTCATACCACAGAGCTATGGCTTATCTTTAACAGCTTTCTGATTGTGACAGTTTATCTTCGGGATTATGGAATTACCTAGAAATTAATGCCAGCAGATAATGCATGCCATTATATAGTTTAGTCATTTACTTGTATTTTAAATCGACAGTGGTGTATAATGGTCATTATCTATTATTAAACCAGGAATTAGATGTACCCTGCTGTCACTCTATCAGAAAGGGCTTCTGTTCCATCCTAAGGAGTGACAGGTGCAGATGGTTCAGACCCAAAGGACCATAAAAAGCACTTATTATAAGTGACAGACTTTGATGAGATCCATCTCTGCTTAGTGGCATTTACTGAGTGATTGTGATCTAGGTTATCTGATACAACTTCCATTCATGGATGTAAAAGTATTTTATGCAACTAAAGAAAAAAATCATGAATCATGCCTCGCACTATCTTTGTCGAAACATTTATTTATTAACACTTATTCACATATTTACACTTAACTATTTATTTACATCCATATACCGAATGTGTTTATGTTGTGCTTTTATTTGATCGAAAATACAGTAAAAACCGTCAATGAGAAATATTACAGTTTAATATACCTGTTTGTTTTCTATTTGAATATATTTAAAAATGTTCATTAATTTTTTGTGATGGCAAAGCTGAATTTTCAGCAGTTGTTGTGCTATCACATGATCTTTCTTATATGCTGATATTGTGCTCAAGAAACATTTATTATTAATATCAATGTTGTACATGATTGTGGTGCTTAATATTTCTGTAAAAAAAAAAAAAAATCAGTATTTATTGATGAATGTAAAGTACAAAAGAACCAAATTGCTTTGAAATAGAAATCTTGAAATTTAACTAGTCATTTTAATCAACTTAATGCATCCTTGCTGAATAAAAGTATTCATTTATTACAGTTGGGCTCTTACTGACCCCAAACATATGAACAGTAATCTGTGTATACTATAGGTGTATATTTACATACCTTTACATCCATAGGCCTATTAGAAATAATAAAATATACAAATAGGACTCATCATGTGTGTTTGTTTGTAAACATACTGTTACTCAACTGAAGGAAAACTGTAAACATGGACTAAAACGCAGAGGGAATCGAATTAAATGTCTATAGAGACAAATATGTTCATCAGAAATGATCAAAAATAACATTTTATTATAGCCTATATAATAATATAATCAAAATTCTATTAACAATCAGTGTAATGACAATTGTATTATTTGCATGAAAACACTTGAATTAGCCTAACTGAACACTGTCTGGGTGTATTAAAACTTCAGAATTATATTCATATAGACCTGCAACAGTGATAAGGTAAAGCTAAGAGTGGTCCAGACCAACCTTCCGAAAGTATGACTTACAGAAGGTATACTTAACTAAGAACGTTTCGGGAAACACGTATTAACGATAAGGTACAGCTTAAGGTGTAACTTAAGAACGACGTAGCGTTAAGAAGGTTTCGGGAAACCCAGCCCAGGACTATACAAACAGAGGAGTTTAGGGAGCAGTTAATGAGTAACAGGTGAAGGCAATCAGCATGTGAGCTGAATTATGAGTGTTCCTATGGAACAGAACACAGAAACACATGGAAGACAAGACAAAAAAAATAATAATAATAATAAAAAAAAATTGAATAAAAAAAAATTGAATAAAACATATGCTTAGTGAAGGTTTGGATTGTGACAGTAAAGCTAAACACATTTGCACCTGTCTTTTTGTCAAGTACAAGCAACTTGACCATGGTGTCTATACAAAAATGAAGAGAGGAGCTATGACAGAAAAAGAGAACCAAAAACACCAGCCATGTTGCATGGGTTAACATTATGGATATCTGACTCCTCTTATAAAAGATATTGGGGACTGTTTTCAAAGCACTTGACTGATGAGTATCTTCCTACAACAGAAGGACAGATTACTGTTCAATCCCTCTCTGTCTGATATTCCACCTCTTACAGTCTCTCGATTTCTCCCTCTCAATCTCATATAGTTTCTCATCTTGTTTTTCAACCACACTGAGCGCTCTCACATTCTCTTTCTCACCATCTCTTGAGCACCAATACTTCAATAATGGACAAAAGCCTAATTTCAATAGTGTTCTTGCAGTTTCTCCCTTAATCTCTCTCTCCCTTTCAGTTTCTCCCTTCCTTTCTGTGTTGGTGAAGTGCTAATGGGAGTGTAGGGGTGAACAAGTGCTACATTATTGGCAGGCAGGCAGCTGGGAGGGAGGGCTGTTTTAGGATTCAGCCAGAGAAGCACTCTGCTGCACAAGCCTGTTCCTCCAGGGACAACTCTGGATTAGTGGTCAGATATGGTGGCACATCCTTCAATTCCATTAGAAAGGACATGTTTGTATTTTACTTGTAGTAGACATGCCTTACAATGACAAAAACCATCAGAGATCATTCAAGACAACAATCTTAATTTTATATCACGCTTGCTAATATGTTTTTACTAATCTTTACTTAAAATACTAGTAATACTACTACTGCAATTATTATTATTATATTAGCCATAGTGACTGACCAATGTATCCGATGATATTTTTCCATCATTAAATTGTATTTTTATGTACATCTGGCTTATATTGGCCACTGGCCACCTTGCACGGTAGCTTATTTCCCATTACTGTATCCCTGCTAAGGCAGGATATCCCTGAGCTCTAAACAGTAATAATACAGTAAGCACTACATTTTTGTTCGTATTTAAAGATTCAGAGCTGAAAAAGACTAAATCCTGACTTCTTGGAATCATGTGATGTACAAGGCTGAAGGAAATGAGCAGATAATTATTTTGACTGACTGCCATTCCTAATGGAAAATACAGTTAAACATGGTAGGCTAACTGTGCTTTGGAACATACTGCATAATATCAGCTTCTGCTCTAAAATGGTCATTCGTTGGTGCTAGCAGGTCATTGGAAAATTGAACAGCCACCATGTTCCAAAATCAGTTTGACCAAAAGGTAGCTGGTTTGTTCCTGCATGGTCCAAGATGGTCTACCACCTTGCTGTAGCTAATGACCATCTAAGACCAGCTAAACAGTTCCCCATTTTCTAAAACAGTTGCCAGCTTAATCTGGATTTTCCAGCAGGGAGGAGAAGAAATGCAGATTACCTCGATGGTATTATTATCAGTAACCAGAGGCAAATGATGGGTTAGGGAGATTAAGTGTATACTTTTAATCTGAGGTATCGGAGTTTCATATTAAAATTAAATACATCTGGTCGTGACGCAACGGCTGTTAATATATTAGACGCTTGTTGATCTCGCAGAGCGAACCGCATGAAGAAGCGCCTTTAATTTCCCAGTGATTTGCTTTGTATCCGTCCGCTGCTACGGTTTCCCTCTTATTGGTCGAGCCGTATGCTGATTTGAGAGACAGAGACGGTTAGTTTTCTCCCAAACCCCGTCAGTCTGTCAGTGGTCTGGAAATGCCAAAGCGCCTCCTCGCTGCTCACGCGCTCGCTCTCACACAAAGCTGAGGGTTCCGGTGGCGCGAGCTGGAACGATCCACTGATGTCGCTTCTTCCTTTAGGTGCTTAACTGCTCCTTAAAAACGTCGAGGGAATCTCATCCTCCGACGTTGGGCTTTTTTTTTTTTTTTTTTTTAGTTTTTGGATTTTTTAGTTTTGGTTTGCAAGGTTTAGACGCAGGATTGTTTTGTGATGGGTGGTGGAAGCGAATCACGGATTTCTTCTCTTTTTATGGAGACCAAAGTGAGCAGATTTTATACTGTTGAAAGCAAGTTTTATCTTGATAAGAAGCAAATGGTGGAACAGAGGATTCTTTAGAGGCGAAGGATAGTTACTCAAGATAACAACACTTTTCAAACACAGTTTTCTCAACAGAAAAGGGTTTTCTGGTCCGCTACATTGGATTTTACATTTTGTTTGACTGACGCAGCATCGTTTTGGAGTATATTATTTGGAGATTTCAGTCCTTTTATTCTACATTTCGGGGAAGAAACTATATCTTTAAAAGAATAAACCCGGACGAGAGTTATGGAGATGCCGATGAAATAAAACCTTTATCTCCGGGTCAAATGACCGCTTTCACTCGTTCTCCAATCTAACCACCTTATTTATGACATGGAAAAACGGGGACTCCACAGCGTACTTTATTATTTCATTCTGAATGCGTCCCTGCTATTCTGTGTAAAAGGTGAGTAAACTTGGCCAGATTTCTAGTCTCTCCCACGTTGCGTATTTACTCAGCGTTACTGCACAGTCTGTTGAGATTCTCCACTTTTTTGCTTCGTTTTTTTTTTTTTATTAATGCACTGTACTTGGTTAAGTTTAATAGCTTTTTCATGCCAGATCGTTGCATGTTGAGGCTGTAATTGAATGAAAAGATAATAGGCTACGTGTAGAGAATTGACCATGCTCCCAACTGAACCATACTATTATACGCCTACTCAAATCAGATTCAATTTATAACAAAGGTGTTAAAACACACACACACACATAAATGTTAGTCACATCTTACATATATAGGCCTTTTAGTAGGCTATATATATTCGAGGGGTTTCTTTTAACCAAACTATCTGTTATTGTTGATGTGTTTTCTTCATAAGCCACATTTACTGAAGTGCCCAAAGATGTGAGTGTCGGTGAGGGCGAGGACATAGAGATGCCGTGCGCTTTTCGAGCCGTCGGAGTCTCGCCGTTCTCTCTGGAGATTCAATGGTGGCACCTCAAGGAAGCGGCCCCTAAAGAGCTCGCTCACGAACTGCAAATTAGCGCTCCGGCCAACAGAGCCAAGGTAATGGGGCTTTCGTTGTTTTCAAAGCTGCCTAAACACATACATTTTCAGTTTAAGTGCTTATTCGACTAGTAAGAGGACTGCTGTTTGAAGGCCGCCGTGGGATGTGGCAGGGCTTTGCGTGCAGATGGATCCCTTGTGATGAGCGATCCCAACTAAACGCACTGAGGCGATGAGTTATTAATTTACGTCGTGAATTGAGTTGTGTTGTGTCTGTGGGTGGGCATTTACAAGGAGGATACGAGCGTGATGTCATGTTTAATGATAGATAGAATAAATAAATACATAAATAAATAAATAAACAAACAAATAAATTAATGTGTTTTACCCTCCGATGCATGGTTCATAGGCTGCAAGAAAGAAAAAGAAAAAAAAAATCAGAACTTCAATTACTGACAGACCAATCAAATAAAAAATAAAATATACTTTTATCAATGAAGCTGAAGGTCTCTTATAGCCTATTGAAAGTGACAAATGAAACACTAGATGTCAGTTGAACCGGTAATCGGAATTCTGATGAAACGCGAAAGGGAACTGTTGCTGTCCATGGTGCTACTGCCAAAAGTGGGCCTCTCGTTCACTGTTAATTGTATGGACTTTCATAGCTTCAATAAAAGTTGCCCACTGATATTATGACACGAATAGCCTAATTAAATTACTCTTTCTGGCTGCTTATGTTGTTTTGATGTGATCTATTACAGGTTACCCACCGGGACGCCACGAAAATAAGCGTGAGTATAACAATCTGTATTTACAGATTGTATTTTAGAACAACATTATTGTAGGCTATGTGATGTTTAGTAGAAAACGAAATTTTCTACTAAACGAAAATTTAAAAGAAAAAAAAAACATACTATGTAATTTAAAAGAGATAACTGGTAAAAGAACGCTATTGTGACGTTCCTTAAATTCTACCGGAGAAGCTCAGCTGACATGTTTTATACGAATGATTAATACCATAGACGTATTTAAATTTAGTTAAAAACGTATAACTAAACCATATAACTATATATACATTCATATATATAAATACATATTCTACACCCTGGATTAGCTCAAATCCTATTGCTCAATTGCTATCCGCCAACCCCACCATTTCAGACATGTTTTGTTTAATGGTAAACAATATGAAACATAGGCCTAATGGTTAATAAGACTGGGTTGCACAAATCCCTGATTCATGTCAACAAAACCTGTTGTTTCTTTGTGAGCAGACGGTGAGGGTCCAGGGCAACGCCATTTCCCACAAGCTCAGCCTATCGGGTGTGCGGAAGGAGGACGAGGGAGTGTATGAATGTCGGGTTTTGGACTTGTACTCTGATGAGACTCAGGAATACAAGGTGCAGGCCACTCTGCGCGTGACACCGCGCGAGGGAATGCTGGCCGAGGAGGCCGTGTCTCACATCCAGAACCGATGGCCACTGAGGAACAGCAACACAGCGACGGGTGGAAGGGCCACTTCTGAACCGGGCCAGGGTCAGGGAAAACCCCGCGTGCCTCCGCCGGTTGGAATGGGACCCGCTCCCTCCTCAACGACTACGACGGGATCTGCAGTCAAGTCGTCTGCTTCGCCTCGGCCAGGCAATTCATCTATCCAGAGACAACAGCACGGATCCGGTGAGTGACAGTACAACAGCGACACCGAGCGGTCGAGTGAGGAAAAATAATCAGGTGTTCAAGAGACTTTATTAATGGAATTAAATTATGAAGCCATAATGTAAAACAAATTGATTTGGAGTTCTTAGTGTATACTGTTATGTGGCTCATATTGAATTTCAGAAAAATATTTTTTTTTTTATTAAATTACTGAAATAGCCTATACAATTAAGGCCTTTAATTCTGATGTTATTTCCAAGATATTAGCTTTTTTTTTCATAATATGAGCAGATTTAGCTTTTGACATGGCTCTTTAGAGTGCTTTCTATTTCTGATATATGTTTAGAAAAAAAAAAAATGTGTGTGTGATGGGAGCAATTCATTTTTATTGCCCTACCACTAAAATGTGTAGGTGAATCCTGTAGGTCCATAAACATTTTTCATACTGCACTAATGATATTTTATTTATCTTAGTCCTAAGCCTAACCCTCCCAGAACCGTCCTTGCACTTATATAGATTTTCATCAAGACATCATTTAGTATGTTTATCAAACTGTTTTTCTCATGGGGACATTTGTCTGCCAACCCCCACTCCCTGCTTTCAGGCTATCACAGTGCGGACATTTGGTCGCCACGATGTTGGAGATTGTTGACCCACGCACACACTTATCACTGAAGCACATCACGGAATAATCACATTTGCTGGAAGGTTTAATTTGTCACCCTTCCATATCAAACCTCTGTCTGCTCAGTAGGCAGTCCGGGAGAAAATTGTTTGTGTGTGTGTGTGTGTGTGTGTGTGTGTGTGTGTGTGTGTGTGTGTGTGTGTGTGTGTGTGTGTGTGTGTGTGTGTGTGTGTGTGTGTCTCAAGCAGGAAGTGGCATTGCAATCTGTCCAGCCTCAGAGCATCAGTCTCGACCCTTCTTGTCTCTTCATGACCGTTGTGCAGTGTGACAGAGGAGGTTATCAAGATATCACCTTGTCTCTTTAACTCTGGCCTCAGGGGTCAGGGCCTCTTATTTATTAGGGTCTTCATTGGAGATTTAGAGGCTTGGATGTGTTCTGACTCTCGCTTCTGTCACTGCGGGAGAGAATCCTGCAGACAACGGAGGGCGATTACATCAAGTCTCTAGCTGAGCCAGAGGAGTTTGTTTGTGGCAGGGATGCATTACCCTGCAGTGACTTACCTTGCTGTGGACTATAGACTGATACAGTGAATTCAGAAGTAGTTTCAGTTATAGTGGTAGTTAACAGTCTCATGTCCCTGTCAATAGTTGCGTTCTAGGGCTGCAATGGTGAACAAGAACTGTTCATCCCATTTTATAACTGTAACATTTCACTTCTTCTCTTGAGGATGTTAAGTTATGTTTTAGATTTTCACAATATATATATATATATATATATATATATATATATATATATATATATATAGTTAAATATGTTTGAGATTCTACAAGCCTGATCAGCAAAGCAAAGTAATCCAATTATGTGTAACATGAATTTACATTTAATTTACAAATTTACACTACTGTTCAAATGTTTGAGGTCGTTAAGATTTTTTATGTTTTTTAAAGAAGTCTCTTATGCTCACCAAAGCAGCATTTATAAAAGCAGTATTATATGTGAAATAGTACAGCAACAACAACAAAGGCAAGGCTGAATTTTCAGCATCATCATTACTCCAGTTTTAATGGTCCTTTAGAAATCATTCTAATATGCTGATTTTCTGCTCAAGAAACGTTTAATTTTATTATCGATGTTGTAAACGGTTTTGCTTAATATTTTTGTTGAAACTAAAGAATCCTTTTTGATTTTTTGGTGAAAAGAAAGTTCAAAAGAACAGTGTTTATCTGAAATAGAAATCTTTTGTTTCTATTAATGTTTTTACTGCCACTTATGATCAATTTAATGTGTCATTGCTAAGTAAAGTGTTAATTTATTTAAAAAGCAATCTTACTGATTTTACTTATCTGAACAGTAGTGTATACCTTTGAGGCTTCAACAAAGTTCCATGTGCAAACAAAGTAAAAATGCCAAATGTTTAATAGACTAGTAAATTGAGCTTTTTTATGCAATCTTTCTTGATGAAGAAGCTTAAGTAGCGGGATGCATTTGATGATACATAAAACTGTGACGCATGCTGTTTTGGGACCATGACAACTGTGTGTATATATATACAGTACATCCATGTGTGTGTGTGTGTGTGTGTGTGTGGGAGTGACTGTGTGTGCGCCAACATGCATTGCTCAGCCAGCCCTGTCGTTAGTGCAGCCAGACATGGAGGCAGCCATTTGGCGAGCAAGCATGTCGGACATTAAGAGGGCCAGTGCTCTGATCCTCCACAGTATATCTTTCCAGGCTTTATCCCTATATCTCTCTATTTATTCGGATACCTCATGCATTATTGTTCTCCGTGAGAATGGGTTAAATTTAGGATTGTAATGCAAAATCAATTAACCATATCTATTTATTTTTTAAAAAACAGGAATATGTTTTTGTATAATTAGGTAATTTGCCTTTGCTCAGAAATACAAACCATGGTTTAAAATCATTAGTGCTTTGGATCAATGCTAATTTCTCCCTTATTTTACATGACTGCAGATCACAATAACAGGCATTATGGTATAAAAAAAAATATATATATATATATAAATGTATTTGTTTGGTTTAAAAATAATTTAAAAAATAATGTTTTAGACTATTGAAGAGCCTCTATATTACACTTATGAATGTGGAAAGGGATTTTTAGGCCTGTCTCTCTCACAGAGTCAGGCAAATTGATTCAAAACCAGCCAACCAATGCTAGTTTTATGTCTGTAAGGGACCGTTCGGTATTTATGGAAAGGACCACTGGAGGAAAATAGGGGAGGGTCATGTATTTTTATTCTTTGTTGAGGGGGGAGGGTCATCCAACTTTTTTTAGTCTAGGGGGAGAGTCACCCAACTTTTATATTCATGAAAACAGCAACATTTCAAAGTGGCTTGTTTGCTGCATATCTTTTACATGTAGCTCCATGCTGCTCTCGCGGGATCAGCCCCCCATCTATATCAGATGGGTTTGACCCAACAAAAATCCAGTGCATCATGTCAGAACAGAACGCCAATGAAATGTTTACCCGCCAAAGCTTTAAAGCACAAGCAAATAATGAACTTTTGTGATTGCGAATAAGTGCACAGAGTCCTGTGAGTGTAACTCTACCGCTGCATTAACATGTGTGATGTGAATGTATGTCGAGTTTTACAGTATTGGGACTGAGGCGCCAGAACTGCAGCTGATAGAATGTGTGCTGTAGTGCGATACTACCATATTTTAGTTTCCACAATAATGTTAGTGAGTAGATATACTGAAATTGCCACCATAACAGTGGAGTGTGATGTGTAAGATGTAGGGCTACCACATCTTTAAATTACTATTAGTATTATTTAAGTTAACATAATAAAATACGTAGACCTACACCAAAAAACTAGTTGAGGATAAATGCGTTAAAATTGGGCAATTCCAGCGTTATGGACATGACATTTGCAGTCAAAACTTGAAATATAAATTCTCAGAAAATGCATTTAATACCAATATATTGAAACGTCTGTTAATATATCCATACTCTCTTAATAAAGGAGTCAAGACATTAGAAAAATATCAGTCTACACATGCGTTTTATATTTAATATGAGGGAAATACACATGTGACGTGACACAAAAAATCTTTAACTTTTAGGTGGCAAAATATTTTTTAGTAATTCTATGAATTACACTGCGCAAACCAAAATATATATATACCCACCGGATGAAGAAGGGTCAGCCTCCACAGAACATAAAATATATATATTTTTTTTTTCCTTGTTCGCATTTATGTGAAGAAAAAAAAAAAAAAAAAAAAACAATGTTACGGACTGACAGTTCTGCATTACGGACATGACTGCTCTGAAAGCGACTTAAAAAAAATCACAGAGACCTCAAACAGAAAGTACAAAGCCTGTCTTTAAAGTGAATTTCGTTTTTTATTAATTGTATCTTAATTTTAATCAATGTGTTATCAACCAATTGCCTGGATTTATTAAATAAGTAAATATAGTAGAAAATAGATAATCATGACATGGAGGCGCCGGCGAGTGAACTGGACTCTTGTCTCATAAATGAACCGAAACTCAGCGTAAGGTAGGCTACTTGCCTCACAGACCTGAGAAATATATAGAAAGCTTGAAATGTCTACTTTTAAACAGAACAATTCAAAACGAAAGAAAACAGACTGCTTTCTGCTTATGAATTGTGCATTTCTCTCTGGCGCGTTCTGCGAAGATCACGACGCATCGTCAACTTCATCTTTGCAGTCGACACAGAAAACACTTGTTTATTAATAAACAATTAAAATGTCTCCTTGCTATATTTGACATATTCATAATCATTACTTTTGCTGGTTCTTTGTGACAGCTTTTAGATGCTTTATTCGCAGCGCCACCCACATGTTGAACACGTCACACCGCATCAGCACCGAAAACATGATTTTTTTCTAATCAAAAATCGTGATACGAACCGAATCGTAGGTTTGGTCTATCGTTACAGCTCTAGTAAGATGAGAAAGCAAGAGTTTATGGTTGTAAAACAAAACAAAAACAATGGCTATCTGAACATCTTTGCCAAGCGCAAACCAGTACAGAAGTAGGCTAATCAATAAATTATCGGGTAGGGTCATGCCTTTTTTCACAATCATTTTGGAGGGTTATAGAAAAATGTATTGCTGGCGAAGGGAGGGTCATGTATTGTTTTACTACAGATCTCAAAACTCCTCCGGTGGCCCCTTAAATAAAAAACGAACCTAAGTGCTTTGGCAGAAACATCTCAAATTTATATTGGCTTTCTCTTTTCCCCCTTTTGGTTAAGAGCTCAGATTTTGTCATTGGAGTGAGAGGGTTAAAGAGTCATCTGCCACATTTGAAGGATTGCACCTTTCAGTTCTGACCACAGTCAGCTTTTGAGGACAGAAAGAAGATTCACCCCTCGCTGCTCACACTCACTCTCTTTCTTTCTCACAGACGCACATCTTGTCTTTTGGAAACATGTATCTGTCACTTTTCCACAGTGTCATCTCATTGAGTGGCAGAAACAATTAATATTAAAGTAATGCCACGGATGGGAGCTGATAAGCTTGGCCTTCTACACACTGTCAGGTGCATCAAATTGCCTCTTGCTGCTTTCACTTCTTTTATTTTGTTATTTTTCCCAGCAGGGCTTGGTGGCATGTCTGTCCTTGCTGGAAAAAGCAGATTAACTCATTGGACTTTTGAGAATGCATACAGATTCCTAAAAACAAAAAGGTTACAAAAATGCTCTCTAAGAAACATTTCCTGTTAATATATTGTTTAAGGATGATGTTGGTTTTTAATCCAGATGCTCATTTAATATTAATGTCAGTGCTTTCTGATTCTATAATTAAGCTCTTTGTGTTTGTATATAGTTTTTTTGTTTTGCAGTTTCAGCAGGTTTGAATAATCGTAATGCACAAGATAATTTTAAGATTTACTCTACATTTGGCTATTTGCATCAGAAAGAGGAATGGGGCAGGCGAGAGGGTGAAAGAGGGAGAGTGTAAAAGGGATAGTTCACTCAAAAAAAGAGAATAGTATCATAATTTACTCACCCTCAATGTCATTCCTAACCTGTTTGGCTTTATTTCTTGTGTGAAGAAAAAAAAAGGATATTTAGAAAAATGTTTTAGCATTCCATACAATGACAGTAAATGTTTTTAACTATGTTGATCCTTTTGACTTTTTCATTGTAAAGACAAAAAAATCTTCAAAATGTGTGTGTGTGTGTGTGTGTGTTTCACACGATAATGCAAGTCAAACAGGTTTACATCGACACAAGGGTTTGTAAACTATTTTTTGGAGTCAAGTTGTTGAGTGACAATCCAAGAGCAAATAGTTTGTGAAAAAAAATACAATGAAGAGAAAACGATATGAGAAGAGGAGAAGCACAAACAGGCTTACGCAATGCCTCTACCCACAATGCATCATGCCACCTCAGGTGACCTTGGCGCCCTTGATAAGTTAATATCACTCCAGCTGCACAGCTGTTTTAATCTAGTCTCTGTTTGTGTGCGTGTGTGTGTGTTCTCAGAACTCTACGTTCTCTCGACATCTAATGCCCTCCGACATCAATCTGGTTATTCTGTGTGTGATAATTATACAGTATGCATGTGTGCCAATCCTGGTTGATTTTTACTTACTTTTCAGCTCATTTTTGCCTCCCACACATTTTGCAAACTTAAAACACCTGTCATCAAATTGCATTCCCCCCTGAGAGCGAGCGCGAGCGAGGTGGGTTGTGGTGGTGGTGGTGGTCACAGACATTTATTCACTGGATAGGTTTGTGCATTGTCACTATGTGGGAAGCACTTCAGCGCTCATAGACGAGGGTTAATTGTTTCATCTTTGCTTCTGTCATGTTGGGACACTGCTTAGTTGTGTACCTGCTGATTCCACTAGGGAAATCAAGGGGAGCATTGTCTCAATCTACAGTAGGTTTTGTTTGGCTACATTACTCAAATAAACAGAGAGAGAGAGAGAGAGAGAGAGAGAGAGAGAGAGAGAGAGAGAGAGAGAGAGAGAGAGAGAGAGAGAGAGAGAGAGAGAGAGAGAGAGAGAGAGAGAGAGAGAGAGAGAGAGAGAGAGAGAGAGAGAGAGAGAGAGAGAGAGAGAGAGAGAGAGAGAGAGTTTTATAGAGGTAAGCCTGAACAAAAGCTTCAGAGCATGAATAATAGATATATGATAGCTGGCTCGGTGTAAAAAGATGTTTAAAAATGGGAGTTGACCGAATAAATGGACAATTCAGAGGAAAATAAGAGAGCTTCATGACTCATTGTCAGCTATTTCAATAGTGCAGTGTCTCTCGAGTTCGTATTTAAACCTGACATGGTCGTAGTTTGTGTTTATTTATTCATTTTAATAACGCTAAGGACGTCAAATTAAGGGAACAATTAACAACAAAATGGTAGTATTTATTTACACAAATTGCTAACCTTGTTGGCAGTGACTGTTTTCACTTACTCTGCCCACCATACTGTAGCTCAGACAATCCCTTGAGACAAACAGCGTGTTACTTCTATTTAGACCTGTATTGATAGCATCTATTACTATTTACACATAGTGCAAACAGGATACTATTTGCTACGCAGTATCTGCCAGTATTTACTACTGTAAATGGGATCTTACTTTGTTTTACACTTACACCAATACACTGTCTACCAACCAGGTGGAAGCAATTTGTCCATCCACACCAAACACAGAAATAGTAGCGCAACGCAATCAATCACAAAATAGCCAGGACAGTTCTTTCTGTTTGCAAATCTTTATCACATTACCGTTTCCATCTGATATTAAATGCTTTTCAAATTAGTCTTCTATGACCAGTTTTATTTGGATTTCATTCTCTACATTACTTTCAGCATCGCGTACTATGTATGAATAGTGAACAAACTATTTTTATATGGCTTACAAACGAGTGGGAAAAGAGGCGAATGAAAAGGATATGGAAGGCAGCTGCAATTTGTCACAACACTTCCCAAAACCATCACATTTTAAGGTGCAGTCACATTAACAAAATTGATAGAAAATTTCATGGGTAAAAAATGCCCATTGTCTATTGTCAATAGTGTAGATGTATGAAACACAGATCACACAGAAGTCACTTTCAAACCAAGCAACTTTCTGTTGAATCATATGCGAAGTCTGTGTGGGGAAACTTTCACCCTTACGCAAAATTCATGATTGCATGGATTCCTATTGAAATGTCACTGAAAAAACGCCTGCACCTTTAGATGACTAGGCGGTGAGTAGATGGCGCTTCACCGCAGTCAGGGACGCATTCTGATGGATGAGCATTTCCATTTCAAATGTGATGTGGTAACATGCACCCTTCATATGTGGTTTCAGCGACCTGATCACAAAACATTTTTGATCCAATTTCCACATGTATTTAAAGGAGCTGTATGTAAGAAATCTATTTCAATTAATCATAAAATGGCCCTGATGTGTCACTAGACATTAAGAAATCATGTTCATTTCAAATACTTATATCACTGACAACAGTAGTATGGCTAGGATATTGTCATTTAAAAAGTGGACTTGCAGCCCTCAACTGATGTTGATGTTGTCATTTTGTGTTTTGGCCTGACGCGCCTCCCTCCACCTATTTACCAATCACGAAGTCAGTAGTGTTTCGGGATCCGGGTTGCCAGCTTTGCTCTAACCTACCCTAACTCTAGTCGGATAAAAATGTCTAACGTTACTAAATCAAAAAGACCTCGTTATAATTCAGAAATTCGTCGTGACAAAGTCCGAAATAAAACCAGAATTTGTATAGGAGATGCTTTTGAAAGATGGAGACGGCTGAAAACGGAGAAGAATTTGAACACAGACGGCAATGTAGCTCATTTTTTCCTGGACAGGTAAGATTCATCTAACTTATGCCTGGCTAACTTGTACTTGATGTCAATGCACATTTCATATATTCATGACAGTCGAACAAAGTTATGCATGTTCGTGCAAAGTAACGTAACGTTAGCTCACATGGACGTATGCTAACATTAGCAATGCATAGGAGCCCGTTTCTCTGTCATTATGCTGAGACGCTGATGAAAACAACATTAGCACGCCCATTATGGCAATTTGAAACGTAATTGAGACAGAAGCCTAACTTTACCTTAGAAAAAATTATTCGACATTCGTTCTTCACGTATATCGTGGACTAAGTTACACATGCTGCAAGTTGACCTGTATTTCACATCACATATTTTAGCGTGTTATGGACGTGTGCTGCAGGGTAAGTAAAAAAATACAGCTGGCCACTTACACTTATAGCATCAGCTAAAAAAATGAATAGCTGTATCTTTGATATTGGTTACACATAGTGACATAGGCTTGTGCTTGTACTTACATTAATGACAGATACATAACGTTACAAGTTAGACTTACAGCTACCGTTCTGTCTGTCACATTCGAGCATAAGTTACATCTTTACGATTATACTGTCACATTCGAGCATGCATCTTTACGATACTGTCTGTCACATACGAGCATAAATCTTTACGATTATATTTAACTAATGACAATTAGTACATTTTTTAAATACATAATTACTTATCAAAATATCTCTCATGAAGCATAAACATAATTAACAGAAAAAAACTTACTGTGCACGTCTCGTCGGAAGCTCATTGAAGCAGCGTACGTTTCTGCTGAATTCAGCTTATCTGGCAACCTCGAGTCAGGGGGGGGGGGGATACACCGCTCTATAGTATTTTTAAAGTGATTGCAGTACCAGTTTTGGCCACAATCCTACATACAGTTCCTTTAATGCTGACCACTTGTGATCGGATCATGGAAAATGACATTCTACAGCTGAAAAGAGTAAAACTAAGAACACATCCATATTTGAAGTTTACATACAGTACATGTGTAGTGCTTCTTCAGGCCCGTAAATGATATGGGTGTGGCCACCTGGAGCGACGTCACAGAAATAGTAACCAAGCAACTTACCAAAAGAAGTTGCTTATGATAACGGATGGTTAGAACAAAAAAAATCTGATTAAAGTGGATGAGATTCTTGCTTTACCAAGTTGCATCTGGTTGACAAAGTGTAAATGTAGTTAGCTGCCAAAACATGCATCCGATAGACTTTAGTCAGATTATACGGCATTTTGAATTGAATGTGGATGTAAACAAGGCAAGCACTGTAGCACGGTCTTCGATCACATTATGTTCAGAACAGCTTTCAAAACTCTTATGTATATTTTTTTCTACTGTTTTTTTTTTCTCAGAAAGATGTTTCATCAAATGAACAATCTATATGTTGCTAAACAACAGTACAATCCATTGAATGTGATGTACTTCTATCCCTCACAGCCTTGTTTTTTTTCCTGTCAAAAATTAAAAATATCATTACCCTGACTAAGGTCTATAACATTTACAGTAACTGATTGTCTTTGTCTTTTATAGGTGAAATGACTAAAACAGGTCAATTGCCAGTATATACAGAATACTGATTGTGTTTGATCAATATTCCCTCTTTTTCAGCCATTCGGGCTTAAATCTTCTTGTTCGCTGAAGCTCTGCTCATGTCCAGAGGGAACAAGTGTCACCTGCCCTTTTTCATTTCCATAATCATTGATTGTGTATCATCATGTTTCTTATTTTCCTTTTCATGGGCTTTCTTTGTATGTGAAGATATCACAATTGCACTGCTTTGTACCACGTTTTTTATATTATAATTCATTATAGATCCATTAGCATCTTAAGTACTTGAAAAGAGAAATCATTCAAAGGTGTCATTGATTTACTATACCAGCCTCCGCATTCACAGGCATGCTGGGATGGCCAAACATATGCCCGCAGCTTATAAAGCAAGGCTTTGACAATCTATAGTCAATTGGATTTTGAGGTGTGCAGAGTGTGCTGCTGAAACTCTATTATCCCTCAGAGGGAGAGGGACACAGCCTCAGCTCAACAGATATGATCACACCATAACCCTCTAATCCTTCATCTTTAGAGTCCACTGCTTCTGATCCTCCAGTGGGCCCTCATGGGCCATTATAGCTCTGCGTAAGAACACCTGCTGAGATCAGAAGAGAGTAAAAACCGCTGATAAAATGACATGTGACTTATTTTTTTTACAAATTCAAGAACGCTGCATTTATAATACTAATGTTAATACTGGTATACAATGATTTATAAGTGGACTGCACATAGATCAGGATGGTTTGCCATCATCAGACAATCTGCATTGCATCAGGAGAAGCTAATGGAGAATGTCAGGTCATTTATACATGGCCCGAGGGCTGGATGGAAGGGAATATTACTGTGAGCTGATACATTTAAGCATTCGTGTCTAGAAAAGAACAGGGTCGGTTAAGAGAATTCTGCTTTTACAGTGACTGGTACACATGAAGACGTAATCTCAAGGTTATGGCAAGACCTGAGGCAGGATCCTTCATGCAGCATATAGTTAAAAGAGTGAGAAAAGGAGCAATGGGAACAAATGACTTAGAAATAAATGTTAGGGAATATTCTGCATGCAGTCAGTCTGCTGAAGACATGCCTAAATTCACATATCTTAAATATCCTTACAATTCAATTCACCAGAAGACAATTCACTCTTTTTTGACCAGCATTAATTATTAAACAAACAATGTGGGCTTTTTTTTTTTTTTTGCAAGCATTTGATTTACCTTTCACATTTCTACAAAACCGAATGAGAACCATAATCCCTCAAAGGTTATAAAATATTATTAAAAGCGGCACTGACCTCGATCACTGGGGTGTGTTCATTAAATATGTTATTAAGCGAACAGACAGATTAATGTCCTTTTCTAGAGGGTTAAATGAGGAAGAGGAGGAGATTACCGATGACATGTGAGTAATGAGCTGGACGCAGAAGCCCTCTGCGTCGATGGTGACTGTAATTATTTTCACAGCAGTCAGGGTCATGACTTTGCCATTTTAGCTGATTTGCACGTCTGTTCGTGTATTCACTTACCCTTGTTTAGTCTAATCTCTTGTGTATCTATCATGTCCCTTGGTAAGAGATTTTCATTGCGTGCAGAGTGACATTTTGAAGGACGATCCTCTGGTTTCAGAAAATGTGTGACCCACTATAGCTCCAATATATCAGGGCTTTAAAGTCCGTTATGTCTTCATACAGTAATACTAATACAAAGTAGAAAGAGGAAAAGCTGAATGTTTCTTTGAGTCAAATCAAGAGTAAGCCCTGCTGTAATGTTTGACTTTGCAGAAAGAGCATGAAATTGAACCACACCGTCTCTCCAACCGCCCTGAACCAACTCAACCAACCATGCACGAGTACAACACCATCCTCTTCCCTCTGTAATAATGATGATCGAAGAGAAGCAGCAAAATAAACTTGGGTTCATGAGACATATGGACACGCTCCAGGAGCCCACTGTAAGACATGCTCCTAGAGCTTGTGTGATGTCGTGCTAGCGTGACGTGCGCGATGTTCCTGTCACGAAGCAGCCTGGCACACCATGCTAATCTGCTTGGGGATGATGGGAGAGTAAGAGTAAAGGAGCGTCGTGAGAAATGACCATGGGAAAATCAGAAAACATACGGCCGCTTCACACTCTAAAAGTCAGTGGCGCTGCAGCCCCGTTAAGCAATGAATCATTACTAGTGTGAGAATATGCGTACATTTCTATATTGGAGGGATGTGTGATCTAAATGCATCCTTCTGCCATTTTCTTGTGTGTTTGTATAAGTGCGTTCATGTCACAATCGTTTTCTGTATTCTATGAGCTGTTGTTGGCTAGCACTCAAAAGGCCCATGGGCTTCTGTTTTGCTGTCAGTCACAGAGATGATATGTCATGTAGTTTCCACACGAGGGCAAGTAGCTCACATGGAGGCCCTATAGGGCTATTATCTCCATGTTAGGAGCGGTGCACCATGTTTTTTCAACATCTCCAGCAGAGCTGACTGCATATCGGTCTTGTAAATTGAGTTTGTCAACTTCGATGGAGGAATGAGGCGATAACAGCAAAATTGCTGTGCAGTTGTTATGAAAGAGCCATTTGAAGGACTTTAATGATGTGAAATATGGCCCACATGCTGAATCAGATTTTGATGCAATAAATGTCCTCAGACTAAAAGCAATGAAGATGCTCTGTTTGTCAAACTAATGCTAATGTTCTTGGTAAATGAATGTTTAAAAAAAAACACTGATGATATTTATTGTGCATGTGATCTAACTGACATTCCTGTCTCTCTCGCTGACATTTGCAGGTTCCGGAAACATGGCAGTCACTGAGCCACTCCTTTACATCACTCTGCTGATCCTGCATAAGCTCCTCCCCTTCCTGTTTGCCTACTAAGAGACCACAGCCAAACAACTTGCAATGATTTCACTTTATGTACCAAACAACAAAGGGAAAATATAACTATGTATCTATAAATATATATAAATATATCTACCATTATGGCACTTCACAAAGAGGGATGGGATATGACTTTGAAGAAAATAAAAATATCAGAATAATAATGAGAAGGGACTTGTGTAGAAGATCTGTCTCAGATTTGGATGTAAATTGGATTCTATATGAAGCATGATGAAAAACAAAAATAAAAAAATTAAAAGGTGTCTATGTGAATTAGAATTTCACAACTGTGTCACACACTCAACTGACATCCATAAACGCTTGCCTTGCCAAATGCATGGCTCTCTTAATTTAATTATTATTATTATTATTTTTTTTTTCAATTATTAATAAGGTCTTTTGGTTTGTTTTCCAGTTCACTACGGTTTTCATTTTAGCATTGTTCTTATTGGAGTATCTGATGTTGAATCATAAATGACGTAGTCTTTTGAGATTGCATTTTTTTTTTTTTTTTTTTCGCATGAACTGGTCTCATTTTTCATTTTATAAATGTGAAAGAAGGCACTCTCTCATGTCAGTTCTTTCTACAAGACTGTGTGTAATACTGTGTATTCTGTTCCCTCACATCTGACTTCTGAGTTCAAGCATTTTTTGTCTCATAATGTATAAAAATGCAACCATATATATTTTGATCAAATAAGGCACATGTTACCATAGTGGTTGTTAGTCACCTCTAATAATGTTTATTTTTATTAAAGGTATGGTGGTCAAGATAAGACATTCATTTATAAAATTTAAAAAAGAAAAGAAAAAAAAAACATTGATATGTTACCAACACAGTTGAAATAAAAGTTGTTTCTTTAAATAAAAAAAATAAAAAAAAAACACTGTTTTTGTTTTATTCAGGTGCACAAGCACCAGGCAGCTGCATGACGGTAGTGTCTCGGGTAAACACTACAGCGTCCCGCGGGTGTCATGAACTGTAATGTATTCTTCACAATAGGATAGGCCCAAATCCAGCTGAAAAACACATTACTCTCGCAAGCATCACCAACAGCTGCCGTACAACTCACGGTTCATTTCATTGGTCAAATGCACGTCACCCTGTCAAATAACTCTAAACTCTCTGCTGCTGTCTTCACTGAACCCTGCTCCACTCTCTTCCACTCTGCCTAAACACATCTCCTGATGAATGGCAGAGGCATTGTTCCTTGCTAAAACACTGCATTCTATTGTCTTAATGGAAGCCTGCAAGGCATCACATAACAAACCAGACTCTCACTGACTTAGACATTCATTGTGGTTATCGCCTTCAAGTAAATGACTTTCACTCACTTTGAATTTAAAATGCATAATGAAAAGTCATCTTCCTTTCAATGGAATAAATAACAGTTTACACAAACATAAATGGATCGTACGGGTAAAAACGAGCAGCAAGCGAGTATCCACCACAGCATTAACATTTTTCTTTTTTAAGCAAAATGAGCCAGGTGGCTTTTATTCTGCTTGGTGAAGGTCTCTTCTTCCCATCAAATTAATGAGTATTTGACATGGCCATTTATATGTGTTACATAACAAGACCCTGAGTGCTTTCCCTGCCGCTGTAAATCATCCCTCATTCAAATAAACTAACACAGCTCACTCTTATTTTCTGTCCTGCTTCCACCTAAAATTCACCTCTGAAGGAAACATCAGGGACAGACCGCAAAAAATTCCACTGTGGATTTGATGCAAATGCACTCATGCAAATAACTTGTGTAAGACACAATAGTTGACAACAATAAAGTACAAATACAGTGATTATAATTGATTTGTCATTGATTAATTGATTTGCACTCTTTCTCTGGCTGTCAATGAGATGGTTAGAATGACAATACCACAGAGGCTTGAAGATGTATATTTGGTTGCTCTTTTAAAGCTCAGATCACCTTAACTTTGTCTCAGATATCAAATAATTTCTTAGGAAAAATAAATTGTGACAATTACTGACAAGTGTAGACCAATACAATTAAGGTGAATAGAACATTTAAGATGATTTTGGTTTTGAGAGGAAAGATCTGAAAAGTATACATTAATATTAAAGTTTTGCACAAAAAAAAAGGTTTCCACTTGCATGTAATTACAGTCTAATGTCTACTTCATATCTATAATTACACTGTTGACCCTTCCCTTACCCCACCCTTAAACCTACCCAAACCACCAAACCTGTCCCTAACCATATACCATATCCCACCTCAATAGCGTTTTTGCAAAACAGCATCAGCACACTGTACTTCTTTTTTGATTTAAGGACATAGTAGTTAAGGACAACTAATATAAAGTGTGACCAGAAAAAGGTTTGTAGGATTTACTTTGAGTCACCCAGAAATTGCTAGTAAATTCCACAAATAAATGCAAAGAAACAGCAAGTAACACATTGAATTCAAATAGAAATTTTCATGTTGAAAGACTGAAATATATATATTTTTTGTAAAACGTACTCCAATAATCTTTTATTTACAACTTCAAAACAACTTTTTCTACAGTGTACAGGCAAATCTGAGAACAATTTGTGACAGAGATCCCCACTTTATATAGAGGAGACTCACATGAGATTGAATCTGAAAAGCAGGATACTCCTTTAGCTCTCCATTATGGTCTGTGAAACAACAGAGATATGAAATCTCTTATCATTTTTTCTAATATGCAGAAAGCCTCCAAGTAAAATGCTGTCGCTTTATGACACACTTTATGTGCCTCCGGTTATGCCTAACCTGGAAACAGACAAACAGCCTAATGCTGGTATCCCTGGGATTTTGAGCATTGTAGATTAAAAAGAAACGGTATAGTACATAAAAAAAAAATTAAAAAAAAGATTTTCCTTAAATATATGTTGTATCCATCACTAAAGTGTGTTTGATCCAGAGAGTCATGAGTTCATATTTAATCTGCGGTAAAAAGGGTTAGAAGAGGTTAATACTGTAGCTCCAGTACTAAACTGTGGTGATTTTGCTTTTATAAGGTGAAATTAAATGTGTGCTGGACACAATGCACACAATATTTAAGTAATATACCAAAATAAATAAAATTGCAATCTCAATACTTGGTGTATCACCTGGTAATGGCCTCATTGAAGTGTTTGCATGCAATAAAAGGCGATCAAATACAGTAATATATGCATTCGATTATTGCTATAAGCTTAATGTGTGGTTGATCAGCAGATGGTGAGATGATAATCTTTGCAATGGACTAGCCGAGGCAGAAATTTGTGTTACCACACAAGAGACGCAAATCCTTACAGTAGATAAAGACTTCAGAGCAAGGTTTACTGTATTACATTGTGTTCAGTTCATAAGCCATGTCTGCCGATTAATCAGAAACACAGGGGCGAAAGTGCCTGGAATGATGCAGGACATTGGGAACATGCCAGTGTTTTTTTTTTTTTTTTTTTTTTTTTCATGGGTGACAGTCAGCGCACATTGAGGTGATGCATTGTGTGCCAGAGACTTTTGCCCTCAGACTCTCACTTTCACTGAGGATGATAAATCCCTGATGAAATCTGTCCCGTTCTAATAAAGCACAACACAGAGATAACCAAGCAACATCACAGGGGTGTTACCAGTGAAGTATGAATAGGCGTAATGCCAAACATGGTCTCAGAACACTGTCAGTTGGAGTGGCAGTGTCAGACCTCTTGACAAATTAACACAGCTAATGCAGTTTCATAACTAATATGTTATAGGTCCTTACTACTCCAACAGGTTATAGCAATGGCTGCATACTGTAGCACTGGTTTACAATCTCAACCAAAATTGTGGTCTCAAGGGATGTCTTTTCAAATACAATGAAAAGTTCAATGTCTAATCAAATTAAATTAAATTAATTATACCATTAACTCAATTATAGTACCTCAATGAATAGAGAAGGCTTTCATTCCTCCTTCAGAAAAGGTAAACATCTATTTTTACATATTGTTTTAAATTAGTCATTTTGATATTTCAGATTTTTTAGACTTTAGAGATTGTTAATAGTGTAGAAATTTGCTAAATTAAATAAGTGGTCACTGTTAATGAGATGCATTAGCTATAAATGCAAAGCAGCTGATGAGATGAGAATGTAACTGTTACATGTTCTGTGTTTCTGAGTTCTGTTTCTGTGATCCGTTTTCCCCTGTTCTCTGTTGATTTTGGTCTAGTCCTTGTTTCCATGGTTTCTGTCATTCAGTTCATTTGTACCACCTGGTTCCTCGTTAGTCTTGTCAGCTGTGTCTTGTTCCCTTTTAAGTTCTCCTGTGTATTTAAGCCCTGTGTTCTCCTTCTGTGTGGGTCGGTTCTCGTTTATGTAACGTTTATATTACGTTTATGTATGGTTATGTCAAGTGTGAGTTCTACCCATGTTTTCCCATGTTTTCCCTGTGTTCTGGATTCCTTTTGTAAAATAAACTCCTGGATTGAAGTGCTCTGTCATCCTCGCCTCCTTCCACACACACAACCGTAACAGTAACAGCAAAAATAAGGGAATTTGATAATTTCTAACATCCTTTTAACTGGGTTGTAGATGTAAAGATATAGTAGGTTAAGTAAAGATATTGTGAGAGATTCACAAGTAGTTCATACACTTCCTTCTTAAAATGAGTTTGAGTGAGGAACTGGTCCAGAATAGAGAGACTACTCACAGAAACTCTTTTTCTCAGCGCTGCCCTTTCAAATACTGATACAACCGTTAACTTTAAGTGCATCCCCAACATGCACTTACGCAATTCTTTTGTAGTGTGAGTGTATTCAAAACTTCACTTCAAATTCCTGGATGATGCACTTACTTGAAATAAAAAAATTAAGTCGTGGAACGTTGGACATTGCACTCAGCTATCACAGCTTTATATGTTGCAGAGAGAAGGATGGGGTTCTCAGACCCCGATGCTGGATGCCAAAATAACTTTATAAAATTCATACAATATACTGTTGAGTACATATGGCATAAGTGCATAATGTATAGTATGCCATTTGGGATAAAACTTTTGTTCCCATTCAGTCAAGTATATGGACACTCAGCACCATTTAAGGCGAAAAAGGAGAAGATAAAATGTGCGTAAATATAGGTCGGATCACAGGTATAAATCCACAGCGTAACGAGACCAGGATAGAGTTAATTCACAGAGCAGAGCAGAATGTGTGTGTGTGTGTGTGTGTGTGTGTGTGTGTGTGTGTGTGTGTGTGTGTGTGTGTGTGTGTGTGTGTGTGTGTGTGTCCTACAAAAGTAAAAAATATAGTAACTGTGATTTTAAAGTATTTTTATCTAAGATATCTTAAATAGATGTGTTACATTCTGCTCTAGTACAAAATGACATGAACCTGTGTTAACCGGAATTCTGGGAAACTAATTTCCACTCGCTGTTACACACATCGCTGGCATCAGGAAGAAGAGATTACAACTGTTCTTCTCAGGCAAGAATACAGAGCTTGATGTATGAGTGGGGTTTTGTATCCTTCACCTTATGGAAAGCTTTAGTTTTTTGTTTTGCATTTAATTTAGATTTGCCATTGCATTCCTTCCTGAAGTTTAAATAAAAGCAGTATTAGAAAAAAAAACAAAAACAAAAAACAGTAACGCTTTAGAAAAAATGTGTGATTTATAGGCAATTATGCAGAAAGTAACGAGGACCAATGAGTACTACTTCAGCTACTACTATTTAACTAGTATGGAAACCAGATAAACTAATCAGCAAGTAATATAAATTAGTACTAAGATAGTTCCTTATTAGGTAATCAATAATTACTGAATGAGATTAGCCTCATTAAGAACTAATAATTAGACATTAATAAGATCTCCAAAGCCAAGCTTCCTTCAAAACACATGAACGCACACAGCAGAGTCTACTAAGCTTCATGAGAGACATTGTTAAATGTCTCAAAGCACATAACATTACAATAATAATGAACGTAAACAACTTACAGTGCTCTTACTTGTTCCAGTTGACTTCTGCAATGATTGGACCTGTCATTTGGTCCTAAGACTTCCACAGCAGATATATGTAAAAAAAAAAATATATATATATATATATATATATATATATATATATATACACAACTATAGTTATTATTGATTGCTATAGCACTGGTCTTACATTGCCAGTTAGACCATGGCTGGAAAGGACAATGTCTTCTAAGACAAAGCGACACGCTCGAGCTTTAATGCCTTTAATGCCTTTTTTGTTGCCACGGACTTGTTTTGAATGCAAGCAGGCGCACCAACAGGACTCTGCGCCCTCAGGCTAATTTTTTCAGTGCTTTAAAAATGTACAGCCACATGCAAACCCTGCATTTATCACGCTTGATTAAAAACCATATGCTTCACAAGTCCACATTAAGTGCTTATCAGCAAACGAAAGCAACGGGCTTTCTGACCTGACTCATTAATAATGGGTGTAGGTAATCAACGAGGATAAATTTCTAGCGCAGCTAGAAAAGGTGTACGAATAAAGAGCGTTTTGGTTCCTCTCCCTGACACTGGTATCACTCTCTGACTGCTGTTTGGAATGCACAGAGGAAAACAGTCCTGAAGCTTATTTATAGTCCAGCACTTAAGGAAGCACATTGATCTTTTTTAAAGCATTTCCACTGCCTGTGTTCTTTGAATTTTAAGCTGTGGATGAATGTGAGATGTCTGGTGATGCTCACATCATTGAGAAAAGAGAAGGAGCTAAACCATGAACATATAAATTCAGGGCTTTTGTTCCCTATACAGCTGTTTGTATCTCTGATCAGCTTGTGCAGTCCCAGCTAACCAAATTATATTCTAAAAGAGTGTTTTGCTCCCATTAAGTTATGAAAACATTATTTCTGAGGGGCTGTTTTCACTACACCGTTTTCAACTAAAAACTTTTTATGCGTTTTGGCCGTTCATTTACACGAAAATGGCATTTTGGGTGCCTCAAAGCGCAATCTTTTGAAAACGGGTTTCAAAGTGGAAGTTTTTGAAACCGGTCTCTGTGTAAACGTTGTAATATAAACGTACCCTAAATGTTTTGATACAAGTAGTGCCATTTAAAAATAACGTTAGATAAACGTCCAACTAAAACTATTCAGAAAAAGAAAAGAAAAACGTTCCATGAACGATGTATACCTAAATAATGTTTTTGAGCTAATATTTTAAGAACAGTATTAAAGACCAGATAATTTGAATGATCATTCTATTAATGTTACAGGGATAATGTTTGTTCATAACTTTGAGGGAACCTTGCCATATATAGCCAAAGTTCTGAGAACATTCCCTGTTGATGGGGTCAAGAATACAGTGTACTGTGGAGACTTTAGGCCTGAACTGACTTGCAGAGAGCCTGCATGCAGTGGAGAAGATAGAGTGATAGCTTGATTAAATGTAAAAAAAAAAAAAAAAAAATGAATAAATGAAAAAAAAATGAGAAAGTGGATGTGTCAACTGCAAAGCCTCGGTCTAATCCAGTTATGCTTAAATCTGGGTAAGACTCAAAACAATTACCCCTGCCAACAGCCTGTGTCAACTCTAATATTGTTATTGTCTGAGCGACACAATCTGGGAGAAGCGCACCTACACACAGATATATTCCCTGACAAGGCATGCAAACAAATGTAAATTCATTAATAAACCCACTTGCCAGCTGTACGCTCAGGCACAACAAAACTTCAAAGTAATGCCTGCCAAAGTAAGATGCAATTTGAAAGAAAAAAAATGCATATTTAAGGGGTAAATCAAATTAGATTCAGGCAATTAATGTTTATTCAGAACTTAATTTTTTGCTTGCTTGTTTGCTTCTGTTTAAAGCAGCACTAAACACTATTTAAAAATTCACACTACATATGCTATTGCTGACTTTTTAGACACAAACAAGTGGAGCTATGGAGACTAAACTGTTTTTTATGCGAAGATAGATAGTCTGTAGAATTTATCTCTGTTACTTTTATGTATTATGTTTACTCTATAAATTCCTTTAATTTTGTCCTATCAAGACAGATGGAAGTATAAACTGTATGTGTGAGCTCATATCAGTCTAAACCTGTGTTTCAAAACCTCAATGTATTTATCAATGTAGCAAACCTTGACAAATCATTTGGTCCCAAATCGCTTCAGAATATGCTTTAAGCTTCACTTTATTATCGTTTGTTTTGGCTTTATTTTGATAGCAATATAGATTCAGAACATAAAGCACATATGATTTACAGCCTAGGTCGTGTAATGGCTGAGTAACAATGCAAATGGACATCTACTGTAGTAGAACCAGTGAACCTGCACAATGTTTACACATAAATAATTGATGTCAAATTATAGGGAAATTATTACATATGCATACTGTCAACAGACGAAGATGAGGAAGACGGAAGACAAATATAAATGTGATTCAATGAACAAAAAGGCAGACAGGCATAACAGTGTTCATAACATTAGTATAGGCTACATGAACACCAACTGACAACCAAAGACTGTAAACAGAGGAACTTAAAGGGATACTTCACCTCTGGGAAGATGAATGTGTATTTAAAATAGGTCATTTAAGTAGAAGAAATGTGAAGAAATTTTTTTAATTTGGAGCTTTCTAGACTGAGAAAAGCCAGAAAATGTATTTTTGGCTTATGTGGATGAAAGACAACAACTCCCAGAATGCACTTGCTTCGCTGCCTTAGGAGGCCACGCCTACCGGTAAGAGTGCGCAGTTGTAAACAACAAAGCTAGCCTATGTGATGAGTTTGCGAGGGATTTAGAGATCGTCCAAAATGTCCGGGATTCGGCTTTTGCGTTCTACAGTCGCCATTCATCATGTTTACTGTGGCGAGCAGGACGAGGCTGACGGCCGCGGGAGAACGGCGCGAGGCCGGTGGCGTCATTACTGAGACGCGCCGGGTCTCCCATCTCTCACGGAGGAGCGGGAATTTTTCTTAGCAATGGTAAAACGCACATCAACCGATCACTTGTTTAGCGTTTTTCCAGACAAAAAATACATAAATCTCTTGTCTCAGGGGGATATGAGGGTGGAAAGCATGGTAATTCGAAAATACTACAGGTTTTCTACTAATACAAAGCTTAATGCTAAATCCTGAAGTAACCCTTTAAAAAACAGAGATAATGAATACAAACAGGTGTGATGATTAGATGTGTGTGTGCAGGTGTGAACTAGGAGGGATTATGGGAAACGTAGTCCGAGGTGACTGGTCCGGTGATTTAGGATTGTGAGACATACTGCTTTCTCAAGTTACAACAGCTGCTGTAAAGATTTTAGTAACACTGGCTGTTTGTTTTCTTTTTAGGCAGTTTTAGCACATATTTTACTTTGAAGACTTATGAATAAATAAAATTAAATAAATAAATAAAATGTAAAATATGAAGATGGAAGTACTAGAGAAAACGTCTCAGGTTACAAACAAGACAATCACAGGCATGCAGGAAGTATGGCAGGGCGACACAGTGTATCATTCCCTTCTCAGGGAACTATGGTTACAGTCATAACCTGAGACGTTCCCTTTCGAAGGAACTTGTGCTGCGTCTTAGTAGCGACGCTGTGGGAATGATAATACCCACTACACCGTACTGACAAGTGCCTGTCTAGTGTGAATCACAAGCATATGACATTAGCACCTGAAAACCTAGTGCAGAGCCCAGGTCCACATCATAAAACCTTACAAATGTGAGCGGAGAGGACCAGCCCGCCGCATCACACACATCACAAAGGGATACTCCTGACAATAAGGCTTTAAAAGCCGCCAAACTTCTCGTTGAATGAGCTCTGAAAGCCATAGGTGAAGGTTGTCCAGAACTTGCTCAGCATCCGCATCAGCTTTCCCTGAGCCCACAGGAGGATCTGATCCTGCAGTTTGTAAAGTGGGTGTGAACCCATCCCCCCTGATGATTTATATAGGAGACCACCGATGTATTGTCTGTACAGAGAAGCACATAATGCCCCGTAGGTCTGGGAGAAGGTGATTCAAAGCAAGAAAGGCAGCCACCATCTCCAGGCAATGTATGTACTACCACAAAAAACAATAGCCCCTCAACAGACCCTGTGCTGAGCGACCACTCATGATGAGCGACAATTCATTGGATGAAATCCAGTGGGAATGTAAAGTCGTGCACAGTTCTACGTCACCGGACTATTTGCCTAATCTTCACGGTACTTTAGGCCGCGGTGGAAACGTGGCTAGCAACAGGTCTAGGGGAAAAAAGTTCCTGGGACAAATTGTTCCGGGTAATTTCGGTGGAAACGCGGCTGTTGTTATATTGTGTCTAAATATCAACAACAAAATGTGGTTTTGGTGTTTTGAATACTAAATATAAAATGTTGAGTGTAACTGATAACTTCAGTTGTACATTTTACATGTATTCAATACGGATTTTATTTGTCCTACTTTCTTTATTATATTGTAATGTTGTTTTTGTGTTTCAGTCTGAAACATACTGAGGTGCATAAAGCCTCTGTTAATGGAAACTCGTAGCTTGAGAGATTTGTTATTTTCAGGGAGGCAAAACATTTTCACCCATGCAAGAGAAAATAAAAGCTGTTCAGAGTTGGATTTAATAATTTGACCCCAGGGGGAACTGGCTGGCTTAAAAAAAAAAAAAAAGAAAAAAGAAAAAAAAAAAGTAGTAGTAGTTCAAGTCCTCAATCTCCCACTGTGATTCCTGTTACTATTCACTATTCAGTACAGACTGTTCCATGCGTACATCTCTGTCAGAAGTACAAGTGCTATGAAGTTTTCTGTGACTTCTGCAAGAAATGTTCAAGTATAAGGTAAGGTAACATTAAAAATATAGAAGTGTTTGATGACAGCTGTCCAATGTTGCTGAAAAATCCATAATACACCAGCATGGATTCCATGCTAGTCCAGGCTGGTTTATGCTGGTATAGTGCTGGTCTAGCTGGTGGACCAGCATTTACATGCTGTTCTCAAGCAAAACGGAGCTGGTTTCAGCTGAAAGTAAAACTGAAAAAAATATATTTAGTTATAATTATATTATTAATCAATGTCACTGGTAAGCTGAACGCATCAAAGGAATTGTCTCCGGTTTCAAAAGATCTGTACACAAATCAGTTAAATCAATTGCAAAGCAAAAAACATTTAGATATATGAGAGCCAAGAAAAATGCCTAAAAACATAATCATAAGCAATTATTATAAGTTTGTTCGATAACAGGGATTATGAGAAGAGCTTTCAATGGGACAGTTAAAGGGATAGTTCACCCAAAAATGAAAAATCTGTCATCATTTACTCTCCCTCAAGTTGTTCCAAACCTGTATGACTTTCTTTCTTTTGCTGAACACAAAAGAAGATATTTTGAAGAAAGTCGGTAACCAAACGACTGATTGACTTCCATAGTAGAAAAAAAAAATACTATGGATGTCAATGGGGACCAGCAACTGTTTAATTACCAACCTTCTTTAAAATATCTTATTTTGTGTTTAGCAGAAGAAAGGAAATCATACAGGTTTGGAACAACTTGAGGGAGAGTAAATGATGACAGAATTTTCATTTTTGGGTGAACTATCCCTTTAATAACAACTTGAACAACTTTAATGAAAGTTTAAAACTGAAAGTTGCTGTTTTCAAAGACTTTCATATTTATTTAGGAACTTACATGTGTCAAAATCCAGCTGTCAGTCACTGATTCCAAAAAGCACACATAGTAAAAGGTATGTCATTGCAGTCAAGAACATGCAATATTGTCAACAATAGTGATAGCATGCACTTTCGACGATTGCTGAAACAGAATTAATTCAACCAAAGTCATTGGCCAAGTGCCCATAAGGGCTTCAACAACATTTGTACATGTACCACATGAAATAAATAAAGCCAAAAGGATTTGTAATAAGTAAATATAGTAATCCGGTTAATCCTCTGGTGAGACATTGATTTTATTTGCAGTTGGTTTTATTTAAGGCTGTGTGGATGTAAGTCAGTTGTAATTGTTGTGTTTCTGCTCATCTCTTCTCTTTTTTTCTGTTCTTGTTGTTCCTCTTATCTTCAGTGATTCTGCTTGTTAACCACAAGTATCGTCACTAATGCTCAATCGTCATTTGTAGAGTTATACTTTATTTCACTAACTGCAACATTGCTTCTGTCTACTCTCTATAGATTGGGACCATATGAAACTGAGCAGTGTTTGTTTAACATTGAGAATCTTACTGTATGCCAGTTAAATATGTAACCATCATCATGCATTTTTCTTAATTAAAATTAATTTGTAAAATTGTCTTGGTCTTTTTTTAACTATGAACACCCACTAAGAAACGTGAGATGTAACACATACACAAGTTTTGCTGTGGTCTTGCTGGGATCATACCAGCACTCAAAAGACAACATATGCTAGCCCATCAGCACACCAGCATCCCAAGCTGGTCCCAGCATGTAAAACATACCTTATGCTGGTAACCAGCAGTGCTGGATTTTTCAGCATGATAGCTTCAGCAATCCAGTGGTTTCACAAACATTACAACTGCAGCAAACCTTAGAAGCTTTTTTCAATCTGTCACATGGGTATCATCATTAGGTGATTATGTTGACCACTGTTATCAGTGTCAGCAGTCATGGCACCAGCTTCAGGGGAACTGCAGGACACAGCAGTTAGAAAAAGTGTTTGTGCTAGTATGGTATATACTCGTCCAAAACACCAGAATAAAATGAATTCCATTCCCACTATAACTTTTCAAAGCTTCCCTATCAAAGGTCCTCCTTTCTGCCAGCGAAGGACATGCACATCTAACAGCAGGGATCTTTTTATCTAGGCCGTATACTGCCAGCTTCTCTTTTTAGCTCTGCCCATTTCAGCACTTTGTTTGCACAAGATTGCTACATTCATAACACATCTTCCATCTCATGAGATATGACAGCTGCACATCTGTTTCCACCTCCTTCACTTTCAAGGAACGGATCCGTCAACAGTCTCAGAACGCCACCAGCTGCGCTTTGTAAAACATGGACTGAAAGCGAACAGCTTCCTGACATGGAATCATGATTGAATTAGTTATCATTCTACTTATGGTATTGTCAAATTGTCAGCAGATGTTTAAGAACAGCTGGGGTGGAGACTGTTGATCAGTCCGTGAGCATGTGAGCCTTGTGTTTACGACTTAAACTGGTTGATATGCATACTAACTGAGCTCAGTTCTGTATTTCACAGAATGGGCTGAAGAGTTAACTGGAACCAAGCTACTAAAACATCACGCCACCAACGATCAGTATCTTACTCTGTAGACAACTTCTCAAAACATATTTTTCCTTTTTCCCCCTTGTGCTGAACCTAATCATTATATAATAACATCATAAAAGCTTCACGCAGGCAATATGACTTTATGAGCATAGTTGTGAAGCTGTCAAAGGAATTTGGTCTTGTTTTAGAGTTTTAAAAGAAAATATATTGCCATGCCATTGAAGGGGCAATTTGATCTTCCTGTGGCAGGTTAATGCTGATTTGATGCCTTAGAATTTAGTACTGATCCATCCATCCTCCTTTGCTCGCTTCTCCCTTCTGGTTTCTCAGCAACAGTCTCTGGTCGCATATTGTCAGGGGAGCTGTACACCACCCACCTAAGCATTTAATGAGATATTATATTAAGAGGGTATTAATTTGTTTCCATTTTCATATGCTTATTAAAATCCCAGGCAGGCCGCAGGCATTTAAAACCGTCCTTTTTAATTTAATTTAGACACAGTATACATGTTTTCTGTCTCCATAAAACAGAATAAGAGCTTAGTCTTTAAATGATGAACTGTCATGCAGGATTTGTGTGTCTGTGGGTCTGGTATTGCTAACATTGTGGTAACCAAATGACCCACCTGAAATCACTTGCATTGTGGAAACCATTCAACTGGGCAAATGAGAAAAACAGCTTAAATTACAATGTTATGGCGAGTCTGTGTTAATAGGACCCTTAGGGCCAGATTTACTAAACAGGGCAAATTAGCATGAGTGCGCAATTCCAAAAAAGTGCAGATGGGAGTGGAAAGTTTAGCATGTGATCTAGTGATGACGCGCAAATTAATTAATTAACAAATACCAGTAAACTGAGTTGCGCACACCTAGTAAATCAAGTTTGCGTGATTAATTTAAATATTCTCCTCCCATAAATTTTGCGTCTAAATGGAAAATCCTACAAATGCATATAAGGTCAGCCACAAAAATATCTGAAATTTTTTTCTAAGAATGTGTATAGGGTTGCTAGCTATTGAATTTTTTGATGTGTCATTAAGTGTAATTCACCTTTATTCTTCAAGGTGGCAATGTCTGACACACAATGATGGTGTGAAGTTTCACTCATAAATACTGCAGACATAAAACCTACACAAGTATCATCAGCAAACTTGAAATGGCTCAGTGATTTACTGCAGAGCAAGTGAATCAAATTTTGGTGTCATATATTAATCATAGACTGTAAAAAAATATTGACGTAGTGTCCGTGACGTCACCCGTAGGTTTCTGAAGAGCATTTTTGAAGCCTAAAGTGGGCGGAGCCGGCCGTCGCCATCTTGGCCTTGCGTCACTCCCGGATAACATATCTATGATAAAATCAAGTGGGAAGGAAGTCGACCGGAAGTTGAAGTCGACCGGGTGCCGCCATCTTGTAGCAGAAATTCACTTGCGTTAGCAATCCTATTGACTTCCATTCATTTTGGCGTCACTTTGACAGCGAATAACTTTACATCTGAGGCGTTTGAAGACTCCATTTGTCCATTTTTTATTTCTAAAGAAACACGACAATGTATAAAATGCTCCATTACTTTGTAGCTTATGTTATGGCCCCGTAGAAGCAGTTTTTGTAAAAGTAGGCTAACGATTGCGTCATAACCACGCGACCGTCGCACACTAGAGAGATTACCGTATGGGCGGGAGGATAAGCTCGCGGGCAATCGGGGGGACGTAGAGGCAAAATGACAATATAATTAATCAGAATACATAGCAAAAGTTGCTCCTGCTCCAAGCTCATGGACAGCTCCTAATCACACTCTCCGTCTCTGCAAGATTCGGAAGGGAATGATTCAGATTTCTCTTGGCACAGCTACTAGAAGACAGACTGGTTGCTCACGTGGTCCGTGTAACGCTCTGCTCGGTTTGAGTCTGCGCGTCAGGAAAGGAAGTGCTAAGAAATCGCTGAAAACGGGCTTCACTTGTCTCAATTGAGTTCCAATGGGGTCGCTGTGTCCATTTCTTTTACTGTCTATGGATAAAATAGACAAACAGGCGGGGCGTGAGTGGAGCTGAGGAGCCTGGCTATCTGAAATCACCTAGCTCGACGTGATCGAGTTAGCTGATGATGTAAAGCCAATTAAACGTTCCTATTTTTGCCCTTCGAAATATTATAATAATTAAAAGACATGGCTACAAGTGAGACTGTGTATTACTTCGAGAGTGTTTGTGTGTGACAGTGATTTATGTGCATACATGTCCGTCACTCTTTCATGGTCCGTCAGCGCGGCATCGCTCAAGTTCGTAGAGTGCTTATTCAATCCATTTTAAATTCTGATGTTGGCCGTCTCTCAAATGGGTTATGGTTTAACCGTTAAACCATAGATATATTGCCTTTGAAGTGCAAGTAAATGCGCTAGAAAATCCGCGCTCATTCACGGACGGAGAAAGCGCCGACGCCCGCATGATTTCATATGACGGTAACTTACATAAGCATATTATAATCCATCTGTTCCATGGGAGCAGAACGAACGAGCATAATTGACGTTTTAAATTAGTGCATGTTGCAGTGTATACTATTGCAGCAGTTATAGATCTGGGTCACTAAATACCCGCATATGTAATAATGATTATCAAAACATTCATGGATTTAAAGGGTTAGTTCACCCAAAAATCATTGTGTTACATTCTGTTTTCGGTTGAAGTCCAAAGTAGTCGATTGTCGAGTTCACGCGCGTGATCATAGGTAACTAAACATATGCGCGTGAACTCGACAATCGACTACTTTGGACTTTGGACAACCGAAAACAGGATGTAAACACAGGTATGTGCGCTGGCCGAATTAACTTCATTTTTATTCATATCTTTCACATCTACTGCAGTCAGATTCACCCGTGTTAACTCTATAGGAATCACTCACATGACCTGTGCACTTGTAATGACACATCAAGGATGTTAAGAGGGTAAAAGCAGGTTTAAAATATGCCCCATTGAAGTCAACAGGGTGCAAATTTTTAAAAGAGGATAACACGGTGTAGGCAACACCAATTTTTGATGTTGTTGTCAGTACTGACAGCACTCAAAATGTAAAAAGAAATGAGCTCAATGTTAAAATTGACCAGAGTTCTCCTTTAATGGATTTTGGATCTTGGATTTTGTGAAATAAATTTCTAAATAAATGCGACTTACAGTCCAGTGTGTATGTTTTTTTCCTCTTATGACGCATTTTTTGACTGATGCGACTTATACTCCAGAGCGACTTATAGTTCAGAAAATACAGTAGACATATAGGCACAGTTTAACAGCATTTATTTAATCTCAGTCTTCTCAGATGCATTAGAACTGGCATCTCTGCAGTGGCAACCTAGTCTGTGCCATTTAGTAGTCACAGGGATCTGAAATTTGCCCATTGTAAACTTCTCAAACACCACAACTCCTACCCTTCACACAAGCTGGCTTGTGCCACTTGCTGCTCTATTTAATAGGAAAAATCAGCCTAGTGCACTGGTCTTCTGACAGCCGATCAAAACTTGTCTTTCACTAAAACGCAAATAGAGCATGCTGGATGTGATAAAGTAACATTAGCTGCCACCGATGGGGAAGCAGCACTGGCATAGACACTGACCTCATTCATCCACGTCTTGTTCCTCCCTGCCATTGCCGCTATCATAGGAGCGGGTGCACACGCGATGCTGATAGCACATGGACATTCATCCATTTCTCCACTCTCTCTTCCATATCCATTTCCCGGTCATTTCATACACTTACACTGCACTGTCTTGTTGTTTCGTCCCTGTGTTGTTTGTCTGTGTGGGTGTAGTCAGTCTTCTAGCGGGAAAGTTGCGGCGGCCAAACCGAACGATCGAGCGGCGGCCGACTATGACGTCACGGCCGGGTCGCGCCGGCGCATCGAAACCGGAAGCTGACGAAACCATTGGCTGAGTCCCAATTCGCCTACTTATACTACGACCTAAAAGTATGTACTTTTTTTGTGATGAAAAAGTACATACTTTTGAGTGTGTAGCAAAAAAGTATGCACGTTCTGGGACATACTTCGATGACGTCATGCAACGTGAACTTGAACGTGGTTGCCTAGTTACGCACACCGCGACTGTTAACAAAACATTTAACATTTCATTCATTCTTATATATCCAATATAATTTTATTTACTATTCCCATCTTTTTTTTCCACAATACATTTACAATGTGTTTACCAAATTGAGGAGTGAAGCAGGGCGTCGTCGTAGATCAACCAAACGCAGGTCGTTTGTGAGGCGGCTGGTTCTGACGTTCATGTGCAAATGTGTGTAACGAAAGCTAGCGCTACTTATTTTCTGAGTTCAAATGTTTAAAGTTTATAGTATAACTATTGTTTAACGTATTTTATACTTAATCTTATACTTATGTATAATACTTAAAAATACCCCGATGAAAATGAACCATGCTTTTACTATAGTAAAAGTGTAGTAAGCATGTTTCTTTGGTTGGACTGATAAAGTTAACATAGCCTATGTACAGCCACAGTATTACTACAAATAAGTCAGACAGAAACATAAAAAGAAATACATAAAAAAAGACACTTGCATGACACTGTACTAGAGCCTATTTATTTATTGTTTTGTAGCCTGCAATGAGGCGCTCGGTATCTTCATCGGACCCTACAAGATAAACACGGTACTTTTTTGGCACAACATAAACCCATTAATATTACGAGACAATAAAATATAACTTTAATTAGGGTTAAACATTTGAATTCTTACACTTAAAAACTGAGGGCGCATCTCCGTTGCTGCATCCGACTGCCAGGTTTACATCACCATCATCACCGCAAAGCTCCTCCCTCCCGCACGCAATGGGTTGTGGGCAATATTAGCCGTTAGAGTGTGCATTGATCTGCACTTCGAATTCTAACCGGAAATAGTAGACCATCCGGGTATCTTTGGAATACTCATTTCAACATGCTACGATTTGGGACGTACTAATTCTAGTTTCGCATACTATTTAGGACGGATAGTATGCGAATTGGGACTCAGCAATTGTCTAGTGTGAATAAGTGTTTGTGTGTGTATTTAAATGCAAAGATTATGTATTAAGTGTATTATGTGTGAATGGATTATGTGTAATTATTAATATATATTTGGGAATGGATTATTATTGATTCTAAAAATAGATTAAGTATTTGTAGCAAATGTTATATGTTCCGTAAAATGGTGTGGCTCAAAAAGGGGCGAGGTTTGGCCTATTTAAGCCAAGGCCAAACCTGAAGTCAGGACTTTCAGGAAATTAGGGGTAGACACTACTTTTCCATACAACCTAAAGTTAGGATAAGATGTTCATGTATCATTTTGTCCTGCAGGGACTCAGTTAAAATGTGTAGATTAAGGTTGGGGCACTGTGGGTTGAATTATTCTTTGTGCATTGTAGGAAAGCATGTTTGTGTGAATGTGGGAGTCTTGAGACGGTAGGGCATGTTTTCCTAGAATTCAGAAAGTATAGGGCAGAAAGAAATATATTATTTATTAAACTGGCAGGACTTGGAGTTTAGGCTTTTTCTCTTTTCTCTTTGTTTGGTCACAGTGACGAGCATAAACTGATCTCCAAGGCAGTTCTTCAGTTCTTGCATGATACAGGACTGTATGTAAGAATTTAGTTCAAACTTTTACATGTGGAGGGCAGTAATACGCTCAGCACTGCACTACACAGCCGGAATCCTACAAGAAGAAGAAGAAGTCAGGACTTGATCGACACGGACGGGAAAAATGGCGGCGGAAGGGAGGAAAGCGTGGGGAGAAACATCGGATGACGACAATGATCAAGAAATGGATTATCAGGAAGTAAGATACAATAAAAGGAAGAAAAAGAGCAGCATGGGTGATGGATCTGATTGTGAACAAACAATTAATAAAGTAAAACAAACGAGAAGTGAAGCTGATAAAGAGGAGGAAAGAGAAATCAAGGTCCTAATTACTTTTGCTAAGCAGTCAGAACAACAAACTCATCCTGTTAAATTATCGAAAGCAATTGAGAGAGATAGGAGTAGTGAAAGCTGTAGCTTAAACAATGGAAGAATAATGATTAAATGTAAGGATGAAAAGCAAAAACAAAAAATTCTGAAAATGAAAACGCAGGCAGGAGGAAAGATATCATGCACAGAAATAGGTAATGGAATCAGAGGTGTTATATCAGGAGTACCTCTAATGTAAGTGTGGATGATATTAAAGGAAATCTAAGTGGAGGCACCAGCCTCGTTCTCATCCCAAGGCGTCATATACTGACGCTTTTGACATTTCGTTTACATCAAATGCACATGGCACCCTTTATCGTCAATATGAGACGCAGATAGATATGGGCCAGAAGGCGCCTCCTAGCGGTCTAACCCTAACCCTACACCAGACCTAAACTTACCCATAACCAAACAAAGCTATCTGCGTCTCATATTGACGCTAAAGGGTGCCATGTGCGTTCGATGTAGACGAAATGTCAAAAGCGTCAGTATATGACGCCCTATGATGAGAATGCGTTGGAGGCACAGTTGTTTCTACTAGAAGACTGCAGATGTGGAAAGACAACAAAAGATGTGAGAGTATGAGTGTGATGATGCAGTTTGAAGGGAGTAATTTGCCCACAAGAGTGAAGTTAGGATTTGTTAGCTTCTTGGTGCGAGAGTTCATTCTCCACCTTTGAGATGCTTCAAGTGCCAACGGATGGGACATACTGCAAATTTTTGTAAAGGGAACATGGATATGGCAAGTGTGAGGAGGGTGTAGTGATTAAATGCTGTAACTGTGGCGGTGGACATAGCGCAGCATTCGCAGGATGTTCTGTACAACAAGAAGCCCGCAAAGCACAAAAAATAAAAACGGTGCAAAATTTAACATATGCAGAAGCTATGCGTAAGATAAAAGACAAAGGTAAAGCTGAACCGAAGGTAAATAATTTGCGAGGAAATAGGATGGAATCCTATTCTCAGAGAGAAGTAAATCATGAGAGGAATGAGCCAGATCTGCATATCACAGTAAACAAAATTGACTTTGTGGCATTTATTTGTGCGGTGGTGAATGGTACCTCACAAGTGGAAAAGAAATCTGACAAATTAAGGATTATCGTAGGATGTGCTAATAAATTTCTCAAGTTAACAGGAGTTTCAGCAGAGGAGGTGCATGGGATTTTGAAAGCGGAGGAAGGAACTACTGCCATGGATAAGACTCAGAGTAATAATCTTAGCTGTAAGATGTCTTTCCTACTACTACATTGGAATGCTAGGAGTTTAATAGCAAATGGTCAAGAATTTAAAAAATATATCTCAGAAATGGAAAATGCACCAGACATCATGTGCATTCAAGAGACATGGTTAAATAATTCTTTGGACTTTAAGATCAATGGATATGTAGTAGAGAGGAAAGACAGAGTAGGGACTTTAAGCAACAGCCTCTGGTGGAACTGCAACGGCATTCTGGCGTTGTATTGCGCATGCGTGAATTTAACTGCTACTTTGCGACGTTCTACTGTAACGGTCTACTACGGGAGAACAGCTGATTTGCCGGAGTCGCTACAACGTGAGAGTAAATCTAGGTTTTTAGACTTATTTACATCATACAATAGTAAAAACTCCTCTTCTGACAAGAGATTGTCATTTAATGCCAAAAGCAATCCTTCTCTTCCTTTTTTAAATGACATTTTGTTTGTATCTCAATAAATGAATTAATGCCGCGTTGCCCTGTCCTGTTTACGGTTGCTTAGTGATTTTTACGTTCTTGGCTACGGCGGTGTGACAGCATACTTCCAGTCGCCGTAGCCGTTTCATTCGCAGCTGTTGCTTAAAGTCCCTAATAACTGGAAGAGGGGGAGGGTGTGCAACATTTATTAAATAAGGTATAGTGTATAAGAGAATAAATACAAGTGATAATGTAGAATGTGTAAGTATAGAAGTAATGGGGAGGTATGAAGAAATTAGAATTTCAAACTTTTATAACCCATGCAAAGAAATAAATAATAGTATTCTAGAAGATGTGATGGGTGATTCACAGGGTAAAGTTATTATATGTGGGGATTTTAATGCACATAATGGTATATGGGGTAGTAAGAATACAGTCAATAACGGGTTAGTTGTAGAAGAATTTATAGAAGAACACTCATTAGTATGTCTGAATAATGGGAAATCAACAATAATGGATATAGTTAAAGTCGGCTTGTCATGTATAGATCTCACAACATCAGCTGCATTAGCAGGTAAGTGCACTTGGAGCGTACAAGAGGATAATATGGGCAGTGATCACTGGCCAGTAGTTTGTGAGATTCAGAGTGCAGTACAAAAGCAAAGTGTCAGCCAGTGTGCAAGGTGGGGATTTAAACAGGCAAGGTGGGAGGAGTTTTGTGTGTTGTGTGAAGAAAATTTCAAAAATATGAAGCTGGAAGGGAATATTGAGGAGAGATATAAAAAAGTAGTAAATGAAATAATTTTAGCAGTGAACCTATCTATACCATTAATAAGAGGCAATGGGAAAAGAAAGAAAAATGTTCCATGGTGGTCTGAAGAATGCACAATGGCAATTAAAGAAAGGAATAAGGCATTCCGGGTTTTAAAAAGGTTAATAACTCAAGATACAGTAATAGATTATCAGAAAAAAAGGGCAGCTGCAAGGGTAATTAAAAGTACAAAGAGAAAAGCATGGCAGGAGTTCTGTAACACAATTGGGAGAGAGACTGGAATGCATGTGGTATGGAGAATGATAAGGGAAATGAATGGTATTAATACTCATAAACAAATTCCTGTAATTGAGGAAGATGGAAAGGTGGCCAGAACAGATAAAGAAAAGATAGAAATATTGGCCAAAACATTTGTTAAAGTCCACAGTATTGAAAACTTGAGTGATAAGTTTTTAAAAAGAAGACAAGAGTTAAACAAAATGTATGAGAATGTTTGTATGAAAAAACAAGAAGCTGATAGTAACATGGATGATGATTTTAATCTCTTTGAGCTAAAAATTGCTATTAGCAATTCAAAGGATACAACACCAGGAAGAGACAGGATCAGCTATAGTATGTTAAAAAACTTACCGGACGTAGCCATTAAAGTAATACTGGATGTATATAACCAGATATGGAATGAAGGCACCTTACCCAAAGAGTGGGAAAATCCAATAGTGATACCAGTAGCAAAACCAGGTAAAGATGCAACAAAATCAAGTAGCTATAGGCCAATTGCTCTTACATCTACATTATGTAAGGTGATGGAAAAAATGATAGTAAGAAGATTAAATTATTTTTTGGAGAAAAAAATGAGATTTTATCATCAGCTCAAAGTGGGTTTAGGAGGAAAAGATCTACAGTGGATGCTTTGCTATTATTTGAAAATGAGGTTAAAAAAGCTTTAACAATGAAAGAATTCCTTGTTGCTGTTTTCTTTGATATTGAAAAGACATATGATAGGCTACTTTATGGAGGGAGGGACTATTAATTAAGCTATATAAAATCGGAGTAGGGGGAGAATGTACAACTGGATATTGGATTTCTTGTTTAAAGGTGGTATCAGCGATTTCAGGCCCAAACATAAATGATCACATTCATCTAATATTTCGCTAGCTGCACGCCCCATAAGCATGCTGTCAAAAAACCGCGTCTCTCTAGGTAGCCTAGGCTCTGAGATCTGCACACAAAAACAGCTGTTTTCAGTCTGTTTGGCCAAACAATCAAAACCCAAACAAATAGTGTTCCAACCAATCACCAACAGGGGCGGGTGTTGTGAGGTTTTCGCGTGCAGCCGTCATAGGCAGCCGTGCACGAGCGCAAAACCTCACAACACCCGCCCCTGTCGATGATTGGTTGGAACACTTATTTTGGTTTTGAGTGATGTTGATACCAACTGTTTTTGTGTGCAGATCTCAGAGCCTAGGCTACCTAGAGAGACGCGTTTTTTTGACAGCATGCTTATGGGGCGTGCAGCTAGCGAAATATTAGATGAAAGTGATCATTTATGTTTGGGCCTGAAATCGCTGATACCACCTTTAAGCGTGCATTTCAGGTTAGAATAGCGGAAGAAATGTCAACACTGCATGATATTCTGAATGGGACTCCACAAGGTAGTCCACAAGTGTAATCAGTCCAATTTTATTTTATTTAATGATTAATGATATTTTTGAAAGAGTTAAACCAAGTATGGGGAAGGCACTATATGCAGATGATGGTGCAGTGTGGAAAAGAGGTAGGAACTTAGGGAATGTAGTCAAAGGTATACAAGAATCAATAAACGAAGTTGAAAGGTGGTCAGTGCAATGGGGACTGAAGTTTTCAGTATTAAAGACCCAATATATGGTTTTTACAAAGAAAAGGAAAATTGAACAAATGACTTTGAAATACCTTGGGTTAATATTTGATGGAAAATGAACATGGAATAGACATATTAAGAAAATTGAGAATAAGTGCAAAGGAGTAATAAATTGCATGACTTCAATAGCCAAATATGAGTGGGGAGCAAGGAAAAGTGCACTACTACATGTATATCAAGGGATAGTTCACTTTGAAATTAAATTTTGGTATGTTTTAGCTTACCTCAATACGGTGACCGGGAGGGGACATGTTCGGTTCACTTATTTTTGTTGTGGCCACAACATATAAACTCGTGGGAACGTGATATTAAGTCGTGGGAACGTCATAATATCTCGTGGGAACGTCATATTAAGTCGTGGCCACGAGATCATTTTGTTGAGGTAACGACATCATTATGTCGTGGCCACGCGATGCAAAGTCGTGGCCTCAAGATCATATGTTGAGGGAACGATATATTTTTCTCGTGGCCACGAGATAATTTTGTTGAGGTAACGACATCATTATGTCGTGGCCACGCATTGAGGGAGCCACAGCGGCCAATACTGTAACCGTACCATAGACTGGGCTACAGCAGAGATGGAGATGACAGAAGAAATAACATTTTACTTTAAATTAGGAATGTCATATAAAGATATAGTGCGGTCTTTGGCATTAAGACATGCGTACGTTATAAGTGAAAGACACATGAAGCGCATTCTTAGACTTTGTCGCACGCATATTTAGGGGCCGTCTCAAAATTACATGCGACATTGGCATAAACATTTCTAACTTCAATAGCATTTGAAGACAATGACTTACAGTCATAAAACCAACTGTACACTGTTCACCCAGGTCTCATGTATGATGCACACCTTTTAGATTTTTGATATTTATGACAATAAACTGCTGAATCATATGCAAATATTGTAGGCCTATTTCACTACTGCCACATACCTGACACCTAGATGAACAATGTACAGTTGGTTTTATGACTGTAAGTCATTGTCTTCAAATGCTATTGAGCTTTAAATGTGGTCATATTCTGTATATGATCCCACACAGTAGTGAAATACATATCATTATTTGCATATGATTTAGCAGTTTACTGTCATACATATCAAAAATATTAAAGGTGTGCATCATACATGAGACCTATATGAACAATGTACAGTTGGTTTTATGACTGTAAGTCACTGTCTTCAAATGCTATTGAGCTTTAAATATTGTCATATTCTGTATATGATCCCATACAGTAGTGAAATACATAGCAATATTTGCATATGATTTAGCAGTTTATGTCATAAATATCAAAAATATTAAAGGTGTGCATCATACATGAGACCTATATGAACAATGTACAGTTGGTTTTATGACTGTAAGTCACTGTCTTCAAATGCTATTGAGCTTTAAATATTGTCATATTCTGTATATGATCCCATACAGTAGTGAAATACATAGCAATATTTGCATATGATTTAGCAGTTTATGTCATAAATATCAAAAATATTAAAGGTGTGCATCATACATGAGACCTATATGAACAATATACAGTTGGTTTTATAAGTCATTGTCTTCAAATGATATTGAGCTTTAAATATTGTCATATTTTGTGTATGATCCCATACAGTAGAGATGTGAAATAGGCCTACAATATTTGCATATGATTCAGCAGTTTATTGTCATAAATATCAAAAATCTAAAAGGTGTGCATCATACATGAGACCTGGGTGAACAATGTACAATTGGTTTTATGACTGTAAGTCATTGTCTTCAAATGCTATTGAAGTTAGAAACGTTTATGCCAATGTCGCATGTAATTTTGAGACGGTCCCTAAATATGCGTGCGACAAAAAAAAGTCTAAGAATGCGCTTATCTTTATAACGTACCCATGTCTTAATGCCAAAGACCGCACTATATCTTTATATGACATTCCTAATTTAAAGTAAAATGTTATTTCTTCTGTTATCTCCGTCTCTGCTGTAGCCCAGTCTATGGTACGGTTACAGTATTGGCCGCTGTGGCTCCCTCAACGCGTGGCCACGACATAATGATGTCGTTACCTCAACAAAATGATCTCGTGGCCACGAGAAAAATATATCGTTCCCTCAACATATGATCTCGAGGCCACGACTTTGCATCGCGTGGCCACGACATAATGATGTCGTTACCTCAACAAAATTATATTGTGGCCACGACTTAATATGACGTTCCCACGAGATATTATGACGTTCCCACGAGATATTATGACGTTCCCACGACTTAATATCACGTTCCCACGAGTTTATATGTTGTGGCCACGACAAAAATAAGTGAACCGAACATGTCCCCTCCCGGTCACCGTACCTCAAGACATCCAAGATGTACGTGTCTTTGTTTCCGCAGTAGTTTCAATTTTGATATTTTTAGGTCAAACCGTTCTTGTCTGTCAGTCGTATAATGCAGGTCTATGGTCACTAACTGAAAGAGCATGCACAGAGAAGTCCAAATTAAACAATTCCCCATCGTAAGTACACATTGTTGGCCTAAGACACGAAACGAGCGGTTTGTCTGAGAAAACGAACAGTATTTATATCGTTTTTACCTCTTGTACACAGCCACGTCCAAGAGATCTGAGGGCGCGCGCGCTTCCGGCGCTTTCTTCTTCTTGTTTTTTTTTACGGTGGATCCCAAACAAATATGTGCATTACCGCCACCTATCTCAGAAATGGACCACTGACACTTTCCTATACTTCTTTAACCTATCAACCGACATAAATACCCCTTATTTACTCGCAGAGAGGCTTCATAGAATTGCATCCGGCGCTGCGTGTTCAGCTCCTCCGTCCACTCTCAGCCCCCATGACAGGAAAAAAAAAACGCGTCCAAGTGATCTGAGGGCACGCGCGCTTCCTGGTGTGTGACGGAAAGCGCCGGAATTAAATGATTTTTTTTTTTCTGTCATGGGGGGGGGGGAATGGAAATGGGATTTTTTTCCGCAACGCCGGATGAAATTCTATGAAGCCTCTCTGCGGGTAAATAAGGGGAATTTATGTCGGTTGATAGGCAAAAAAAATCTTGCATATTGTACCTTTAAGCACAAATAAAAGCCTGACAACGCTAAATGTTCAGTTTTCTGATAATATAATTCACATATTAAAGTGTGGCAATAAAATAAATGTAACAATTATATTAATACTATATTAATTATATTGGTCTAATTATTTTATGGTTTCAATGCTGTTTATGTGTCAGAATATATGATCATGTAATATAGGCTATAGGCTTATTTATATATATATATATAAAAAAAAATAAAAAAAATTTAGTAAATGGACTTAAACTTCCCAAAACCTGTAGAGTAGTGGTCTGGGTTCAAACATTCCAACACGCAAAGTGAAGCATTCACGTGACTGGAAAGAAAGTGAGGCTTCGTTTTTCGTTGATCAAGTGTTTCTCTGAAAACAATACGCGCTCGGGCATGGCGCTTCATGAAAAATTGCTCTGCGTACTCAGTGTACTTGAAGCTTCAGTGTCAAATGTAACATCACTAGTAGTTGGGCAGAAATGGAATGTAATGATGAAAGGGATAAAGAGAATGAGGAGGAAACAGGGAGAATGATGCATAAAAATCGAGGCAAAGGGAGTAAAAGAGTAAGATGTAATATTGAAGAGAGATCTGAAAGTGAAGAAGACAAGATAGATTTCAAAGAGAAAGCCTTGACAAGTACACTGTCATAGTAAGGTTTAATGAGAAAGCCCAAAGTGACATGAAGAAAATCAACCCATTTACGTTGACAACAGCGCTGCAAATAAAGTAGTAATATATGCAAAGGTCCTAAATGATGGTAATTTACTGATAAAATGTGCAAATGAAAAGTTGAGAAAGCACTTAAGATTAAAGAGATTAGGGTGGAAAGCCTAGGGAAATTGGGAGGGAATAATGGAGGTGGATGTAAAGGAGTCATCACAGGGGTACCAATGAGTGTAGGCATGGAGGAAGAATGTTAAAGGAGGGAAAATAAAAAGTGCTCAAAGATTGAAAACAACAAAAGGAGTGAAGAAGGACAGTGAATTTGAAGAGAATATGCCAAAGAAGGTATTCATGTTTTTTTTGTTTTTTTGTTACCCAGTGAGAATATATGTTCCAAATCTATTGAGATGCTTTAATTGTCAAAGATTTGGTCATACAGCAAGAAACTGTAAAGAACAGAGAAGATGTGCAAGATGTGGGGGGGATGAATATGGAAAGTGTGGAGCAGGAGTTCAGCCAAAGTGCTGTAACTGTGGAGGAGCTCATAATGTGGCTTACGGTGGTTGTGAGATTATGAAACGGGAAAATCAAATCCAAAAAACAAATTCCAGTCAGTCTCACACTGACTTAAATGGAAGGGTAATTGAAGAGTTGATGGAGGATACAAATTGTATCTGTATGAATGATGGTAGGTATGAGAATAAATGTAAATAAGGGCAAGGAATCAGCATTATATTTAACCTTAGTATTCAACTCTTTAGCTGGTGTTAGTAACTGTGAAGTTTGGACAAGTAGTACATAGGCAGTGATCATTACCCAATCGCTTGTTCAATTGGAGAAAGAGAGGAAACAAGATAAGGAGGTGAAAGTCCAAAGTGGATATTTGGAAAAGCAGATTGGGACAAGTTCCAGAGACTGAATGAGGAAGAAATAATAAAGATTGATTTATCTGGAGATGAAGATCAAATGAACAATAAGATTACACCAACAATTATAAAAGCAGCAGAAAGTTATATTCCATAAAGTAAAAATAGGATGGGGAGGAAACTGGTACCATGGTGGACAGAGGAATGTCAGCAGGCAGTGAGGAGTAGGAATAAAGCATTCAGATTAGTCGAAAGAACACACAATATGCAACATTTGATCCAGTACAAGAAGGCACAGGCAATAGTGAGAAGAACAATACGTCAGGCTAAGATGACTAATTGGAGAGATTTTTGCGATAGAATAGGGAGAACAACACCTGTGGGAGAGTTTTGGAGAATGATAAAGAGGATGGGAGGAAATAGAAGGGAATGGGAATACCAGTTATAGTAACAGATGAGGAATGTGTCAAATGGGGAAAAGGTATGAGTATGGCAAAGCATTTGCAAAGATACATAGTTCAGAAAACATATCAGAGGAAGAAAGGAGGAGAAGAGAAAGGGAAATAAGTCAGTATCCAGGAATATTAGAAAGGAAAGAAGAAGTAGATTGTACAATATATATGAACCATTTACACTGGCAGACATGATGAGAGCAATAAAAAGATCAAGACCATCATCCCCGGGGAAAGACGAGGTATGCTTTGTGACCACTGATCTATATACAGTAATGACTGGATAGTTCATGACGTTCTAAACTGCCATCAGGCAGCGAAGCCACCGGAAGTGTTCGAGCGGCCATCTTACGATTCCCTACCAGCAGAGGGCTCATACGGCCATTATACAGAGATTGGTAGCTCCGACGGCACTTTTAAGATGACCCGCTGTGCAGCATACAAGTGTAAAACGGCGTTCACAAAAGGATGTAGAAAAACTGCCCACAGGTTGTAATTCAAGCCCTGTAAGTAGTAATTGATATGCACAATTGTCGCAATTCTCCGAGGCAAGAGTAATGCTTCTTCAAAAAACAAACAAACGATAAAACAGTCAACAGTAGCCTATAAGAAACCTCGGAGCAGCATTAATCACAATTAAGTGTCCAATAGCGACACCATTTGACAGCTTCAAAAGAGCTTCGTGCAGAGTCAATTTACCTTTACTTACATTAACCCATACAATTTGTATTATGCATTTCTTGAACATGTAGGCTACTTGCTAACTAATCAAACACTTTATTTGAACAAACTACTGATCTATAAAACACAATCGGTCTTCCGACCTTTTACTATTGTGTCAATTCATTTTGATGTGCGTGAGGGAGAGAGAGCAATACACCGCTCGTGTTGTTTGAAGACTGTGAAGCCTGGTTTATACTCGACGCGTCCGCACGAGCGCGAAAGTGCGCGCGGCAAAAATTACGTCATTGCGGTGTGGGCGGTCGTGCGCGTTGGGTTCGCAAGACCCAATTTCAAGGGTCTTGCGGTGCCGGTGTGCGCAACACCTGGCGGTGTGCGCAACATTTTTTGTAACAACGCGCGCAGCGCCGCATCCGAAGATGAACGACTTCGAGCCGAATCTGGCCGAGCTCGAACTTCTCACCACACCGGCACCCAGTTTGCACGTCTAAATGAGTTGCTTACATTAAAAAAATGAGCATACAGCATAAAAAAGCATTTTTAATGAACATAAAGGTCCATGTTTAATAAAAATGTTCACGAAACTTAATGAAATGTTTAGTGAAATTAGAAAATATGTAAGAGATTGTTAACCCTTTGATGCACAACATGGGTCTAAAAAGACCCGACTGAGTTTTCATTTTCTATATCTTTGCAAGAAATTTATTTAATCATTCAGTATTCCAGGTATTCCTCAATTAACTTGTTTTAGATCATTACAAATCAATATTTAAATTTTTCCTTTCTTACTTTTCGAAAAAAAATTGTTTTTGTGTCACTACCCCTCTAATGCGCAACATGGGTCTAAAAAGACACGTATTCATGTTTCTTTGCTGAATATTTGAAATAAATTTATTTTATCATTTATTAATCCAGGTATTCATTAAATATCTTGTTTTTGATTTTCAAAAATCATTATGTTTATTTTTCCTTTCTTACTTTATAAACAAACACGTTTTTTGTATTTCTACATCCATTTTACACACATGGGTCAAAAATGACCCGTATAGGAACCTTTGATATGTATAAATATATTTACTGCAGAAAACTATACACCTGCCACACATTTCACAATTCAACACGGCTGCTTTTGTATTTTTCATGCATGTAAGTTTTATTTAAAACATTTTTTTTGTTACAGAAAAATATAGATATAGCCTCGTAGGCTAAGGTTACCTTGACCTTGAAAACCATAACTAGTGTGAAAGAGAAACATGTCCAATACCATTAGCTAGCTTGCGTCGACATTCTATTTTATCTAATGTTAGCTAGGTCAATAAAATTAAATTTGCAATAGAAAGTTATATATACAAGTGTATATATTGTCGCTGTTGGGCAGAAACCTTGTACCGTTATTCATTTTTATTTGTGGTCATAAATCAATGCTATCGGTCACATAAGCCGGTGTGTGGTGGCGTTCTGGTGCACTATGGCTGCTGTCGCATCATCCAGGTGGATACTGCACATTGGTGGTGGTTGAGGAGATCCTCCTACAGTTGCACTACACTACAGTTCAATTTCAGTGTTATCGGTTAGGCATATATGCGTGTTATGTGTGACAAAGTGGCCAATAAACATATTTCAAGTGTTACAGTAAATGTGTGGATCTAAACAACTGTGACATTGGTTATTTTGACAAAAAGTTTTCTTTATTCTTTTGTTTTATCACGCTTGCATAGATGAGTCATTTTAGACCCATGTGTGTAAACTTGATGTTTTAACACAAAACTTATAAAAAAATATTAAAATATGAATTTGTGATCATAAAAAAAAAAATTATATTCATAAATCATGAAATTAATAGATCATGAAATAGTAAATGCTCAAATAAAGTGATTTCAAAAGGTGAAAAAAAAAAAAAAGCCAAGCCATGCATGAAATAACATAGGAAATGAATACGGGTCTTTTTAGACCCATGTTGTGCATTAGAAGGGGTATCCATAGTGTGCGCATCAAAGGGTTAATATAGTTATGTTTTATACACATTCTCATATCCATATATTTTGTTTTATTGTCACTAGTATCTCAGGGTTTACTGGGTTTTACACGATTCTTTTTGTAGTGTGGTATTGGTGGTGGTGTACTAAAATAAACATTGTCACGTGTGTAGCTTTCTTCTTCTCACTGCTGATTCCTGATGGTTTAGAGGACAATTACTCCAGTCGCCCCCTGTCTTTTCACAGAATAGTACAACGGAGCGCGTCAAGTATAAACGCCTCGTCCGTTTGCGGAGGTGCGCGCACAGTCTGCGGAGACTCGCGCTGCGGAGCCAGGCGAAAGTATAACCAAGGCTTGAGAGTGCGCACGCGCAGCCGGGGCTCTCTCTCTCTCTGCTCGTTCGTTATGCGCCCTGTCCACTGATCTAAATAATTCAATGTTACGACGACTTATTTGTTCCCTCGTTTTAATAAATCGTGGACACGTTTAACTAATTCCATCCCTCATTTTGATTTAACGAATTACAACATGGCCACAATATAGTAAAACGAGGGAACAAATTAGTAAAACGTGCTGAGGAAGCCTATTATTAATTCGTGGCCACGAAACAATATTCACCTGAATATTCACCAATTCACAAAAGGTCTTTAGCATTCACTATTTAATTAATGGTACCAAATTGGTTTTTTTACCTGTGAAGATAGCTCTTCAGGTCGACTATTGTTCCCATAAAGCTTTTTCCTTTTGCAAAGAAATTGCAGTTTTTTTTATGTTTTAATAAGCAGGAAAAAATTCCGACTTTAAAGGTCCCGTTCTTCGTGATCCCATGTTTCAAACTTTAGTTAGTGTGTAATGTTGCTGTTAGAGCATAAATAATATCTGTAAAATTATAAAGCTCAAAAGTTCAATGCCAAGCGAGACATTTTATTTAACAGAAGTTGACTACATCGAACGGCCCGTTTGGACTACATCCCTCTACTTCCTTCTTTAATGACCGTTTTTTGACTAACCTCCGCCCACAGGAATGCTCCCTCAACTCTACCGAAATTCGTTTATGTACTTGCGCACTTCTTATAACTTACTGTGTTTACTCAGCTCTTACGGTGATTTTCTGAAGTAAAACTGACGCTTCATCTTTTGTGTGATGTAGGCTACAATAAACTTTATTAAACTCATCAGTATATGTTTGATCATCATTCAGACAGCAGACTTGTAGGCTATTAATAAATAATGGATAGGCTACATACAAGCAGATGACAAATACGTTATAATAACCGTAATTAAACTACTAAACTATACCTGTTTCATCTCTATACAGCAACTGTAGTGAGTGAGTGAGTGACTCTGTAGGCATTATTGTCCGACTCGAAATGAACACCGTTACTGAGAGTTTCTGATATTATCATCATTCCATGAGATGAAATTGTCCTGAGAGACTGAGCGCGAGCTCATGAAGCTCCGCCCCCTGGGTCGTCCAGCAGCAGCTTATTTGCATTTAAAGGGCACACACTAAAACAGCGCGTTTTTCTGTGCCCCAAAAAATGACAATTTAAAGGGATAGTTCACTTTGAAATAAATTTTTGATATGTTTTAGCTTACCTCAAGGGCATCCAAGATGTAGGTGTCTTTGTTTCCGCAGTAGTTTCAATTTTGATATTTTTAGGTCAAACCGTTCTTGTCTGTCAGTCATATAATGCAGGTCTATGGTCACTGTCTCAAAACTCAAGCACAGAGTCCAAATTAAAACAATTCCCCATTGTCCAAATGAAACAATTCCCCATCATAAGTACACATTGATGGCCTAAGACACGAAACGAGCGGTTTGTGTGAGAAAACGAACAGTATTTATATCGTTGTTATCTCTTGAAAACAGCACATGTCCAAATGATCTGACGGCGCGGGTGGGTATAGATATATACATAGATGTTGCCTTGGCTACGGTTTCGTTCCAATGAACTGCAGTAGCGAAGGCGGCATCTAGTGTATACACCTATACCCGCATAGATATATACACTAGATGTCGCTTGGCTACGGTTTCGTTCCAATGAACTGCAGTATAGGCGACATCTATGTATATATCTATACCCGCCCGCGCCGTCAGATCATTTGGACGTGTGCTGTTTTCAAGAGATAACAACGATATAAATACTGTTCGTTTTCTCACACAAACCACTCGTTTCGTGTCTTAGGCCATCAATGTGTACTTACGATGGGGAATTGTTTCATTTGGACGATGGGGAATTGTTTTAATTTGGACTCTGTGCTTGTGTTTTGAGACAGTGACCATCGACCTGCATTATATGACTGACAGACAAGAACGGTTTGACCTAAAAATATCAAAATTGAAACTACTGCGGAAACAAAGACACCTACATCTTGGATGCCCTTGAGGTAAGCTAAAACATATCAAAAATTAATTTCAAAGTGAACTATCCCTTTAAACATGCTGATGTAAAAAATGATCTGTTGGGTATTTTGAGCTGAAACTTCACATACACACTCTGTGGACATCAGATACTTATTTTACATCTTGTGAAAAGGGGCATAATACGGGACCTTTAAACAAAACCCCATTTAACCCTCTGGGCTTCTTCGTATAATAGTCAAACTTAGCTTCCTCCCGCCCGAAAACGGGCGAAGCCTTAAAATTTTACTTTACTTTTTCCCAGGATAACCAATCAAATATATTTTTGTTCTATAATGTTTTCTGATTATTATTTAGAATTTTTAGAATTTTTTATGATACTTTGCATTAATTATAGAATTTTTATGAGCTATTTTTTCCAGTAGAATTAATATATGTATTTTTATTTTATTTATTTTATTTTATTTTTCAATAAATGCAACATTTCACATCAAAATAAAATGCAGGCCTAAAAAAAAAAAAAAAAATCAACTGAGAAGAGCGCCATCTAGTGGCTTCAAAATGTATTAATTTGTGTCATGTCCTATAACCGCCTATAGGCCGCCTATAGCTTTTTTATTTTTTTATTTGATTTATTCCCATTCGGAAAGAATTTTTTTTATTACTAAGCAACCACTGAATGGAACAACACAAATTATATATCATTTTAAAGCTTAGGAGCTTTTTAATGCATATAATTACATTTATTAACTCCTAACGAGTGCTGAGTAATCCCTCTAAAACCAAGTGTACCGCCAGCAGGCGCCACCTAGCTGCAAAAATATTCTTTACCATATTTTTAAAAAATCTTGCCTTGATTAACACAAAGTTGATGTCATTTGAAAGCTTAGAGTCTGAACTTTACAGTGAATGTATCCACTTTGAAAAACTCTTAAGTATTGCTGAGTTATTTGCTGATCAATAGAATTTCCTTTTTTTCATAATCTATAAAATAATGTACTGCAATGTGTCAAAAACATCATACAACTCATGAAACATTCTCAGATAATTGAAAATGGCACTTCATTTTTTACAGCATATTATTACAATTAAAATGAGCCCAAAATTAACATAATCTATTGCTTTTATGACAAGATATTCTTCATGGAGAAAATATTGTCCATGAGGGGGTGTCAAAGACTGTACAAAAAGGCTATCTCTTTTCCAAATGCTGTAACTTTTGATTCCTTTATCCAAAAATTATTATTTTTTTATCCAGATGCAGCTAACATGTAGGGGGACTTCACTAAAAAAGAATTTTCCTCCTACCTTATTTCCTTCCTGAGTTATTCCATGACAAATAAGAAAGATATGCAAAATCATAATAAAAATTATATATATATGTTGTCTTTTATCCGCTGTTTCTTGGCAGGACAATGTCCAAATGTAATGTAATTTATATTTTCAAAAAAATTAAAAAGAGTTCTTTCAAACGATACCTACCTTTTGACTCTCCTTGCTATAGTTTTGGAGTTATTATGATTATATAATTTTTATATAGTTTGGGGCAAAATTGGCTGTTTCAGTCTTACCAGTTCATTTCTCTGTGTGTGTGTGTGTGGGTGTGTGTCTTTGTGTGTGTGGGTGGGTGTGTGTGTGTGTGTGGGGGGGGGGTGTCTTATTTACACTCTTGATGTTTTAGAGTGTCACCCCTTCATTGCTGTACACTTTTTTTCAGCACAGTGGCTGATCTGTAGCTTGTACCACCAAAAGTTTCTCTGAGTTTTCCTATTTTTTCGTATTTCCCATTCATTTCCTATGTCGCCCGTTTTCGGGCGGGAGGAAGCTAAGTGTGACTTTTTTTTTTTATGACCCTTTAACATATCAGAATCATCTCCTTGATTTTTTTGTGTTCATATAGGTAATAAAACAAAAGTCACCAAGTTTCACCCCCATCCGATGAAGCAAAAAAATTAAACAATTCGAAACGTTCAAGTTTTCGCCCGTTTTCGGGCGAAGAAGCCCAGAAATGCTTAGAATGTTTGCGTTGTAAGAATGTACAGGGAGACTTTAGATTTTAAAACGGTCTTGTTAGGCACAGTTTTCTCAGTCAAATCATAAAATTTCCTATTGATTCAATAGAACGCCAGGGAATACCAATATGGCGGCACAGTGGCTTCACTGTTTATGACGTCATGAGCTATCCAGTCATCAGTGTTTGTGACCCTAAAAAGTTTTGGGGAAAGCACACTTTTGAAGTTGCTTAAAGTCTGGGAGGAAGGAAGATTGCCAAAAGTGTGGAAAGAAGCAATAGTAATTCCGATAAGGAAGCCTGGTAAGGATCCATTAAAACCGAACAGCTATAGACCAATAGCCCTAACCTCTAATTTGTACAAAATAATAAAGAGGCAGTAATAGCAGTGTTTTTGTACATAGAAAAAGCCTATGATTGCCAAACGCAGCCTTAGCTGCGTCTGACCACCTGAACGTAGTTCTGGGGGAGGTCAAGGCAGTCAGAGGCGAGGCTAGTTGGCTGAAATTGCGAATGAACCGCCGGTAGAAATTGGCAAACCTGTAGGGCCTTACGGGAATCTGGACTTGGCCAATCCACCACAGCCTTAACCTTCTCCGGATCCATCCGAATTCCCTCAGCCGACACAATGTACCCTAGAAAAGAAACAGACTGTGCATGAAAATCGCATTTCTCCGCCTTGACAAAAAGCCCATTCTCTAACAACCTCTGGAGCACTCGTCGGACGTGCTGCACGTGTTCCTGGAGAGAAGACGAAAAAATCAATATGTCATCCAGGTAGACATATAGAAACTGGTCGACCATATCTCGCAGCACGTCATTAACGAGTGCTTGGAAGACTGCTGGGGAGTTGGACAGCCCGAAGGGCATGACCAAGTATTCAAAGTGCCCCCTGGGGGTGTTAAAAGCAGTCTTCCACTCATCCCCCTTCCTGATGCGGACCAAATGATAAGCATTACGTAAGTCCAATTTAGTGAAGACGGACGCTCCCTGCAACCTCTCGAAGGCTGAAGACATCAACGGCAAAGGATAAGTATTCTTTACCGTGATGTTGTTCAGCCCTCGGTAATCAATACAAGGTCGCAGAGAACCGTCCTTCTTCCCCACAAAAAAGAACCCCGCCCCCGCTGGAGATGAGGAAGGCTGGATGAACCCGGATGCCAGAGAATCAGAAATATATTTCTCCATGGCCCCCCTCTCTGGAACAGACAGCGAATATAACTTGCCCTTAGGCGGAGATTTACCTGGCAGTAAGTCTATTGCACAGTCATAGGGACGATGCGGAGGGAGAGAAGCAGCCCGAGACTTACTGAACACTTCCTTCAGGTCCAGGTACTCCGTGGGCACGTTAGATAAATCCCCTGCCTCCTCCTGAAACACAGAGACAGAAACAGACGGACAAGCAGAGACAAGACAAGACTCATGACACTTAGTACTCCATTCCAACACCGTGCGCTGCTGCCAGTCTATCTTGGGATTATGTTTGATGAGCCAGGGATGTCCTAAAACTATGGGTGCAAGAGGGGAGTCCAGAATGTAAAATGACAGGGTCTCAATGTGGTTGCCAGATGTGATGAGCGTGACGGGTCCGGTGGTGTGTGAAATGTTGGGTAGATCTTGACCATTGAGTGCGCGGACTTCTATCTTGCGGGTGAGTGGTAATAAGGGGACTTGAAACTTGTGTGCAAACGTGCAGTCCATAAAATTACCTTCTGCCCCTGAATCCACCAGTGCTTGCCCGTCGTGCTCGTGAGCTGACCACCTCAGTCTTACTGGGAGGAGCGTAGATGTTGGTGAGGTCTTCTCGGCGGAGATCCCACCCGACAGTAGCCTCAGAATTACTGCCGGGCTTGCCCTTTTACCGGACAACCGAACGCAAAGTGACCAGCTGCTCCACAGTAAAGACAAAGTCCTTGGGACCTCCGCCTCTCCTTCTCCTCCCGAGTAAGCCGAGCCCGCCCAACCTGCATGGGCGTGGGCAGGTCCAGGGCGTAGATCTCCCTTTGGATGCGGTCAGCCAGCCCATGCAGGAACATGTCCCACTGCGCCTCCTCGTTCCAATGACACTCTACCGCCAAAGTACGAAACTCAATAGAATAGTCAGAAACTGACCTCTCTCCTTGTCTTAGCTCAGCTAGGATGCGAGCCGCCTCTCTCCCGGTGCTGGCGCGGTCGAAGACCCTCTTCATTTCGGCGGAGAGTGTCTGGAACGAGGTGCAGCATGGGTCTTGATTCTCCCACACCGCCGTTCCCCAGAGTGCTGCCTTCCCAGTCAGGAGAGTCAAAACGAAAGCCACCTTGGCTGACTCGTTGGCGAAGGTTCTCGGCTGCAGGGAAAAATGCATCGAACAGCGAGTCAAAAACGCTCTGCAAAAGCTTGGCTCACCTGCATAGGACTCAGGTATGGGAAGGCGCGGCTCCGACTGGGAAGTGTTCTCCGGTGGTGTGGGGGGAACGGGCGGTGTGGGTGGCGCAGTGGGATTACGCAAGATCTGAAGTTGCTGGGTGAGCTCGGACACCTGTGTCACCAGCGCTTGAACTGCCCGAGCTGTGTCGTTGAGGTTTTTCTCTTGGTGATCCATGCGTTGTATACTGGTGCTGACAAAGGTTTCCAGAGATGAAGGATTACTTGCTGCTTCCATAGCGTGGTCAGATCGTTCTGTCAGGGTGAATCAAGACGACAGAAGCAGAATGCAAGTAACTCAGGTTTATTGAAGATATAACAAGTGCAAGTCCGATGATGTAACTGGTGAAAGTCCAATGATGAGTGAGATGCTGGTGACACAGGGACTGGATGGTCAGCGAGGTCCGTGGTGAAGTGCCGTAACCGTGAAACCCAAGTGAAGACGATATCCGAAGAACAGAGAACAGGAACTGGAACAGGAAACAGGAACGCCGACAACACTGGGATCACAAACGGGAGACATAAACCAACGATCTGACAATGAGAGAAGAGTGCGGTGAGGTCTTATAGGAGACTGAATGAGCTGCAGCTGGGGTAATGAATGAGATCAGCTGGATCGCTGATCATCCGGAATGAGTGCCACGCCCACTCACACACACACACACACAGAACAACAGTTACACGAGACACGAAGGAAACAATGAATTTATGAACCGTGACAATGATATGATGTGGAAGGAATGAGTATTAAGTTACACAAGTTTGGGATTGGGGGGGAAGAGTTTTCAATTGGATAAAATATTTTTTGTTTGAAAGGAATATCCAAGTACGAATAGGATCAGAATTGTCAAAGCAATCTACTGTTGAAAATGGTACACCTTAAGGTAGTGTGATAAGCCCACTACTATTCATAATTATGATCAATGATATCTTTTTAAAGGTACTAACTGATATAGGCAGATCACTTTTTGCAGACGATGGGGCCCTGTGGAAAAGAGGGAGAAATATGGAGTATGTAGTTAGGAAAGTGCAAGGAGCCGTTGATGGTGGTGAAATGGGGATGGGAATGGGGATGTGAATGGGGATGTAGGTTCTCAGTGGAAAAATCCCAAATTGTTTTCTTTACCAATAAAATAATTGATGAAAGACTGAGAGTAAGGATGCACTGTATGGGAAAGAACTAGAAAGGGTTGGAAAGTTTACATTTCTGAGGGTGCTTTTTGATTCCCAGTTAACATGGGCAGAACATATTAGAAGAGTTGAAGGAAAAAGCAAAAAAGTAATAAATGTAATGAGATGCTTGACTGGTAGAGAATGGGGTGCAAGTTGTCAATCATTGAAAAGAATGTATGTGGCCTTGATAAGATCTATGATGGACTATGGCAGTATAGTGTATACATCAGCAGCTCTCATCTAAATAAATTGGATGTAATCCAGGCTCAGGCATTGAGAGTGTAGTGGTGCTTTTAAAACATTGCCTTATTCAGTGATGCAAGTAGAGATGGGAGAAATGCCATTGGAAGTGAGAATGAGGCATCTGATAGCAAACTACTGGACTAATTTGCAGGGACATAATGACTTGCACCCAACAAAAGAAGTGCTAAATGACTGCTGGGGGAACGGGAGAAGTAAAAAGGACTACTTTGGTCAGATAGGGAACAAAATAGCGAAAGAGCTTGGGGCGATTAATATGAAGGTTAGTTCTACGGTAGTATATCCAGTCATGGCCCCATGGAATGTCCTGAGGTAGATTGGCATACTGTATTAGATTAAAAGGAAAGAAGAAAGAGCTGCTTTGGTAGGTGTTTAATGCTCATGTTACAGAATAAAAACTATACTCAAATCTATACAGACAGTACCAAGAATCCTGAGACAGGAATAACAAGAATTGGTGTGGTGGTTCCAGCAAGAGGAATTGAAGTTAATAGAGGAACGTCTTACAAATTAGCAGTATATACAGTGGAGATGGTGGCAATTTTAGTTGCATTAATTTGGGTGCAAAAAATGGAAATAGACAAAGTTGTAATATGTTCAGACTCAGCATCAGCATTTTTTAGAATTAGATACTTATTGATTGATCCACACTCCGGAACAGATGGTGGTGGTAATGCACCAATAAGATGGATGCCTACCGCCGTTAAAAAAGAAGAAGAAGAAGAAGAAGAAGAAGTCAGGACTTGTTTACCAAGTCGATGCAGGAGTGCTATGGTAGTGCCTTGAGTAAACACCAAACCCTTTAGTATACTGTGGATACCTGTTTTTGCCTGTGTGTGTATATATATATATATATATATATATATATATATATATATATATATATATATATATATGTATATATATATACACTCACCTAAAGGATTATTAGAAACACCATACTAATACTGTGTTTGACCCCCTTTCGCCTTCAGAACTGCTTAAATTTTACGTGGCATTGATTCAACAAGGTGCTGAAAGCATTCTTTAGAAATTTTGGCCCATATTGATAGGATAGCATCTTGCAGTTGATGGAGATTTGTGGGATGCACATCCAGGGCACGAAGCTCCCATTCCACCACATCCCAAAGATGCTCTATTGGGTTGAGATCTGGTGACTGTGGGGGCCATTTTAGTACAGTGAACTCATTGTCATGTTCAAGAAACCAATTTGAAATGATTCGAGCTTTGTGACATGGTGCATTATCCTGCTGGAAGTAGCCATGAGAGGATGGGTACATGGTGGTCATAAAGGGATGGACATGGTCAGAAACAATGCTCAGGTAGGCCGTGGCATTTAAACGATGCCCAATTGGCACTAATGGCGCTTTTCCACTGCATGGTACGGTACGGCTCGGTTCAGTACGGCTCACTTATGGCGCATTTCCACTGCATGGTACGGTACGGTACGGCTCGCTTCGGTTCGCTTTAAATGGTACCACCTCTGTTGAGGTTCCAAGCGTACCGTACCGATACTAAAATGTGATGTGAAAACACTGCAGATCACTGATTGGTCAGACAGAATCATCTCTACCAGCGTCATTGTATTTACAACACGAGACACTAAACCAGCTAGATTTAAATAGCCAGTAGACAACAGCCAACCTGTCTTAAAAGTATTTGCTTCAAAAAAAGAGTATAAACTTCAAAAAAAGAAATGGCTGAATCATGGTCAGTGGACGAGGTGCAGACGTTCCTCTCGTCAGTTGCCGAGGAGTGGATGGGGAAACACGGAATGAAAAATTTGCATTTAATATGATGTCATGGTAGTAGAGATGGCAACTATATAACGATCAGTCCCACCCACTTTGAAGCGGTACTAACTGCAGTGGAAAAGCAAACGAGCTAAAGCGAGCCGAACCGTGCCGTAACGAGTCGAACCGCACCGAGCCGAACCGAGCCGTACCATGCAGTGGAAAAGCGCCATAAGGGGCCTAAAGTGTGCCAAGAAAACATCCCCCACACCATTACACCACCACCACCAGCCTGCACAGTGGTAACAAGGCATGATGGATCCATGTTCTCATTCTGTTTTCGCCAAATTCTGACTCTACCATCTGAATGTCTCAACAGAAATCAAGACTCATCAGACCAGGCAACATTTTTCCAGTCTTCAATTGTCCAATTTTGGTGAGCTTGTGCAAATTGTAGCCTTTTTTTCCTATTTGTAGTGGAGATGAGTGGTACCCGGTGGGGTCTTCTGCTGTTGTAGCCCATCCGCCTCAAGGTTGTGCGTGTTGTGGCTTCACAAATGCTTTGCTGCATACCTCGGTTGTAACGAGTGGTTATTTCAGTCAAAGTTGCTCTTCTATCAGCTTGAATCAGTCGGCCCATTCTCCTCTGACCTCTAGCATCAACAAGGCATTTTCGCCCACAGGACTGCCGCATACTGGATGTTTTTCCCTTTTCACACCATTCTTTGTAAACCCTAGAAATGGTTGTGCATGAAAATCCCAGTAACTGAGCAAATTGTGAAATACTCCAAAATATTTCAATGTGTGAAATATTTCAATACTGTGAAATACGGCCCGTCTGGCACCAACAACCATGCCACGCTCAAAATGGCTTAAATCACCTTTCTTTCCCATTCTGACATTCAGTTTGGAGTTCAGGAGATTGTCTTGACCAGGACCACACCACTAAATACATTGAAGCAACTGCCATGTGATTGGTTGATTAGATAATTGCATTAATGAGAAATTGAACAGGTGTTCCTAATATTCCTTTAGGTGAGTGTATATAGTTTTTTTGTTGGATTTTTTTCTGGTTTATTTTTCCCTTTTGTTGTTTCTTTGGTACTTTGGATTTTTTGTCATTTTTGTGGGCACTTGTATATATTCTACACTGTGGACAAGCCTCTCTGACACTCTAAATAAATTCCACCTTGCACAAAGTGCTTCTGCGAGTGCGCCATCATTTCTGCATCCCTTTACAGACTCACATTTCCCCCCCGAAGGCAAGCTGGTTGGCTCGTCTTCATCACACTGAGCTACGGTTGTTTCTTCAGACACTGTGCATGAGGGATTGAGTGTGCACTGTGCACTAATGATAGAACTGCTTTAATTTAAGCCCGCTGTCTCAGGCTGCTCTGGGTAAGTGATATTTCAGTGGGTTATTTCTCTTCATTAGGGCACAGTGTGCACAGCTGCATAGGCACAAAGAGCATGAGGTGCACAGCCTCTGTTGGGATCTTATCTGGTCTCTGTGCTGTGACAAGGATTGGGGTAGCATTAGTGTGACTGTAGCTATCGTAGTATTGCACATTCCCAAGTCCATAATTGGTCTGTCAGTCCTGCAAGAAAAAGCCCTCCAAGGACTTCATAGCAGTCATTGATTTTATGATGGCAGAAATTTCCAGTTGTTAAAAAAAAAAAAAAAAAAAAAAAAAAAAAAACCTTTCTTTCCCTAGGCTTGCATCAGGCACAAGAGTTTAATTCTCACTTTGGTTGATCTGTCTGGCTGATAATAAAAGCCATAGAAGTGTGTGTGAAACCTATGTGGCACACATAATATTTTCACCAACATGAGCAAGCAACAAAAATATAACATAAGTTATATTTTACAGACTAAATATGAAATATTGAATTGGAGTGCACCAGAGCCACGGGCGACTTTCAACAAATATGCAAAATGCAAACGGGAAAACGTCCCCGATGGCCATGTTCCATTGCAAAGGTTCAGGAGGTCTTGTGCCAGTCATTTCAAGTGAAATTGCTGTCTACTTTAAATCATATCCTGCCCCCAGGACTGCTCAATAAGAGGAAATGAGGAAAATAGCCTTACCTCACCCCCAGATCAACAAAGACAATGGCTGTCACCAAATGGACGGTGAAATCTTGCCTCTATTACAAACTGAGCACTTTCCCAGAAAACAATGATTTTTAATAATTAAGGGTCTTGTACAGCTTATTTCATTTTTATTTTATTCAAGTGTGAAAGTACTGCGTTTGTTTTCAGTCACTGTCTGTTGGGTGGAACACATCACCATGTTTCATTGACAAGGAACAAGTTAGGAACTACTTAAAAAACATGTCCTCTCTCCATTTCGACATTGTTCTGTGGTAGGTGTGTGAACAAAAGTGCTTTATTATTTAAGATCCCCACCGGCTGTTACATATTCTTCATGTTCATGCATTGTGCTTTTGAAAATAATCTGTGCAAAATGAATCTAAAATATAAAAGATCAAAACATTTTATATTGGATCATTTATTATTCCTTTTTTTTTTTTTTTTTTCATTGAAGAACCCAGTATGTACAGAGACCACAGTGAGAAGAGCAGTAATCCCATTTTCCCTCTGTCTTCACTCCTTGGCTGTCTGAAGCCCTAATCCTTTTACATCCTTTTATCAACCTGATCTGTTCTTCACCCTGATGAACAGCCATCAACAGGCAGAGAGAGAGAGAGAGAGAGAGAGAGAGAGAGAGAGAGAGAGAGAGAGAGAGAGAGAGAGAGAGAGAGAGAGAGAGTGTGTGTGTGTGTGTGTGTGTGTGTGTGTGTGTGTGTGTGTGTGTGTGTGTGTGTGTGTGTGTGTGTTATGGTTATCCTTAAAGTCACCATGCAATCATAATTGACACTTCTTATTTTCTATGGAATATTGTGCACATTTTTATTTTCTTATTTTTTATTAGTTCCCCTCCTTTTTGCAGTGACGTGTTTACTGGCACGTTTTTACCTGTCATTCACATGAGATTACGTGCAGCAATAGCTAACCACAACCATCCAATCAATTCCCTGACTAAATCAAGTCCCACCCAACATTTTTTTCTTGATTTTCTTGTTTCAATTGGATATATGTCTCAATAGGAAAGAAAAGGCTATTGCAATTTCCGTATGCCAACAAACCTGAACCTGCCAAATTCTCAGTTATTGAACCTGCCAAGTTTAAAGTATTAAAGGATCAAATAAATATGTTCCATAATACAAAGTTTGACATCTAATTTAATTAATATTCATTAATGTCTTTTGATAAAATATTTATCATGATGATTACAATTAAAACGTTCCAGAAATTGTGGTATGTTTGTATTTTTATCATTTATTTTGAAAATTAATGAATTTTCCAAAGCTCATGTGACATTGAACAGAGCAATTTAGCAATTTATTATTAAGGGGACTTTTAGACTGATAAAGGTACTATTAAACCAATAATTCATTTCACCCATGAATAAGTAAATGAAAATAAAAACAATTTGTATGTGTGCGCAATAACAATAAACAGGAGTGATGTTAGCATAAAACATAGCAAGGATGCTTGAGGCACTCTTATATAAATAAATAAACAAACATACACACACACACGTCTGGTTTACTATCTTTGTGGGGACTCTCCATAGACGTAATGATTTGTATATGGTTTAAACTGTATTCTGTCCCCTACACTAAACCTACCCATCACAGAAAACTTTCTGCATTTTTATATTTTTAATAAAACATTGTTTAGTATGTTTTTAAGCCATTTTAATTACAAGGACTCATGACATGTCCTCAGAAACCACATTTACATTGTAATACCAGTGTAATACCCATGTCATTATTCAAATTTGTGTCCTCATAAATCATATAAACAAGCACACACACACACATAATATGTGCATACATAAATGCATACATAGAACCAGGAAGGAAGTAGTAGAAAGTGGAGAAAATGGCTCAAATTTCAGAGCTTATCTCATGCATTCATTGATTCCACCTTTTTCAACATATCATTTTAAAATGTTGTTAATACGTTAATGCTTGCATATTACACTGAGACTGAAAAAGATTAACCACAACAGATTATGCTGGCAGACAGGGGATTCGTGCCTTGATGAAGAACACAGTGATGACAAAGGATGTATATATGGTGTTACCTGACTTACTTTGTAAATCACATTGTTCTTTTTCCAGTAACACTTTGCACACTAGTACTTGGTACTTAATGTTTCATTAGATAATGGTACTTTGTTCTTAAGGTTCCTTCATCACTGTATAATTCAATGAAATATGATAATGGCTAGCCATCTCATTAATAAAAAAAAAACATATTTTCAAAGAAACACAATCCTATAGAGTTAAATAGATTTTGGAGGACATCAGAAAAGCATTATGCATATTTCATTCTTGCATGCAGTGAAATGAGAGCATACAGGGCATCGAAACAAAGAAGGACAGAAAAGGCTGCAAAATACTTTTAATTTGATCTCAGTTAAAAGACACGCCTCCATTTTCTTTCCCACCTGACTTTGGAGCTGAGTCATTTCCATCAGCTCCCTAAAGTGGCCCTCTGAAAATTCATTTAGCCTTCACTATTAGATTGATCTAATCAGTTCGCTCCAAGTTTTGTCATGCATTTAACAGCAGCAGAGGGAAATCAGGCCCATAGTCTAGGGGGTTGTGAAAGCCCTTTGCTACTAATGGCAGCTTTGTTCCGCAAAAAGTGATTTCCTGGCTGAAGAATCATTGTGTTTAGTTGTGCAACTTCTCCATATGCTTGTCATACCAAATATGCCCATGATGCAACTGATAGTTTGCCTAACAATTAGTCACTCTCACACTTTAATTTCTTGGGACCAACTGGCCCATTTTCAGACAAAAAAAATCATCAGCATTAGGCCCAACTAATATAGCCAGTCATTTTTAATATGATAACCTTAGATATGCAGAAGCTCAGCTGGAGTGTTCAGGCTTCAGTGTTCAGTTCAAGGAATGTGACGGGTCTCCCACTGCCCTGTGCAATTTAATCAACGTCACCCGAGTCACATACAGTGGAGAGGTTTTCTGAAAGGTGCAGGACAGGTGGTCTGCACATGGGCGAATTCTAGAGGAGCATGTTGGTTCAAGTTGATTGTTGCATTCTGCACACTCACCAGTGATAAGATGTTTGCACCCATGCTGCTGTAATATCTCTGTTGTCTAAGATACATTTCATTAGTAGGACTTTGCTGTTACAAGAGCACCTGTTATTGGTATTTCTCAAGGCAACAAGGAAATTTGGTTCAGACGATTGAAAAGAATGAGTTCATGTGGGATTCCCCCCCCCCCCCCTTTCAACCATTCTGAGAACATCGGCAATGGCAATAAGACATTGAGAGTTTATTACCTTCTCATGTGAATGTAGGTTTGTCATTAGCTGAAGCCCCCTTTCATTATTCATCATTAACATTAGAAACTCGTTCTCTGTTTGTTTCATTTTTTTGTAGCACAGTGGTCTCACACCAAGTTGACAGCTGCCCTTGTGTAATTTTACTGCTAATGAGGTCACTCCTCGTTTTTCCTTTGAAAGGTGAAATTAAATAAAATAAATGAAAACTATAGGACATTCTTTGATGGCAGTTTCCACACTTTTCAAGGTTACTCATCTATTTGTGGTGTATAACATTTGGTATTCTGAATTTAAAGGGGTGGTTGATTATGATTTCACTTTTCTAACTTTAGTTAGTGTGTAATGTTGCTGTTTGAGCATAAACAACATCTGCAAAGTTAAAACGCTCAAAGTTCAAAGCAAAGGAAGATATTTGCTTTTAAAGAAATCATTTTTTAAAGGTGCTCTAAGCGATGTTGGGTGACGTCACTTCTTGATGACATTCAAAGAATTTTCAAACAAAGCGGAGGCTAGCTCGACCCTCCCATCTCCTCATCCCTCCGACATCCGACATTTAAAGGGACACACACGAAACAACTGACTCTAAAAAAGGGACAATTTTAGCATGCTGTAAAAACATATCTGTGGGGTATTTTAATCTAAAACTTCATATACACAAACTGGGGACAACAGAGACTTATTTTACATATTGTAAAAAGGGGCATTATACCACCCATTTAAGCCTTCTTGGCAAGTGCAGTGAAATGCTCAACTTTAATGCTGTTTACCTCTCAAGACAAGTGCCAAATGATGTTTTAATTTTCCATCACCACTGTCACTATGATCTTACTTCCAATCATCACCACTGTCAGTATCAGTCATGCAGAGTCCAATGCAGATTATGCCTGTTTGAAATCAAAAATATTTGGTTACAGTTTCTATTTCTGCCAAATGAAGGTCCAAGTCTGATGCATCTGTCTATGAGGAACTGAAATATAAATAACATCCATTCGATTTGACCAAAAAAAAAAAAAAAACATTACTGATTAGACAAAATTAAAGTTTAGGCTATAATATTATAGTAGTAGGAAATTCAGGCAAGGCAAGTTTATTTATATAGCACATTTCATACAGTATGGCAATTCAAAGTGCTTTAATCAGAAAGGAATTAAAATAATCACAAAATAAAAGCAAGGAAAATTAAAAGAGATATATGATACAGTCATATAATGAATTAAAAGAGTAAAAAGATGATACAGATAAACTTCTCATCTGGGGCCGGTTTCACAAAGATAGACTTTGGCTGCATCTCATTTCTCTGTCTTACCCCTTACTCTTACCCCTTCCCCTCGGTTTTGCGCGTTCATGTGAGGGGAAGTGGTGTCCCAATTCTCATTTTGATTAAGGGCTAGGGCCAAGGCGTAGGGCTACATAGCCCTTGAAACGAAGTCTGCAGAGGACCACACTTGAAAGAGAGGGGTAGGAATTTCCCAGAAGTGAGTCGCACAAATGTATGTATTTTAAGCAGTTTAATGACACTCGTGTTTTATGATACCTTTAATAAAACATTCAAGCGGTTTTAATTGTAATGTTTTTGTTTTGAATCACTAGTTAACCGCTAGCTAGCAGCTATGCGCTATTTGCCGTTTGCTAATGTTTTGCTTATGGTGTCGCCGGCGCCGCCGTTAAATACAATTAAATAATGTATTTGACTGATGGCACACAAGCGTGCAAAGCTAAAGAGAGACCAGGCAATCGATATCACAACCCGAGACGACGGCATCTTCGTTTGTTTATGTCAACGCGTATCGCCTCTGTTGATGTAGCAGCCAGCTAGCGGAAAGGGAAGATGACGCAAACGGTAATCGAGTGGTGTCTCATTTCTTAGAGAAACGTTCTTCCCCCTACCCCCCTTCACTCGGTATCGAAGGGCAAGGGGAAAACGCATACAAAGGGGTAGGGGAAGGGGAAGGGGTAAGACAGAGAAATGAGATTGGCCCTTTTTGACTATGGCTTAGATATAGAAGATAGTCAGACTTCAGATAGACATCTAAATCAAACCGTTGCACAAAGCACTTAAAGGGGTCATGACATGTTTTTTTCTTTTCTTTTATTGTGTTCCCTTATGCCTGGCTCACACTACAGGAGTTTTAGGCCGATTTATGCCCGATTTACCCCTCCCGAGAATCTGAGAAAAAATCTTGTCGAGGACCTCGATCGGTTCCGATGTTCGGCGCAGATTATCTGGTAATGTGAGGCGTTCACAGATCGAATCTTGCCCCTCCCGATCTGCTCTCACACAAATCGGGCTCGCCCCGATCATATCAAACATGTTTGATATTTATCGGGATGAGCAAGATTGTGATTACGTCAGTGCTGTCAAAAAGACAGCAGGGCTGTCGTGCTGAAGGAATTTCCCTTGAGATAATTTTAAATGACTCAACTCGTTATGCGTTTTTATCTCCATTTATTTATTGCTAAATAAATAAGTATTACGCTGTGGTCAGCAGGCACAAACGTTACATGTTCAGTAATGAAACCGAAACTAAAAAGCGCGTTAAAAAGCGCGTGGATTTCAAAATCAATGCACGCATCACCGGATTTAAAAATGCACATCTAGCTTGTTGCACGCACACATATTATGCCGAAATAACGATAGTATATTATGTTAACATTATTAGCCTAATAATAATAAATCTTTAATTAATATTTGATTGAATGCTGAATGTTGTGCTTGGTCAATTTAATAAAACGAATAGGCTACTTTAATTGTGACAATTAAAATGATTGAATATTAAATATTAAGTGGACAATTTTTGCAATAGTATTTATATGCTATCTAGCACCCCCTCGTTAAAAAATATCGTTTCGGTTACTCACGTAACCTCTGTTCTCTCTAGAAGAGGGAACGAGTATTGCGTAGTTGCTTACGCTACGGGAAAGCCTTTCTTTCTCGAGATACTGAAGCCAAAAATTATCCTTAATTTTTATAATCTTGTCAACGCAGTGCGGCAGCCTGCAGACCTAGGGCAAGCTTACTAGCGTGCCCATTGGCTGCCCTGCGGCAACTGCAGCAGCCTACCGCTGAGCCCTTGGCGTGACGTCACGACCAATGAGCGCGCTTGGCGCGCTTAATGCGTCACAGCCCGCGAAAAGGGGTGTGGCTTAGCGTATATAAACAGGGCTCGGAGGCTGCTTCTCTGGTTTCTGTCGCATGAAGCGAAATGAGCTCGTGGTGCGAGCACGGCGGGCTACGCAATACTCGTTCCCTCTTCTAGAGAGAACAGAGGTTACGTGAGTAACCGAAACGTTCTCTTACGAGAGGTTCTCTCGTATTGCGTAGTTGCTTACGCTACGGGAACGCCCTTGTCAACGCCGTGCGCGCCCAGCATCCACTGAATGAGTCCCAGGGAGAGCCCGGGGAACGTGATAGCAGAGAGCCGGGCGGCCCGAAGAGGGCTAGCGCCGTACATAAGCACACACTAGGGGGTAAGGAGCGGCACGGCCGGTCCGAACTGACAATTCCCTGCATAGTGCAACTCAACCAGTAGAGCTAAATCACACAACGTAGCCCGCGCACAGATAGTGGGCTGGCATACGCGAGACTTAGACTGATAACACTTTCGCCTGCAAGGCGGGAACATCCAGGTTGTAAAACCTAACAAATGTGGAGGGGGAGGCCCAGCCTGCCGCTGCACAAATGTCATGAATGGGAATCCCGCTGGACCACGCCCACGACGAGGCCATGCCTCTGGTGGAGTGAGCTTGAATGCCCAATGGGCACTGCAGGTCTTTAGACGCATAAGCAGCAGCAATAGCGTCCACTATCCATCTGGACAGGCTGTGTTTCGAGGCGGCGAGACCCTTGGTGCGCCCGCCAAACGAAACAAAGAGCTGTTCCACCACTCGTTTGACTGAAGACAGAGAAACGGTTTTGAGCGTGAGGTATTTCATATCCACAGTTTCCAAGGGTTCGAAGGGATGCGCTTTCAGGGCCTCCAAGACCAGTGAAAGATCCCACATAGGAACCGAGGGGGGTCGCGGGGGGTTCATCCTCCTGGCTCCTCTAAGGAAGCGGATGACGAACTCGTTCCTTCCTAATGCGCGGCCCAGCTCTGAACAGAGAGCGCTGAAATGGCCGTGACATAGACTTTGAGCGTGGAGGGGGACCTGCCCGCGTCCAGTAACTCTTGAAGGAACACAGTACTCGCGATACCCCACATGTCTGTGGATCGAGCCCCTTAGCAGTGCACCATCTGTTAAACACTGACCATTTCGACATGTAGAGCCGCCTCGTAGAGGGGGCTCTAGATTGTATGATCGTGTTCATGACCCCGTCTGGCAGATCAGCGTGTAATCGTTGAGGCTCCACGCATGCAGAGACAGCGCTCTGGATGGGGATGCCATATCGAGCCGCGGGCTTGAGAGAAAAGGTCTCTCTTCACCGGTATCGGCCAGGGGGCTGAGTCTGCCAGCTGTATTAGATCCGGGAACCAAGCTTGGTTCTCCCAGTATGGGGCTAAGAGGAGCACTGTGTGGCGCGCTTCCCTGATTCTCTTGATGACCTGAGGCAGCAGAGAGACCGGGGGAAAAGCATACAGCGGGCCGCTGGGCCGGGTCTGGGCCAGCGTGTCCTCGTTCTTCGAGAAGAACTCTGGGCAATGAGCGTTGTCTTTTGACGCAAAAAGGTCGACTTTCGCTTTGCCGAAACGGCGCCACAGTGACTGGACTGTTTGGGGGTGTTGAGACCACTCCCCAGGGGGAACGCTGTCCCTGGACAGTCTGTCGGGGCCCTCGTTCAGGTGGCCAGGCACATGCGCGGCTCTCTCAGCGAGCGCAGAGAGTGCTGAGCCCACACGAGGAGGCGTTCCGCCAGGGTGCAGAGCGTCTGATCTGACACCGCCCTGGCGATTCACATAGGCCACTACCAATGTATTGTCCGTGCGGACTAGAACATGGTGACCGTGGAGGAATGGGAGGAAGTGTTTGAGAGCTTTCTCGACCGCGAGCATCTCTAGACAGTTTATGTGTAGGAGATTCTCCTGGTCTGACCAGCGGCCATAGACCGGTCTGCCTTCGAAGAGCGCTCCCCAATCTAGGTTGGAAGCGTCTGTCGAGACAACTTTCCGGTGTGAAATCACTCCCATAGTCACTCCTGTGTGATTCCATTCGGCTGCCAGCCAGGGCTGCAGGGCTGAAAAGCAGCTCTGATTCACTCTGACTCGCAAGCCGCCGGCCGCCCAGGCTCGGTGGGGCACGCGCGCTTTCAGCCAGCGTTGAAGCGGGCGCATGCGCAGTAAGCCCAGCTGGAGCACTGCTGCAGCTGAGGCCATATGCCCCAGGATACGCTGGAATGTCCTCAGCGGAACCCGGCTGCCTATTTGGAGGGATGCGGCGAGGAGGCGGATGCGGCGCGCGCGCTGCTCCGACAGTCTGGCCGTCATAGCCACCGAGTCCAGTTCTATTCCAAGAAGGAAATTGACTGACGGGGCGATAGCGAGCTCTTGGTCCAGTGACCGAGAGACCCAGCTCCTCCAGATGGCTGAGAAGCGCTGTTCCGTGAGACACAAGTTCCGTCTCTGACAGCGCTAGAATAAGCCAATCGTCCAGATAATTCAGTATTCGCATTCCCTGTTTTCTCAGGGGAGCGAGAGCCGTGTCCATGCATTTCGTAATGTACGGGGTGCCAAAGACAGGCCGAAGGGCAGGATTGTGTACTGATATACTCGACCGTTGAAGGCGAATCTCAAGAATGGCCTGTGACGGGGAGTTATCTGGATCTGAAAATATGCGTCTTTTAGATCGAGAGAGATAAACCAGTCTCCTGGGCAAATCTGCGCGAGGATTTTCTGGTTGTGATCATTTTGAACGGCCGTCTCATGAGGGCTTTGTTCAGATGTCTCAGATCTAAAATAGGTCTTAACGCTCCGTCCTTCTTGGGTACGAGGAAGTAGCGGCTGTAAAGGCTCGACTCGCTTAGAGAAGGATGAACCTGTTCTATAGCCCTTTTGCGCAGTAGCTTCGCTATTTCGGCTTGAAGCAGGTGCGCAGCTTCTGAACTCACTTTCGTCTCCGTCTGTGCTAGAAAGCGCGGAGGGCGACGAGCGAATTGAAGCGAATAGCCGTGTTTTATAGTACTCAGCACCCATTCTGACGCGCCCTGAATAGCTTCCCATGCTTCCGCATGCATAGCTAGGGGTCGAATGGTCTCTGGGTTCAGATCGCCGCGCTGCGCGGGATTGGGGAACCTGTATCAGAGAGGATGGAGCGGCGTGCGCGCCGCTGGTGCTCGAACACGGGGGCTGGTAAACAGTATTGGCCGGCTGTACAGCGTTCGGTAGCTCGGTCCCAGAGGATGGAGCGCGATTTGCTGACAAACACCCCTGGCGCGAAAGCGGCGTGGGGATTGTAATGTCTAAAAGTGAGTGCGCGTGCACCTGAGCGGGCGCAGAGTTTACACTTATGACACGGCCAGAGTTTGGGAGCTTAGAGGGTGTGCGACCCGAGGTAACTGAATGGCAGAGCGAGCAGCGGGTAGGTGTGAGCACAAAGTTGTGGGCACATTTACTACACTTAGTACTCGAGCGGCTTGTGTCCGCTTTATGAGAGAGCGCTCTATGCGCGTTACCATGGGGACCATGTTTGTGTGAAGCAGTGAGCACATGGGAGTGGGCACATTTTCTACACTTATAACACCCTCGGCTTGAGCCGCTGTTGCCCGGGGTAACCGAGTGGCAGAGCGAGTTACAGGTAGATGTGAGCACAGAGTTGTGGGCACATTTACTACACTTATTACTCGAGCGGCGTGTGACCGCTTTATGAGAGAGCGCTCTGAACGCGTTACCATGGGGACCGTGTTTGTGTGTAGCAGTGAGCACATGGGAGTGGGCACATTTTCTACACTTGTAACACCATCGGCGTTATAGAGCAAATGCTTTGATGGCTCATATGTTTAGACGCTCATAAATACTCAAGCACCATCCTGTGAGATGCAGGTTTGCTTTCTGTATGTAAGAAAGCTGGCCGCGAGCTCGGAGAAGACAGCAGAAAAAATATTTTCTGCCGCCAGAGCCGGATTTGAACACGGTTCTCCAGTAAAATTCTGCCACTGAGCCACAGGGGCACACATGAGCTTCCAGTTGGTGCGAGCATATGACCGAGCGTCGTGTTTCGGCGTTTGTTTGCAGGCGCGCGTGTATTAAAACAGGCCCGTTTACTGCAGCATTAGTATTTCCAGCCGCCTAACTTAGAGGGGACTGAGAAATATGTATCCCTTGAGATGCGGGTTTGCTTTCTGTATGTAAGAAAGCTGGCCGCGAGCTCGGAGAAGCAAGCAGAAAAAAGTTTTTTTTTTTTTTTTTGCTGCTGCCAGAGCCGGATTCGAACACGGATCTCTGGTGCGGAAGCCTAATGTTCTGCCACTGAGCCACAGGGGCACACATGAGCTTCCGGTCAGTGCAAGCATATGACCGAGCGTCGTGTTTCGTTTCGGCGTTTGTTTGCAGGCGCGCGTGTATTAAAACAGGCCCGTTTACTGCAGTATTAGTATTTCCAGCCGCCTGAACTTAGAGGGGACTGAGAAATCTGTATCCCGTGAGATGCGGGTTTGCTTTCTGTATGTAAGAAAGCTGGCCGCGAGCTCGAGAGAAGCAAGCAGAAAAAAGTTTTTCTGCTGCCAGAGCCGGATTCGAACACGGGTCTCTGGTGCGGAAGTCTAATGTTCTGCCACTGAGCCACAGGGGCACACATGAGCTTCCAGTCAGTGCGAGCATATGACCGAGCGTTTGTTTGCAGGCGCGCGTGTATTACAACAGGCTCGTTTACTGCAATAATAGTATTTCCAGCCGCCTGAACTTAGAGGGGACTGAGAAATATGCGAGGATTGGAGGGAGTCCGGCCTAAGCGGGACGTAAACACTCTCTCTTCCTCCTTTCGCCGGTGCTCGTGACGTCCGCTCTGATATCCCTTGAGAACGGCGCAGTTGCGCGGCTCGAACAAAGGGAGAGAGAGCGGGAAGATGTCATTATGTGCTGTGACATCGTTTGTTTGCAGGCGTGCGTGTATAACAGGCTCGTTTACTGCAATATAGATATTTCTAGTCGCCTGAGCTAGGAGGGGACTGAGAAATGTGTGAGAAACGGAGGTGGCCGGAGAGTGACGCGCGCGACCGAGACGCGGGGTAGCTTTCTTATAACGTAAAGGAAGCCAGCCCGTGACCGTCTACTTCTGACATCCCTTGTGAGCGGCGCCTTGCGCGGCTCGAACAGAGGGGGAGAGGGCGTGCGTCATCCGGGGGGGGTAGCTTCCTTGTAACGTAAAGGAAGCTATAGCCCGTGACCGTCCGTTCTGACATTCCTTGTGAGCGGCGCCGTTTGCGCGGCTTGACAGAGGGGAGTAACCAGCTGGTCTGCTTCATCCCCTGAGGCGACGGCAGTGCGGGCAGAGGCCGGCCGCTGCGCGTCGGTGAAGGGCGGGGGAGAAGGAGAGAGCGAGGCTCGCGGGAGGGGCTCCGGCGAGCGCTCAGCTATAACCACCGGCTCGGAAGGCCTTTGAGAGCGGCGTTTTTTCTTACGCGGCCCGGAAGAGGCAGCCGGAGAAGGTGGAGGATCGTGAAACATGGCGAGTCGAGCCCGCAGGGTCGACATCGGCAAGTCCTCACACTGTTCGCAGCCGCCCGTGAAGGGCGCGGGCTGCGTGGTCGAAACCCAGGCAGAGAGCGCAGATCACGTGGCGGTCTCCGTCGCTGAGCGCGGCTCTGCACGAGCCACAGGATGAGCGAGGCATTTGCAACAACGCCTCGCGCTCTTTTAGATGCAAAGTGTGTCGCGGGGCGAACACACAAACACATACAACACAGAGCAGTAAAAGGATATATTCGCCGGATAGCGAAGCAGGCAGGGAAAGCTGAAGGCGGCGAAGGCGGCCGGCGTCCTCAGGCTGAGATCCTCGGCGTGCTGGTCGCTTGATTCGACGGCGGCTTCCTCAGAGAGCAGCGATGCGTAGAGCTTCGCTGAAAAGACAGAAATCAGAGAAGCAGCCTCCGAGCCCTGTTTATATACGCTAAGCCACACCCCTTTTCGCGGGCTGTGACGCATTAAGCGCGCCAAGCGCGCTCATTGGTCGTGACGTCACGCCAAGGGCTCAGCGGTAGGCTGCTGCAGTTGCCGCAGGGCAGCCAATGGGCACGCTAGTAAGCTTGCCCTAGGTCTGCAGGCTGCCGCACTGCGTTGACAAGATTATAAAAATTAAGGATAATTTTTGGCTTCAGTATCTCGAGAAAGAAAGGCTTTCCCGTAGCGTAAGCAACTACGCAATACGAGAGAACCTCTCGTAAGAGAACTCGCACCGCCCCTGGCCCACGTATTAAAAAAATGGTCGGGTTTAAATCGGGCTCGGGCTCATAATTACAGTTATGTTAATGTGTTGTGTTGTGTTGTGTTGTGTGTTGTGTTGTGTCGGGCCGGGCTCGGACACAACGTGCATGGGCTCGGGCTTGATTTTTTTGGGCCCGATCTAAGCTCTTAACTCAAAGTACCGGTAGGTTCAAAGTCTCTGTGCGTGTGTATGTGCGTGCATGCGTGTGTGTCTCATGGCAATGCATTTCCCATATGTTTCCATGATTTTACACTTCAGATCTGCTGCGTGAGATCACGTGAGACGCTTCCTCTGGCACGATAATCTTAATAACATTTTGTAGTGTGTGGTGCACCGCGATTTTCAAACCTTGTAGTGTGAGCATGTTTAAGATTTGGGGGAAGAAAATCTGCAAAGATTCTCCTTAAGTGTGTGCTTCAACCAGATTTCAAAATCGGTTAGGATTTTAAAACTCCTGTAGTGTGAGCCAGGCATTAGGTGCAATTATAGTATTACTATAGTTTTTTGGACAAAAAACGTTTAAAATTGAGTGATTTATGACCTTTTCCCACCCTGTTTCTCATGCTCTGATTCAAACAGTCTGTTTTGGGGGTGTTTCCCCTCTAAGAGTTCAGTCTTAACACCCACTGTTATGATTGGATAACGTCAGTGCCTATGCATCAATTGTTAACGCCCCCTTTTCAAAACGGATTTTGCGGAGCTGTGTTTACCGTTACCATAGTAACGGGTGATGCGTGCGAGGCGATGGCGATTGCAATGATGTTTGAGTCGGAATCAGAGGAAATGAACCATCAACACAACTAAGAATGCATCAGCCCGTCCACATAGAAAGTGTGAAACTATTTTGTCAGTTTAACAGCCTACATCTTTTAATAGCCTACGGGGCATGAACATGACGGTTATAAAACAATAAGTAGGCTAAAAAACACGGTGATTATTCATGAATTAAACTGCAATTAACGTTTTAAAAAAGTTTTAAGTTTTAAATAGCCTACATTACTTACAGTTTGCGTCGTCGTTGTTGAGCCCAGAATAGTCCACACGGCCTTATCTTGTACAAAAGTTTTCTGGCAAAGCCAGCATCAAACTGCGATTGTTCTCAACTGTCACTCATCCTTGAAATGTGGAAAACACACACTTAAATTAACACTGCCGTGACTGGGACGTCCGCAAAAAATAAACTGCATCATTCTTCCCCTGACGTCTGGATCTTTCAGCAGCGTATATTATTCAAACATGTTGTTTGTCCACAGCCAGGAACAGCACATCTGCGTGTCGTGACATCGCAGTCTTCTTGTAAACAGACCCACTCGCTGCACGTCCACTGAACACATGTGAAGCGCGTGACAGATGCGATGATGAAATGAGGCGTAGTTATCTTGCGCTTGAAGCGCTGGAGGCGGTCATATGCAAACGACTGCTACGTCACTTCGTACCGTGACGTCACTTCATACCATGGATCCAGAACGAGCTGTATTTAGAGCTTGATTAAATAAATGATTCGCTTATAATGGGGAGGACGTCTTAACCCTTTCACACAGACGATCACACCGGTGTGATCAGTCTAGGCTGGTCCCTGGAGCGTACGATCACACCAGTGTGATTAGAACGGTCAGTGCATCACGTGATCAACTGCTAAATTCAAATGTGCTTTTGCGCGTTGGCTGACGCTGAGCCAGAGACAGGCGCGTTCAGAGCTGTCATATATCACCACTTTTCAGTGTTTTCAACCACATAATGTTTATTTTAGGTTTTAGACATATAAATTCATATAAGTACTAAAAAAAATACATTTAAAGTTTATAAAATACACACTGATGTCTATGGAAGAGGCAATAATAATCCTTTCCATTATAGACACGTTTTATTCATATCAGATACACATTGTGTAAGTAACTTTAAAGTTTACTCTGTTCTTCTCCCAGTTAACCAGCCACTTACTTTTATGTATTTCGGGAGAAGTGGATGAATTCACGTGTTGTAAATAGGGTGACCACCCGTCCCGCGTAGCGCGTGCGCGCACAGCGTTTGAAGCCCAATTCATGCGTCCCGCAAATTGAGACCGTGTCACGCATAATCTATGCTTGCTAAAAAAAAAAAGTTGACAGCCAAACGAACATTACTTGACAGTTCAGCACGCTACTGTTGCCACACCCACCCCTCAGTTGAACTGCTAACTAGGTTGTCGTCAACTTTTTCGTTGTTGTCATGACAGCGCACGCACGTGCATACCAGACACAATGGGAAGGAACTTTTAGATGCGCGCTTTCCAATTCGAAAAACGGAGAAAGAGACTGAGTCTGAGAGGCACCGCCATCATCAATTAAAAAGAGAAGGTGTGGGTACAAGAAAGACTGGGAAAATGAATATTTGTGGCTGAAATGTGTTGAGGGGGATACCGAGAGGGCTTTTTGTGACCTTTGCAAAACGTCCTTCTCAGTCGGACATGGAGAGAGGGGAATAGGCTACGATGTCAATCGTATTTTTTTTTAAATACTTTTTTTTTTACTGTTCCTGTAGTGTTGAGCAACTACAATTCCTGTTAATCCTATAATGTTATATTATAATTTATTTAAAGTGAATAAATTGTAATGAAAAAGAAATAAAATTAAATAGTAAATCGTAAGTGGAAGTGCATCTGTCAATTCATTGAATGTTCAAAATATTATGAATCTTTATTTAGAAAAAAATACACATTGGTTGGCCTATTCATAAGCATACATCAGCAATTACACATGTTTAGGGGAATAGGGCATTATTAATATACCATGTAAGGTGGTATGTGCTAGAAATGGGTAAACCACTATCAGTGAGTCTGCCCGTGGGGTGGGGGCACCGCCGCGCCAGGCAGTGTCCCACATTTACCCCTTTTCCACCAACAAGAACCGGGTGCTGGTTCAGAGCCAGAGCCAGAGCTGGTTCAGAGTTGGTTCGACTGACGAGCTTACTAAGAACCGGTTTGCCTTTCCACCGGCTAGAGAGCCACAACAGAGCCAGATCTTACGTCACTGTATACGTCTCATGTTGCCCAGCAACCGCTAGTGCGGTAGCGCCAAACACAAACACTCCAGGCTTGTTCGAGATGCATCGGCTTCTCGCAGATCGATCGCCGCATGACATCAAAGCACTGCGATAGCGATCTAAAAGCACAAGGAGTCGTATGCTCTCCAAACACTCCCGCAGCTCCGATCGGTCCTCGCCGCTCCGGTGCATCTCGAACAAGCCATCAACAATAACGGACGTTGCAATACTATGGATGCTCATGGGTTTGCAAAAATACATCGGAATCCAACGCGTTCGTGCAGCTCGCCGTAACTTACATAGACGGATATTATAATCGAGCTGCTATTAGCTCGACTAGCTGCTATTTAAAAATGGCGGTCACAAGTTTCTATTCGTCTTGTTGGTCACGGTAACCCCGCCCCCAGCCCCTGACGCAAGCGGTTCTTTCTTGGCTCCGTTCTAAACCCTGCAATGATTTGGTGCTACTTAAGAACCAGTTTCACTGGTTCGGAGCTGGTGCTTTGGCGGTGGAAAAACAAAGAACCGATTTGAAACTAGGCTCTGGCTCCGAACCAGCACCAGTTCTGCCTTGGTGGAAAAGGGGTAATTGTCCCTCAGAAATATACCCCTTGTCCCCCCTTGGGCTTATTAGCAGGTGGTCACCCTAGTTGTAAATCCAACAGGTCCGATTCTCTGAACTGCGTCTGCGGCACAAACTAACATGGCGGCGCCCATCGCGCATACAGCTCAACTAACGCGATCGTTATAAAGGTGTTTAAACAACAAAACACTTCCACTTGCATATATTTGACAATCGGAATATCATATATGTCATGCCATAGCTAACAAATTTGTGAATATTTTGAATAAAAAAGGAAAAATGACATAAAAGCAGATCATCATTCATTCAGCTCTGTTGCTGCTGCGGTGTGTCACGTGACAAGCAATGACGCGTCACCATGGAAACCATAAAGTGACACATTCTAAATAACGGTCGCCTTGAAAAAAGTAAAAGGGAGACGTTTAGTACAAGCATACATGAAAAGGTAAAGCAAGCGGATGTAGGAAATTTCGAATTTAGTCCATCTGTAGTCTATCCACCGCACCCACCGTGGCTGCTACTGGTTCCAAACGTTGATATAACTCTGCATGAAAAGATTAAAAATTATAAGGGGGATAGTGGGCAAATGACTATGAGATATGTGGATAACTATTATGGGTACGTGCAAATCTTTACTGATGGGTCAAAGCAACCAGACACAGGGAAAGTGGCAATCGCATATGTGATACCAGAGTTTGATATTAAGTTTTCTGCAAGAGTTTCGGATCATTTATCAGTGTATACAGCAGAGCTGATAGCAATTGTAATGGCGCTGCAGTGGGTAGAGCAAATTAAACCAATAAGAGTAGTTGTATGTTCAGATTCGTTGTCAGCCTTAGAAAATTTTAAATCGGGTAATTCGAATGAAAGGTATGATGTTGTGTGTGAAATATTGACTTTGCTTCATAGTATTCAAAATGGGGGGACGCATGTAAAATTTGTTTGGGTTCCGGCTCATGATGGTATGGCCGGAAATGAGTTGGCAGACAAGTTTGCTAAACAGGCTTTGAAAGCAACAAATGTGTCTATTCAGTGTAAGATGTCAAAATCAGAGGCTAAGTCAATGATTAAAAAACATGTTAAAAAGTTGTGGCAGGATAAATGGGATAGGGGAGATATAATAAAGGGAGGGGGTTTTATATTGTAAATCCTGAGGTTGGTCAGGGTCGCCTGGTAATAAGATGTCGAAGAGAAGAGTCAATTTTTACAAGAATGAGAATAGGGCACACCGGACTAAAAAAAACATTACAGCTAATAGGAAAACATAATTCAGGAAACTGTGAGATTTGTAATGTGCCAGAAACAGTGGAACATGTCTTTATGGTATGTAGGAAATTTAATAGAGAAAGGGTTTTAATTAAAAGGAAAATAGAGGACAGTGGGGACAGTTTTATCTTTAGAGATTTGTTGTCTAAGGCTTCAGATCATAGAATAATAAAATATATGTTTAAATTTTTAAGGTACACCGGACTCATTGATAGAATATAGGACATTTAGTTATTTAAAAAGAGAGGAAAAAAGGGAAAAAAGATTATTATTATTAATTTTTATTTATTTATATATGTATATATATAAAAAATTTTTTTTTTTTTTTTTGTAGCTTGCAGGCTACATTATTTCCAAAGATGTAAGTCATAGTGATGATCAGGCACAATTTATCTGGAGGGTGGCGGTAGTGCGCTAAGTGAGTCCGCATCCGCCGTTAAACAACCAAAGAAGAAGAAGAAGAAGAACGGTCGCCTTGAAAAACTCACGCTGGGGGGTCAGCCAGAATATTTTAAACTTACGTGTGAAAGGGTTAAGCTATGAAACTTGCAGGACGTTTTAATGGTACAAAGACCTCTTATATGCCAAAAGATCAAGGCAAATTTGGTTTCTCATGTCATGACAGGACTACACTGCAATGCATTCTGGGTAAAATAAGACATTTTTCAAAACAAAAAACATGGCGGATCGAGTAAGTGCATTCAACCACTCAGTGCAGTTTACCCCAGTGGGGTAAGTAACCCAGTGCGTTCTGTAAGTGTTATTTGACGCACCCACCGTTAGCCTAGCTTAGCACAAAGACTGGATGTAAATGGATAATGGTAGCATACTAATCCCAATAAGTGACAAAATAATGCAAACATTTTCCTATTTACATGTTGTGATCTGTATAGTCACAGCGTGTACAAATAACAAGGCTATATGAGACAGAGACCATTTTTAATCGTATAAATACTGGGAACTATATTCTCACTAGGCGTAGGAGCACAGCTACTTGGGCGGAGTGGCTACTTGGGCGGAGTGATTAGCACAGCACACGAGACGCCCTGTTGTTGATTTAGCTGTGCTCCTACGCCTAGTGAGAATATAGTTCCCAGTATTTATACGATTAAAAATGGTCTCTGTCTCATATAGCCTTGTTATTTGTACACGCTGTGACTATACAGATCACAACATGTAAATAGGAAAATGTTTGCATTATTTTGTCACTTATTGGGATTAGTATGCTACCATTATCCATTTACATCCAGTCTTTGTGCTAAGCTAGGCTAGCGGTGGGTGCGTCAAATAACACTTACAGAACGCACAAAAATGAAAAAAGGTATGTATGGACTTATCTAACTCTGGGGGATACTGTGAATAAGCTAAAGTCCCAAAAAGTCGGAGTTTTCCTTTAAAACACACCAAACATAATGTCACTGTTGCCTGCCATTTACAGAAGTTACTGTCCAGATTTCATAACATAAGTATATACAGCCTACCATTTATCTACACATTCCTGATAAAGGTCTATAGAAGACCACATATAAAAATGTGCCACAATACATTTTATAATTAGAAATAGCCGAATTGTCAATGTTAAAATGATTGAGATGGCCAATCAAATTAATGTTTACAGAAGCAGAGTGTGAATTCCAGCGTGAAAGCATCATTTTCACTTAACGTTGAAAGAGAGTGAGGTAAGATGTAAATAGTTAAACATTTAATACGTCAATAAAATATATTTATGAAATAAATGTTAAACGATTGACAGTAACATCCAATTATGCAAACTATTCAACTTTTTTCCCCAAATATGGCCGTTTTGAAAATGATCCTACTAAGTGTGATGGTACAAGAAACGTTTTACGTTTTCAACATATTAGGCATACATTTTAATGTAAATGAATGAAAATATTATGTGTGAACAGTTCAAAATGATTATTTCCCAACAAGAATTAAACCAAGGATTTCCTGCACTTTTCTTTTTCTTTATGCTTTCTAAAAAAAAAAAAAGGTCCCCACAACGTTCAAGACATGGTAACTATAACCGTTTCTGTAATGGTTACTTGCCGTTTAGCCCAAGGAAGAAGAAGATAAACAAAGCATATCAAGATATAAAGGCATCGCTTAATAAATGAAGCAAGCTCAGATAAAACAACAAGAGGTAACATAACAAACAATGTGCATAGCACAAACAATACCCTACAATGAATGAAAGGAAAGGAGGAACTTAAATACACAATGATGATTAACTCAAAGACTAACAGGTGTGATTCTAAATGAGTGTCCATGACAACTGACTAGTGGCAGGAAAAGGAGAACAAAGGAATATAGGAAAACAGATGACTAAACATACTGACAGAAAACAAAAACAAAAAGGCAAAACGTGACATTTACAGCCTTGTAGAGATTCTCCTTATTTTTCTTTCTTTTTTTGCCTCTTTCAATGGTTATGATATTCTAAGTATGAGAAATAGTGAGAGCAAAATATTACAGTTTGGTCTGACTCTGAAAATACGAAACTGAGACAGAAAGCAATGACTGCTCTCTTCACCCCTCTGTGCCCAGTCAGCTGAACTGCCGAAGAAAATGGCTGCAGCTGCCTAAACCCAGTGATTCAGCCTGTCAATCCCACTGGAGAAAGAACCAAAAACAGTGACATCCCCAAAAGCCAACAACCTCAGCATTTTACCTCTCCCTGAAAACCCTTACATCAAACACATTTCAATCCAAAGTCTGCCTGGCAGTCAGCATATTTTGCACGTAATTGTCAAAAAGTGCACAAGTTTTAAATATATATATTTAAGTATACGTACATAACCACTACTTTTCATATACACCTAGGCAGAACTGTGATTGTAGTGGACTCTTTAAGACAATATACATGTGAAATGATCAAATAATCAACTAAAATATTGATTATTTTAGTTGGGTGAGTGGCCTCCAATCTGTGTCCTGATCACCCTTTGAGGGTTTATTTTTGCGGTAATGACCAACCACATCCCTTTCTTAAACTGTTTATTTGTAGCTTATTGTGGTCTTCTGCATTATTACCTCTTCAAGTGGAACAGATACATAGGCCTACCGAGCTCCAAAGAGTGTGAATCAAGTTGGATTTCCACCAGCCATCTGAGTCTTTAATCAGCAGTATGGCTGAAATCCAGAGTAAACAAATGAATCTACTGCAAGACTGAATATCTGTAACACCCTCCACAAAACCTGTGGTTAACCCTGGCACCCTGAGAGAGCATGGCCCGCCAAATGCTGTCTAAAATCTCTGTCAAAGTCATTTGCAAAAACATAAATCCCAGACAAAACCGTGAACTTGTGAACAGCTGTGACGTTAGTTAAGAGGCATTTGACTTTCTGACTAAATGAACGGATGCTACAGAGAAACCCATTATGGCAGCGTTCACACTAAATAGGTCAGTACTGTTGGGTGGGTATATCTGTGTGGCACACATTTCTACACTAATATACCTCCCCCTCATGCTCACCAACCCTGACAATGATATTGTAATCTATGACTTGTTTCCTACCTATATGCCCTCATTTCAAAACTGTGTGTGTCCCCCACTTACTCTGTTGGTACTTACCTGTTATATCATAATGTTCATTCTTTATTCATCACAACCAGGCCAATCACTCTTCATATAAACATTTGAACAACTTCTGTTATTATATTAAACAGAATGACAGCCCTACTTGCACTGAAAATGTCAAAAGCACTCAACAGGACCAAGACACCCAGATTCAAGTGTCATTCCTGGCCCTTTTACGAGGGTCGGGATGCAGTCAGGTGACCTTCTTGAAGGTCCTGTGGAGCAAATAATGTAATAATTTTAAGTTTTTTTTTTTTCAGGGAACCAGTGGATCTGATTCTGGTATTGAGGAAAGAATTGGAGTTTGTTTTCACAGCACCTTAAATAATCCTCTTATTTGTGTTCAACCAATGAGGGAAGAAAGAAAGAAGGATGTCAGAGATTATCTGCCTTCCCTATCAACTGGCATTAACCCAGTGCAGATTACTGCAGTTTTTGTCATTATGAATACATGGCAGATATTAGCATGTGCTAAGACTGCACCCTTGTGGCAGAAAAATCATTTCTGTGGTTGCTTTGCCTTGAGATAAACCGAGATGCTAAGATCAAATTTTAATCACAAAAGCCTCTTTTTTTACATTTAAGGGCATTTTTAAGAGTGGCCGTTTGGTTTAATCATTCACTCTGGATAAAATGAGTAATTTGCTGTTTGGAGACAGCTAAAGTTCTTCAGACATACTAGCAGACCTTCCACTCTTGAATCTCTCCATATGTATTTGAATGTAGAGCTCATTGTGCTTCATCGCACCCCTCTTATACCTCCCCTGCTCTAGCCATCAAACCACTAGTAAAAGTTTTCCACTTGACATGAGACTATCCTGTGTCTGTGAAAATTACACGAGTAGACAGGTGTGATGTTAAATTGCTGAGAAAGAGGAGCACTAACAGTTAAGAAAATGTGCAGCATATAAAAAAGTATATTTGGTAGTGTTTTTGAGACAAGTGGGAGAATATCAGAGAGTGGTAAGAGGGATGTGGTGGCAATTTAGTTGTTATTTTAACTTCTCAATTTGTTTGGTTGGAATATTAATTATGGTTGGTCCTGAAAAACCCAACAGATCAAGGGATTTATAAACATTGTGCTTATTAAAGTTATTAAATAGTCAATTAAAGGGAAAATAATGAAAAAATGAGAAGTGGGAATACATTTCTGACTCATTAACATTGTAAAGAAAAGGCTTTGAACAATACCAGCTCCTCTGATTTTAGGAGTGCACAAATGTCTTACTGGAAAGGAGACGGAGGTTGTGGCACTTCAATAAATTCCTTTGTTACTTAAGTTTTTATACAGTTAACCTTTGACCTTCACATTAGCACATAGAAGCAGTCAGCGGAATAATGGTAATCTTTTAACAGGCCTATGCAGAGCAGTGATGCCAGATTTATAGTCTCATTGGTTGGAAAAGAGCCTGCAATAAAAGCACTTGTCCATTAAATATAACATGTGACTCTCTTGATAATCTCTTTGTCTATAAATCCTTTGTGTGAGTCTCAGGAAGAGACTCATTATGAACTGAACACTGAAGCAGTAGCCAAATTGTGTAATTTAATAAAGCACACATTGCATTCTTGAAATGCCAGAGCTTCTAAGAAGAAAGCAAATGTTATGAATGCTATGAAATAGCACATTTATTTCAAGACACTATAAGAGACAGAGCAAATGTGTAACGCTAACACATGAATTCTCTATGGCAGCTAATGCAGATATGCCGTCTTGCAAATAACACCATACTAATGTGACACAATACAATAATTTTAATGAGAGCAAAAACAAATAGCAAGGATCGTGTGAGAAAACATAGCCAGAGTCTGAGTTTTTCAATTGATTGATAGGGATGATTCATACAAAAAAAAAAAAAAATACAAAAAAAGTTATGTACAAATCTTCAAATAGCCTACTAAAATTAAACTTTTTTTACATTGTTTGGACTGTATCTGAAAGTTATTATTATTGTGCAAGGAAATGTACAAGCAAATGCTGGCTGCCTCGCAATGATTGTTGTCATTAAATGAAATAAAGAAGATTTATAGCACACTCTGTCACTGTGATTGTATTGGTTTATAGGATTGCTAGACCTTGTGTGCTGTCTGTGGTACTCAAGATCTATGCATACAGATGCCTAACAATTAGGTCAAAAGGCTCTTTATAACTGGAATAAGCATTGGTTGGCTCACAAATAACCTAACCTCACTGTTAAATCAAGGTCATGCTTTCATGGTTGATGAACACTGCTTTGATGTGAGCATATGCTAAACCTGAAAAAATAACCATTTCAGTTCAGGGAAGACAAAGCTTTGCTTTCTTCTACCTGTTATGTTATTCTGGAGTGTACTGATGACAGTGGCCACCTTGGCACAACAGATGTTTTGGAAATGTTTTGCTCACATCTGCGTCATGTGTGTTAGTTAGCGAAATAGGTGTATGTAAATGCATAATACTGAATGCCCATGTCTCAGTCTACTGTATATCACAGAACTTTTATCACCCCTCTTAGTTAAAGACAAATTCATTTTTGTTTCCCCCTTTCAAAGACAAAATCACTTTAAACTGGAAAATTGTCTTGATCCACGAGGTCATTCTGTGCAATGATAATAGTTTAAATTGTTGCCATAAATCTGAGATAAAATGTTGCAGATGTATATAATGAGAAATGCTCAAAGTATTGCATACAGGCCTATTTGTGTTGATCAGAACAACCCTTTTTCAGCATCTTTTGAACAAGTAAAAAGGATAGATTTGGGATTAGATTTTTTTTTAACTCCCAAGTTTAAATAAACTTGGAAAAATTTATTTTGGTAAAATAACTGCATGGAAATCTATAATCTTCTTTTTTTTCTTCTTCTTCTTCTTCTTCTTCTTCTTCTTCTTCTTCTTCTTCTTCTTCTTGTTATTATTATTATTATTATTATTATTATTATTATTATTATATGTCTTCAAAGGCAAAAATTGCAAGAAAACTGCCGGACTTTTTTAAATAAAACTTTTATTTTAAAAAGCGTTTATACTGTTTCCGGGTTTTATTGTATAACTTCCGGCTGGCTTGTTTTGGATTCGCAGAGTTTGCGAAGTGATCTGACATCTGACAGCGTTGGTTATTGTTTTATCGTTGAGTAGATAATAATGTCAGGGGGAACTCGACTAGAAAACGCCAATCCTCTGATTTTTCAGCGATCAGGGGAAAGACTCCTAACTGCCACTGATGAAGATGAGGATGTAGCGGACCCCATCGATGACAGGGAAATCTTCGATATCCTTTCAAAATACGTTACATCATTTGGCTCTCGCTACACAAATGCTGTGTAAAGTCAGCCTTGTTTCTTTGAATTATCTGCCATGTTGAAAGTTAGGCTACTCTTAGCAACTGCAATAGTTTAGAAGCCTCAATTTAAAGCATTTTGAATACTTTGAGTCAGACCTTAACTAAATGATCACATCTAATCAGATCGATCAACGATCCTGAGCACCCACTGTCCCTCGAAGAACTGAATGTCGTGGAACAAATGCGCGTCAATGTGAGTCCGGTCTGCGAGCAGTTTGAAGAGGAACAGACCTTTACACATTAATGAAATGGATACAATATTCTCTCTCTCTGTCTGTCTGTATGTCACGTTCTTCTCTCCGAGTAGGTGAGTGATGAGGAGAGCACAGTGTCTGTGGAGTTCACACCGACTATCCCACACTGCAGTATGGCCACTCTCATTGGCCTGTCTATCAAAGTCAAGCTTCTGCGCTCCCTGCCTGACAGGTTTAAGGTGCATTTTAGTGAGCTGCCAAACACAGGCTTGCATTAGGCTTTGGGATTTCACATCTACAAGTCATTCATTTTTGCCTTTTTGTTGTTAGATTGACGTTCACATCACACCTGGCACACATGCCTCAGAGGATGCAGGTAAACGTTTATTATAAAATGACATGTATTAGTATTGGCAGTAGTATTGTGAAATGTTATTACAGTTTAAATAATGGGTTTCTATTTGAATATACTTTAAAATAAAATTTATTTCTGTGATGCAAAGCTGAATTTTCAGCATTGTTACTCCATTCCTTAGTGTCACATGATCCTTCAGAAATCATTATGATATGCTGATTTGCTGCTCCGTTATTATCAATTTTGGAAACAGTTGTGCTGCTGAATTGGGGTGGGGGTTTCAGGATTCGTTGATGAATAAAAAGTTTAAAAAAAGAACAGAATTTATTCAAAATAGAAATCTTTTATAACAATAGAAATCTTTACTATCACTGTTTATCAATTTAACTTCTTTTAACAATTACATTTCTGACCCCAAACTTTTGAAAGGGAGTGTATATTGGTACAAAGTATTTATATTTTAAATAGATGATGTTCTTTTTTAACTAAAGAGAAAAATGTAAATACATTTGGCAGCACAACTATTTCCAACATTGATAATAAATCTGCATATTAGAACGATTTCTGAAAGATCATGTGACTCTGAAGACTGGAGTAATGGCTGATGAAAAGTCAGCTTTGCATATATATATATATATATATATATATATATATATATATATATATATATATATATATATATATATATATATATTATATATTACACATGTGATATGCGTTTGATATTATCTATTTCATACATCAGGCTTTTATGGCCCATTTAGGATGACAAAAAAATATACATCCATATTATTCAGTCCACTGAGCAAAACTGTAATTTTGTGCAGATATTGTTATCTTTATACGTCCAAAACATAAGATACATTTCTGATAGCTTGTAATATAAATTATGAGATTTTTATAACAGTATGGCAGACCACTTTCCTAAAATGCTTATACACATGATTTGTTACTCATCTCCCAATAATGTCTTAGTAAGATCCAAGGTAATGTTATATAAGTATAAATATTAAGATGTTAAAATGCTTTGTTTTATGATCAAAGCTGTGTAGTTTTAATTGTGGGTGGCAAAACATATAAATGCAATGCACTGCAATGATGATCAAGAAATGTAAAAATAAACATTCCCCTACAGCCTGTTATATCATATTTGATTCATACATTAACATTATTATTAGGGCTGGGCGATATGACGAAATATATCGTCTGGACGATAGAAAATGTCTATCGTTTTATATAAGGCTCTATCGTTTACGCCACGATAAGGCGTTTTACGGCAGAATTAACCTCACGGCATGCCCATGCACGCTGCAATACATAAACAAACATGGAGGAAGACGGTAGTAGACGCGGTTCAGACCAGGGTAAGTTAATTCTCAACTAGATGACCAGCCAACCCAACCCGTTAGTAGCTCCACAACAGCGCGCATCTGTGCATTCATTCATTCACACACACACACACACACACACACACACACACACACACACACACACACAGAGAGAAACGCGATTCATATTTAATCAGTCTTTTTGCGTGTACAGACACTATTGCGATTAGAACAAAGCAAATATAGAACTGACCTATTCCTCAACCGGATCCGTTGCTCCTCGAAATGAAAACGAGGTGAACCTGAAAGTGAACATATCCAACTGATTGTAGGTGTTCTGTTCACATGTTTGCGTGAATCGCCTCAGATTATTTCCGTTTGAATAGCGCGCACTCTCCGTAAGATCAAAGTCAACAGAATATTTTTAATCTCTTTTGCACTTATAATAATAAAAAAAAACCTATCGCGCCGGCGCGATTGTCGAACCCAGGGGGTTAAAAAAATAGATTTTCGCCAAAAATCCTCTTTGGCTCCGCGGCTGCCATGGTAAACAACGTTAGCCGACTGAAGTCTCACGTCACGTGCGAGTCAAGAGCGAAGTGATTGACATGACCAGGCTACCGTAGCTATGGCTTGGATTCGTTAGCAAACATTGCCCCCCTGTGGTATTTGCATATTACTATCACAAGCATAATGTTGCAACAGCGAGACCGGCCAATGTTAGAGACCCGGCCGGTAATGGAATACAGGCCAATATTAGAGGATTTACGGTAGACTATTCATGAACTGAATTAACAGAAAAATTGCTATATCGTTATGTATATCGTTATCGGGATATCAAATGAGCTATATCGGGATATGAAATTTTGGCCATATCGCCCAGCCCTAATTATTATTATTATTTTTTTTTTAAATATGCATGTGTAACCCCTCACCCGAGTCCTACTCGCCCCGCTCTGTGCAGGCCTCGAACACTGGTTTCCGGCGTGAGAGTCAGGCGCTCTAACAAGTCTGTTGAGATCAGAGGAGTGAGGTTTACTCGCACAGCCACTACTAGCTGGCCTCCGTTACACGTGCATAATCAAATAAAAAGAAAGTTCCCTCAGTCTAGGAAATGTTCATTTTGAAATATTACTTAGAATATAAAAGTTATTCTTATGTTTACATGTGTACTACGACCTGAAGGTGGACTTTTTTAGAATTATACTAAAGGCCTTTTACTTGAACCATCAGTCAGTGTGCAGAAGGCATGTAGTAGATTGTGTGCATCGTCTTTTTCAGCAAAGTGTTGATAATATATAGGCCTTAGAAATCAATGTATCAAAAATGGTACAGTAGGCTTTATGAGTTAATGTAACATTATATTTTTATCATACAGCACCCTGTTGAGTTTGATAATATGTTGTGTTTTTTTCTCCTCCAGTCAATAAGCAGCTCGCTGACAAAGAGAGAGTGGCAGCAGCTCTGGAGAACTCTCAGCTTCTGGAGGTGGTCAACCAGTGTCTGTACACCAGAAGCATGTGATCAGAAGAAGCCTGCCGCTCGAGTGTGCTCCTTTGACACGTTTTCTTGATTGAACTCCTAAAGGCAAGCTAGAGTTGTGTGACGATGATAATAATAATGTGAGCGCCTTGATCATTATTGTTATTGTTTTGATTCTTTTGTAATTCTATTGCTACACTCACAGTACCAGATCAGGAAGACTGGTTAGTACTTATAAAGTGAGAGTTGAGCTAAAAAGGTGTCAAGAAAGGAAACCACAGTAGTAGAGAACGTATGTGGAAACAGAATTCGTTTTTATGTTACATGGATACAGAATGAAATGTTATTATATTTCCGAATATTATATTTGTGAATATGCACAAAATTACTTTTAATAGTAGTCTCATTTTGACATAGCATCATTTTAGAGTTGTTTTCAAAGACATTTCTTATTGATCAAAATGGAGCATGTGTACAGCAGAAATAGTTTGGACTGCTTTGTTTTGTACCTCTTGTTTTTGCCAATAAAAAATTTAAAATGAATTTTGTGTGAAAGTTTTTTAAAGATTTTAAGAAAAAGTTCAAGCAATTACCCATAAGCAAACAATATTTTCCCAAGGTCAGTTGATGTTACAGCTATTTACTGTAATCTGATATTTTTTCTTGCATAAGCTTGTTTGGAAGGTAACAGTAAAAAAAAAAAAAGGCTAAAAATAAATAAATAAAATAAAACATAGGCCTAATTTGTATGCTGTGGTATAAATATTTCATTTCTTCAGATAAATCAAATACGTATTTACTGGTACATGGATATAGCATTATACATTATTATTTCACGGCTTTGTGGAATACTTGATTCTAGTGATGTAGTACTCGAGTCCGGTCTCGAGACCGTTTTCTGCTTTCTCAGACTCGACTCGGACTTGTTCCTTCAAAGACTCGGTCTTGACTCGGACTCGACCCTTCAAAGACTCGGTCTTGACTCGGACTCGACCCTTCAAAGACTCGGTCTTGACTCGGACTTGTTCCTTCAAAGACTCGGTCTTGACTCGGACTCGACCCTTCAAAGACTCGGTCTTGACTCGGACTCGACCCTTCAAAGACTCGGTCTTGACTCGGACTCGGCATAGGCGGTCTCGTCCCCATCACTAGTCCACTAGAATACATACCACTAGAAAATTTTAATTTGCTCTGCATGTCCTAACTATGATTAAAAAAGTCAGGGTGGGCTTAACATGTTGATGACAGAGCAGCACTGTTGAAGCAGTTTAGAAAAATAGGCAGAAGATGATGTATGTGGTAGGGATTTTTTTAATGATAGTAAAAGCATAGTCCATATTAAGACGTTAAGACTGCTCCTCTAAACAATTCCCAATCTAGCTTAGTCTGTAGGCCTAACTGTTGATTATTAACTGGGGTGATATTAAATCATGAATATGAAAACTGACATGTTTTTATGGTCTTGGTCTCGACTCCTAAAGACTCGGTCTCGACTCGGACTCGACAATTTGAAAACCAACGGACTCGGTCTCGACTCGGACTCGACCCTTCAAAGACTCGGTCTTGACTCGGACTCGGCATAGGCGGTCTCGTCCCCATCACTTCTTGATTCTGATTGGTCAATATAGTGCCATCCAGCGGTAAATTATTCCCAGATAACAACCGCTCAAAACAGATAGGCACTTCTGCGTCGAACTCACGGCGTAGCCTCTACGCTGTAGGCAACGTGTTGGTTTTCATTTAAACTAAAGCCTGTTTTATACTTCTGCGTCGAACTGCCGCCGTAGCTACGTCGTAGGCTGTGTGAAGCGCACGTACCCTACGGCGTACCCTGACGTGCACCTCTCCAAAAATGTAACAACGCGTCAATTCTACGCGGACACAAGCGCGGTGATTGGTCTGCCAGAACCCCTCCCTCGGGGTTTCACATGCTCCCTAGGTGCGCGTCAACGCGGACAACGACACAGAAGTATAAATTAAAACCAACACGTTGCCTACGGCGTATAGGCTCCGGCGTAGCTCCGACGCAGAAGTATAATGAGGCCTTTGCGTCGTTGTCCGCGTTGACGCGCGCATCGGGAGCATGTGAAACCCGAGGGAGCGGTCCTAGCAGACCAATCACAGCGCTTGCGTCCGCGTAGAGTTGACGCGTTGTTACATTTTTGGAGAGGTGCACGTCAGGGTACGCCGAAGGGTATGCGCGCTACACAGCCTACGACGTAGCTACGGCGTGAGTTCGACACAGAAGTATAAATAGGCCTTAAATAGGCCTTAACGCATGGGGCTCATCTCGGTTACTGAAGTCAGCTGTGATTATATGCTTGCTAGGAACGTTTTTTCTTCGTGCAAGTTTTGCATTTGGTGAGAAAATATTAAAACTCAGTCGAATCAATATTTTGTGTACAGTTATTTAATTATGCCATCCAGTATCGTGGACTCGCTCTCTCTTGTTTCATACAAGCGCAGCTGCCACCATTTTGTGACTATTGTTTTGTACACTGTTATGAGATACAAACAGGTATGATTTTAAAACAGTTTAATCTGAAATCAATATATGTTATCCCCATAATTAGTTATGTGGCGAAATGCTGTGTGGTATGAATGACTGCCGTTTAGTTTGAACTTGCCGCGCTTCAACTGCTCTCACCGTGGAAGCTTTGCGTTTAAAGACCTAATAAAATATTTCAACTCATATCAATATTTTGTGTCTAATTATTTACTTATGTGGCAAGTAGTCGTGTAATACGCGGGATAATGTACATCCAGCCGGTGGTTCTCTCAAAATAAACCCCTTCAGGTTATTTAAGGTAACCCCTTAACTTTACACTAGACACTTAACAAAAGAGGCATGTAACTTCTGTAAAACTAGCTATTATTAACCTTCATCACAGACCATTGACCTTACACTCTATGTTATTGCAATTTAACAAGTTACTGACCTGTGTTATAATTAAGTTATAATTGAAACTTTTTTGTCATCTAAAGGTTTGAAGATAATCCAGAAGACAGTGATGATATACAGACACTATAATAAGCACAATAGGTAGGCTACTAAGCAGAGTCGATTTAGATTACACTTGCTTGGCTTTCAAGTCATAAAAAGTGCTTTCTCTGGCATGCATTAAAAATGCATGATAGATATTATTTCATGTAACAGAACTCTTATTCAATAGTCTTTTTATAAATGACCAGACTAGCTAACGTTGCAAGTCTTTTTCGGTCCAGTCATAAAATACCGAACTTTCAAATATTCATTTTTGTTATCGTGCATCTATAAGTAGAAAGGACAAATGTCAGGTCACATCTTTGTGTCTCACAATCTCATTGTCTGAATAAAACAGTACATTGTAAATGATGCAGTGCATCAACTAACTGTGATCTATACATTTATTCTGATTATGCTTATGTCCAAGACTTGGTTATGTCTATTGCTCTGTAAAGTGTTTCTTCATGGTTAAGCTGTTATATTCCAGGCCTTGGCATATTAGGTGAATTTTAGAAGCTAGTGCAGGCTATAAAAAAAAATCCCATTACTTTGGCAAGTCATTGCAATGCATAAACATCCTCCACATAATAAGTCTGTGCGTAATAGAACTGAGTGAAGCCTACTTGCCAAATGTATTCAAAGTCAGATAGTCAGTCTCTACACATGAGAGCAAATGAATAGAAAAACAATCAGATCTAATAAAACATGAAGAAATGGTCATATGTACCGATTCTTGCCACTAGATGGCAACATTGAACTACCTATAAATGCACTCCGGCAACGTAATGAAAGGGTCGTTTTGCCCTTCAGAATTACTGGATATAAAAAAAAAATATAAAAAAAAAATGTGATGATGTTTCAAGACGTAGCCTACGTAATGACATTTTGGTGACTTTACAATTTATCATGAAATAATTTAATGTTAATGTACCAAACTGTTCAAGTATTTTAATTTTGTTACAGTAAAATACTGATGATAATAAAAAGGTGGTACAATCAAAAGCATAATGATGACTTAAAAAATATAAATAGACTATAAATACTAATTAAACATAAATGCTACAGAAAACACCCCAGAGAGAGAGAGAGAGAGAGAGAGAGAGAGAGAGAGAGAGAGAGAGAGAGAGAGAGAGAGAGAGAGAGTTTAAAATACATTCTGTAATTCATACTTCTAAAACATTTGACAGCGAAATTACATAGACGTTGTCTATTGAGATATATTCACCATACATGGTTAGGCATCTATCTTATAGCTACTAATTTACAATATTTTCACATTGTTTGACCTATAAAAAAAATACGATTTTTACATTGCAGCTGTTCTCCGGCTATACGACCATTAAACCAGGTAAAACCAGCAAGATATTTGTTCCAGCAGTGTCATGGGAAAAAAAGAAAAAAAAATGTTGTACCCTGCTTTATTTTCTTGAAGCATTGACGACTGGCTATACGCCTTTACAGACAAAGAACGCATTTGCCGGAACCTGATTAAGCCCATCGTCCACGCACTACACGAGCAGGGGAGGGAAGTCCCTCTCTGATGGACGCCCTCGCAAGATTGTGAATCACACGCCCCTCCCTCAAAATCATGTTACTACTAGAAGAGAGACGAGCGATTCTCCGAGGCAAGCCCTCCCTCGGCTCGGCTGACGTCACTCACTCGCATAAATAAGGCATCCGTATCGTCAGAGATTATAAGCGAAACCCTCAGTGGAAGAATAACGGAGTTACAACGGAACAACTGGAATTTTGACATTGAACGGAAGACGTTATAGCCGCACTCACATGTAAGTAGAATTTTGACATGTTTTCGTATCTTCATATCTCTTGTTAGTTTTAGGTAGCCTACAAGTGTATAAGTATATTACAGCTGTTATAATATAGTTCTACACAGACAGGTTTGGAGTCATGACTTTGAACAAAGGAGACAAGTTGAGGAACATGGATAAGAGGAGAGGTAGCATGCCGTTTCCCCTTCACCTGCAGAACTTGCACAGAAGGAGCATGCCGGTGGACGACCGAGAGCTGCACTCGATGCCCGAGGCTCAACCCACCGAGCTGTCCAGCCTCATGCGCTTCAGTCCGGGAGAGCAGCACCGGAACAGCTGCGTGTCCGACTCCTCCGACTCGGTCATCTCCTCCGGCAGCGACTCAGACGGACAGGTCTACAAGGTGGTCCTCCTGGGAGAGCACGGCGTTGGGAAGTCGAGTTTGGCGAGAATATTCGGTGGAGTTGAAGACAGTAGCGACTGCGAGGAAACGGGTAAATATCTATATTGCATCTTTACCCTACAGACCTGACCTATAATTTCAGAAGATTTTAGGACACAGTCAGTCTTTGGGCAGCATCTGTCTTAAGTGACGTGGTGCTTTTTTTGTTTTAAAAACCTGTGTAATATTATCTTGTACTTACCTATTGCACTTTCATTTCAGGAAACACATATGACAGATCGCTTGTGGTTGATGACGAGGAGACATCAATCCTTCTCTATGATATATGGGAACAGGTAAGCAATCAACATTAAGAGTAATATTTATCCACGAATTTATTTAAAATTAATAATAATAAAACTATTTAAAATTAATTACAAATAAAACAATTAAATATTTTAAATGAATTAAAATAAATAAATAAAAAATAGATTTAAATTTATGATCTCCATCAACTTTGCACTGTATAACCGTTCATTTTATTCCTACAGGATAACAGCCAGTGGCTGAAAGATCAGTGCATGCGTATGGGAGATGCCTATATCATTGTGTACTCGGTGACAGACAAGTCCAGTTTTGAGAAAGCTTCAGAGCTACGAATCCAGCTGCGCAGAGCTCGGCAGTCGGAAAACATCCCCATCATCCTGGTGGGAAACAAGAGTGACTTGGTGCGGTCCCGAGAAGTTTCTGTAGATGGTAAGAGTTCACCCATCTCCTTCTCTATTTTAAATATGGCATGTAGAAACACAGACTTTGCAGCCTCATGTTTTGGATAAAGTACTCATCTCTCCTGAGCTTTGAGGAACAGCCAGGAGGCATATAGTAATGATGACACTGTAGCCTCAGTCCCTCTGGTAATGGAGTTATTGCTCACCTGCATCTCTTTTTCCGTGTCTCTCTAGAGGGCAGTGCCTGTGCCGTTGTGTTTGACTGCAAGTTCATTGAGACCTCAGCTTCCCTGCATCACAATGTGCGCGACCTCTTCGAGGGCATCTTACGGCAAATTCGCCTTCGCAAGGACAGCAAGGAAGAGAACGCCCGCCGCATGGCCAACTGCAAGCGCCGCGAGAGCATCAGCAAAAAGGCCAAACGTTTCCTGGGCCGTATGGTGGCCCGGAAGAACAAGAAGATGGCCTTTAGACAGAAGTCCAAATCCTGTCACGACCTGTCAGTGCTCTGAAAAACTGGACTAATATGCCCTCTGATACCCACGACCAGAAGCTGTGTGTTTTTAATGCTAATATAAGGACTATTTAGCTGTACAGACAAATATGAACTTGTTTTGTAAACTGAAAAAGAGATTATGTATGAAACAAAACTGACAAAATCATGTTGATTATGTTGGCCGGCATGAGGCTTTTTTATTGTTACGTTACTTTTTTTTGTTTCGTTGCCTTAATATGTATAGCTGTCAAATTCTACGCATGTAAATAGGAGGTAAATCCACTAATCACAATGTTCCCTTCGGAGAGCCATGGTTATGTTTGCACGGAGGCAAAAGAAATTGGTTCTTTTCCTGATGTGCACTACAGCTGTATCAGGTGTGGAATGCACATGTGTGCATATAGATGAGCACAAGTCATTTTTCTTGTTGAAATAACATATGGAATCTAATGTTACTTGAAACTGAGTGCGCAGGTTCGTAACTCAGCCAAGACACCAAACTAGAAGGTTTGGGGGTTTTTGGGTGGGGGAGGGGAGGGGAGGGCAAGAGGCAATATAATTAAGAAGTTTCAATATAAGAGGTCTGACATATGGCTACTTCGACATCTATGCTCCGTGTGCAAATGACGACATAGAAGCAATAAATTATGTTTTGTGAGCTGTTTTTAACAACATTTGATTTGCACTTAAAGGCATTTAATATTATTGAGTTGTTAATTTTGTTACATGTTTACAATTGGTTTTATAATAAATATATATAAAGAAACAATCTGAGTTTACTCTTTCTACAAACACAAAATACATGATTCAAACTTGAGGCTATAATACCATGTAATTTATTCCCCCATACATATGCAAGCCAAGGACGGTAGTATAATTGGAGGAAACAAGGTAGTTAAAGGTTTTCTCAGACAAATTAAGAAAGCTAATCATTAATCAGATAAGGCAGATGCAATGCTCTTCTAACGCTTTAGCCATTCTCAATTTCGCTATCGGCAAGTGTGGACTGGAGGTAAGAGCTGCTTTTATTAAACAACATAGGCCTATGATCAGATAAACAGAAGAAAAAAGCGTGGAAGTTTTTGCTGTATCTGTCACAGTTCACCCTGACATTAATTTGGAGATTTTTGTTGTCGTTTTTTAATTATTTGCGTTGTTTTTAATAGGCTACACTTATTATTATTTCATCATAAAACATCCGCATTTTACTTGTAGACTATCGTAACTTTATTTAGGCTATATTTTATTTATTTTATTAAAGTGCGAGTAGCCTATATCTATTTAGTTCTGTGTCACGTGGCATATATGTTTTTTTTTTGTTTTGTTTTTTCTTTACTGACGTAATTTTCTTTTTCATTGATGTAATCGCTGTGTACGATTTACCCTTTTCTGAAACCGGTACCTGCCGGATATTCTTGTTTTATGTATTGTATTAAAAAATAAGTTAGCCTAAATCGTGTAGCTGTCCCTGAAAAAAAGGACACAGAAGTAACTCGACACTTACGTGATGTTACATTAATGAGATGTACTCGAGTTGAACATTAACTGGAGAAAAAGTATGATGGCACGCTTGATTCGTTCACTCAGCCAATTACATTCTCTTAAGGGTGTACCCAATGGTTTTTAGTTTAGTTTAGTTAACTTTTTTTTAAACGATTGGAGAAAAACACTACAGTACATTCACATAAGATTCTAAGTGTTCAGGAACAGGCCTACACATTGCTCTTCTTAAAAAATATATATATATCAACACAAACTTAGACAGCTACTGAGTGCACCTTAAAAGCAAATCCAGTAGTCAATTTGTCTATTCTCTGTGTTAAAAACTGAACACAACTTAAGCTTGAACTTGAAGCAAATAAAATGATGTTGTTGTTTTTGTCTCAGGCATGAAGGCCGCTGTTGGCTCGATGGAATCTCTGAGTGCTTGCTTTATTGCATTGAGCGTAAGTTCTCTTGACCCTTTTTTCTGGAATATATACATTTTCATCACTCACCATGATTTAACTTCTGCAATTAATTGCTTTCTATTTTAGGTGCTGACTCAGAACATTTTGCTTTCTGAGACCGCTCATCTTAAAATTGGTGTTCCTGAAAACTATGATGGTATTTTCCCATGGTACCTCACCAAGGTGAGTTTTTTCTATTTGGAGGGCAAAATATTTTTGGAAATTTTACATATTAGTGGAAGATTTAGCTTGGCTTATATTGGGTATATTTGTCCACTGTAAAAATAAATATATACAAGAAAATAATAAATAAAATATGTATAATAAGAAGAACTGACTGCGGAAGTGTGTGTAGACTGAGTGTAGCTCAAATAGATGAAGGGTAAGGGCCATAAAGAGCTGTGAAGGTTAAGAGGTTTTATTTGCACTTAATACAGGATGATATAGGTTGCCAATCTGTCTTGCAATGGTTTTGTTGACTAGGCTGATGAAAAGGGCATTGCAGTAATCAAGATGGGAAATTATGAAGGCAAGTGGCAAGCAGAATGTCAGACTCTCTCATTCACATATTACATATGGTGCGGAGGTGTGCCATTTTGCAGTCCAGACCAAAGAAGTGATGTAATCTTAAAGTGTGAGAAGATGTAACACCAAGGTTCTGAACATTTTAGTTGGTTAAAAGTTGTAATAAGCAGTTCTGACAGACTAAGCAACATATTGTCAGATCTGGTGACTAAAATACCACAAAGATTACTGAGTGAAAGAAATTGTCCTGCGTGTTATTTATAGACTGGATTTAGTTGGTTAAAATGGACTGTCCTTGTGCTGTGTTCAGAATGACTAAAGAGCTCTGGGAATGTATTAATGACTGCTTCTAAGAGAAATGTAGAGAAAGGACTGAAAAAGCAGAGCATTGAACATGCCATTCAATAAATCCTACATCCCACTCCTCAGAACACTCAGAACTCAAGGTGTAATTATGAGCAGGCATTCACGCAAAAAACAGTCATCACCAAACTAAATATGGAGCTCCTGTACAAGGCTTTACTTCAAGCCTTGTGTCAGAAATCTTTACCAGATGTCTTTAGTAATAGCCCAGTTGCTCTCCAAAAAGCTTTTTGCTTAGACACTGTAATTGGCTGCATTTCTGAAGGACTGTTTGGGTCCTATTCCTTCTTGCTCACCATTTTCTGAATTTGACTGTATGGCATGCTATCAAAACAGTCTCTGTGCATTTTCCAAATCAAGTATAATGGCCTACATGTGAGTGGGTGGATAATTACCCACACCCTGTGTGACACTGAAGGGACAGGATAATGGCTACAGAATATTTGTTTAGGCTTTACAAATAAGTGACAAATGAGGGCTGACGCATTCATGTATTTTATTTTTATTTCATTTAGCTCTCACAGAAGTGTTGTGTTCTTGCTGCAAGGCCACCAGATAGAACTGATCAATTTTAAGCTAGCTTTTTTTTAAAAGTCAATCAAAACAAGCAAGCATGGGTTTTAAAGACTGTTCCCTGGATATCCTGTGCAGGTGCGTAAGCTGCATATCAGATTGAACAGACAGGGGGAAAGGCGAGCTACAAAGTGCCACACGAGTCATGCTGTGTGCAATTAGCGCTTCAATCAATCTTTAGCTTTCCCAAATAAACACTCACTGGCATGCTATTCTAAATAAGCAGGGCTAGCATGGAAAAACACTATTCAGAGTTACATTCCAGGAACCAAATCAAAGAATTAAAATTCACTGCATGGGAATTATTGGTATGACACGGGCTATTCTGGTTTGTGTGCTATTTAAGACATGTGATCATACTGTACCTAGCATTGGATGTGCCATTGAACACAAAGCATTTACAATGTGTAGCCTCATGCTCAGCTTAATTCAGAATATCCGTGCGAATTGGTGTCAACCACTGAGTCACATACCTGCTGTCAACAGCAGCTGCCATGTTTGTTCACACTCACAGAAATTTAGAGAAGGGGTGGTCAGCCAAACATCAGTCTCACTGACCGCTCCAACTGCACAACCAGTGGCCCTGTTTACACTAACAGGCGGTGTGTTTTTTAATGTGCCCTTCAAATGGGGTTGGAATTTCATAATTATTAGTTTCGAGCTCATGAATCTGTCCAAGTTGTATTTACAAGTGGGAAACTGAATTCTAGATAATACATGAGTTGACAAGTTCGGATCGCATGTCAACTTGAAACACTGATAGATCAGATTGAGAGATCAGCAGTGTTGGGTTAAGTTACTTTTTAAAAATAATGCATTACAATATTTTGTTACTCCCTAAAAAAGTAACTAATTGTGTTACTTAGTTACTTTTTATGGAAAGTCATGTTAAGTTACTTTTATGTTACTTTTTCTCACCTGAGCTGGACTTGATTGTTGATTGGACTTGATTGAAAATCTAAAGTTATGTTTTTGGCAAAAGTAAATACCCTTTCACACCAAAAGTGAAATCATTGTAAAAACTTTGTTAGACATTTAGTTTTGATACTATAAATACATTATAGATTTGGAAAAATATTCATCTTTTTGAGTTCAGATGTAGTTATATGGGTTTATGTTCACAAACTATCTTGTTTTGTTTAAACTACTTCTGTGTTAATTTTACAACTTGAATGTGTGACTCAATTGTAAAAATCGAACAAGAAGATACGTAAAACGTTTTATGCACTTTGGCTGTTCGTTTACACAACAACGACCTTTTAGGTGCCGAAAAACGCAAACTTTTGAAAACGGTTTCAAAGTGCAGGTTTTTTAAAACGGTTTCCGTAACCAACAAAAAAACGTGAATCTCTGAAGACGATGACGTCGTGCACATGCATATTACGTGTTCGGCCTCTAGTGTTTCATCGCCATCTAATGGCCTGGCAGCAGAATACAGGGTTTTTAGTCGTTTTCGCGGATCCTTGTGAATGGGGATCGTTTTGAAAAGGGTGTCGTCTGTACGTGGAAAACTCAAAGGAAAAACTCGTTGTCGTGTAATAAATAATAATAATACATTTTATTTATAATGCACTTTACATTTCAGCGAAATCTCAAAGTGCTACAGTAACAAGAGGTTAAAAACAGTCTGAAAATCACACAATAAATAACAATAAAACACCACAAAATTAAAATCAAAAACATGGTGTAAACGTACCCTGTCTGATAAAGCTTTCTTTGCTTGCATTCCGTGTATAATCTATTAACTATTTGAAAAAATATATATATTTATTCATGCTGCTAAGAAGACAAGAGGTCACCTACACACTGCAAAGTTTCAGGAGTGACAACTGCATAAATGACCCCAAAGCAAAGCAGTTTTCATGTGATTCTTCTAAAAATAAATTACGTGGCTGAGCGTATTAGACCTGGTAGAGCCCAAGGTGGAATGGGCAGGGTTTGTGTGATTTGAATGCAGATATGATGACAAGATAGCATTTAGATTACATTGAAATCATATCCCCAACTCTCTCGATATCAAGCAGTTGCCTGTAACAAAAGCTTTTACACTTGTTTTTCAGTGCATTTTAATGTCAAGTGTGAACTGAGTCAGTACTCACTAGAGCCTCATACTGTACATAATGATGTATGTCAAAACAAACTGGTTACAAAATAAATAAATAGCTGTTAAGCCTTTTAGTAGCCTACAGTTTTTTATATATTTACCATATTTTGATATTCCAGTTGCTGGATCTCCCCCTGACCTATTCTGATCTGACTGTGAGTGGTGATGATGAAGGGATTTTTGGGGTGGAGTCAGGCTTCCTGTATGCCCTTAAACCTCTGGACAGAGAGAAGCAGCCATCCTACTCCTTACAGGTGCACAATCATAAAGAACATTTAAAAATCATTCAATAAGTAATGTTCCTTTGTCTTTGACTTGTATTTAATGTCATTTTTTCAAGATACATTGAAGATATCAGGATAACCTTACATATGTATCAATTCCATTTCAAGAAGATTTGTTTTTTTAACATTAATTGTTACAGAAGTTCTTTGTAAAATGCATAAGTTACTTTGAGATGCATGTCAATTCGGCATTGACTACTACACAGCTTCCTGGATCACGAATGTTCAAATTAAACCTATGCCACTCAGATCATTTGATACAAATTTTAGTAAAATCAGTGTTCAGTACATCTGGAGGCAGCCCAAAATAACAAATGCTGCGGAAAATTGCTGGCCAATGAATCGTGAAGCATAAAGATTTGAGCTCTTATAAGACATTTGATAAGTGTTTTGAACTGAGTGATTTTTCCCAGGTGTCCTTCACAAAGTCCATGCACACTCAGAGCTTTACTGTCGAAGTGTGCGTCATCGATAAGAACGACAACGTGCCGGTGTTCTTGGTTGAGAGCATGAGAGGCAGCGTGCAGCTGGGGCTTCTCAAAGGTGGGTGGGCAGTGCACAGCAGGCCTGCATCAGAGAACTTCATTTGCTTGATGCTTATCCTAATTGCCTTGACTTTTTCTTAAATTATATAGGCGTGTGATGCTAAATGAGATAAATTGTTAGTTTGAATGTCCCACATTTCCTTCACCACACCATAAATTAGAGTAGCCTAGTAGTGCAGTTAGAAAAAGCTTATTGTGCCATAGTTGAATGGGACTGTAGCTTTTTTTTCAAGACACATGAAGAGCATTTTATGTCTGTTTGACATGCAGACAAGCTGTTTTACCTGTACACCATCACTGTGATAATAGATGAAATGTACTTGAAGTGCTACCAATTGTGAATTGAATTTCTTAATTTTCTCAGAAACTCTTGTTTGCTTGTAGAGATTGGAGTGAATAACAAGAATGTTTTTGTCATTAATGTTCAGAGATTACTCATCTCATCTTTAAGAACATCAGAAAAGAGAGACTCATGTACTCTGACCTCAGAGGCTTCATGCTGAGGAAGAAAATTAATTGAAGAACAAACGAACAAACTGATTCACCTTTTTTTATCAGTGCAGTGAAGTCATCCTCTTGAATACGCATTGCCAATTATTTGAATATAGAACATCAATAATGACCTGTGTTGAATGTCAGGCTAGTTTCACAATCACTTGATTGCAATCAAACATTAAGAACAGAACAATTACAGAAATTTAAATGTATTCCGGTTTCAACCAAAGCTCTATACACAGCTGTTAATAATGATTTTGACTAATACCCCATTTAGTAAAAAACTGTGAATTATTTTCTGTGGTAATCAACGACTTTGCTTTGAGAGATTTTATCTTATGGCCAATCCAATTCCTCCCTCTTCTCCATGTCATTTTCGCTCTCCTTTCACAGTTAATAAAATGGGCAAAAATATAATTGTGAAAAAAATAACTATTTTTGAAATTCCGTTCTGTTAATATGCAAATAACCACCATTTGCTCATCAATCTAAATGCGTCAGTTCATGTAGATTGTGATAAATCATTCTGATGTGTGTCTGTGTGTACGTGTCATTGTCACAGGAATCCCGTTCATGCAGGTGGAAGCGCTGGACCGAGACGACCGAAACACCGCCCACGCGGACCTGCGCTTCAGTCTTCTGGACCAGATACCACGCATCCCTGCCAGCCACATGTTCTCCATTGATTCTATCACCGGAGAAGTGTCTCTTACAGAGGATGGTAATAAACTACTCATGCTTCTCTGTGACTAAGATTAGGATAAACTGAATGAATAGCCTGACTGATATATTCGGTAAAGAGTAAGTCAGTGCATGTCCTAATCACAATACCATTGCATTGACCAATCAAATCTTGAAAAGGCATAGAATAATACCTCTTTCCTTGTAAATTTTGGACTAGTGCACTCATGCTTTTTTAAGCATCTTGGTGTAAACTGCCTTCCTCATCTGTCACTCCTCTCAGCCCAATTCCACCATGACATCAGCTAATAACTTTCTCTTTCGCTCAGCCAGTCCAACATGCTCTGCTTACTGAATTGTTAACTCGGCTGTTAACAACATTGTTTTTTTGTTTTTTTTAAACACGGCCACTATTTGAATGAGTCATCAAGACCCCGTCCCTATCAGGTCAGCTCAGACGATTCTGGTTCAAATGCAATGAGAGCAGCCTGGCATTAGCTCAGAGAGAGGGCTAAAAACAGAGGCTTAATACGCTTACAGTTTGTACACTGTGTTTTTATTTGGCTGTGCAGACAATAGATGGTTTTGTAGGTCTTTACTGCTGCATTTGATTTGCTCCCAGAGTGATATACCTTGTGTTAACAATACATTAGATACATAAGATTATTTTGTGGAGTACATTAGATACATTAGATTAGATGCATTACATTACTTTGTGGAGTAATCTAATGTTCTTACTAGTTAGGTTGATTTTGTCCAATTAACAAAAAAATTATTTGATTTACACTACCGTCTTTTAAAAGTTTAGGGTAAGATTTTATATTTAGCAGGGATGCATTAAGTTGATCAAAAGTGACAGTAAGGAAATTTGCGTTGTTGACTAAGATTTATATTTAAAATAAGTGCTATGAAAAGCATTGATAATAATAAGAAATGTTTATTGAGCACCAAATCAGCGTATTAAAAGGATTTCTAAAGAATCACGTGTCACTGATGCTGAAAATTCAGCTTTGTCACCACAGGGATAAATTACATATTGAAATAGAAAACAGTCATTTTCAATTGTAATAATATTTCACAATATTACTGTTTTACTGTATAAACAGTGGCATAGCCTTGTAGCCTTGGTGAGCAAGAGAGTTTTATCAACATTTAAAAATCCTTAGAATGGTAGAGTAAATAAAATCAATTCTATTATGACAACTCTCAGTTTTGCATGGTAATAGATATGACAATGTTAATGTATTTGGTCTTGGCAGAATATATATCTGCTACAGTGCTGCTGCTACTGTCAATACATACACAGACACGCTGCTGTGAGCATGTAAGACATACTGCTGTATAAAAAATAACATATATGAAATTACCCGTAGCAGATCTATACAGGTGGAACTTAAACTGCAACAGAAAACTCTAACCAACTATTTTAAATTTGAGCAGCAAGCTCATTGGCTGGAGATGCAACAGGATCCAATCAGCTTGTGCCATGTAGTTGATGTAATTGTTAGCAGGTTCAGTTAAGGACCCATCAGCCTGCGCCATCTAGAGTAACATGATAGAATTGGATTTAATATTGGATTTTACATACAGTATAAGACTTTTTAGCTGTTGTTGATGTTATGGGGATCTTTTTATATCAGCCGTTTGTGGGGTTTTTCCTTAAATGTGTCTATATGTCCAGGTGCCTCAACACTAGATCCAGAGATGTGTGGCCGCTACAAGCTCTCGGTGATGGTGCAGGACATGGCCGGCAAGGCCAACGCTTTCTTCTCGACTGGAACTGTGTTGGTGGAGGTGACTGGGAATGCGTGGGCCTCACCTGATCCAGTGAGATTGCAGGAGAATCTGCCTGGACCATATCCCATCCCAATTTCACAGGTAAGATGAAAGCAGAGGGCTCTAGGCGCTGGCGGCATGAGATAGATATCCTGTGTGTATATATTATAGGTGAGTATGTTATATTGCGTTCAAAGGGAAGTGTGGCAGCATCCCTCAATTGCACATGGCTTTCATCATGACATGACCTTTTGCTTCTGATTTTATGATATTAATCATGACTCACTGCCTTCTTAACATACAGTCTGAAACACCTGGTATTGTGATAGTTGATATGGGGCGTCTACTTCCAACCTCTAAGCACTTATATTTACTTTACTTTACATTTAACTCCACAGCAAGGGTTAAATCTAGCTTGACAATTAATGTGTAACATCAGAAAATGCTTGAATACAGTCAGCGAAATCAGAGTACAATTGTGCTATGTGAAGTGGAAAATATGTAAGTTGTGTTTGCAGAATGATATTTATTACCATCACAAGTTGTTTGTGGGTTTGTGGCAAAAGATCCTCCTCTCTCTCCTTTATGGATGCCTCCTACACACACACCAACACATTTCCACCCACTTAAATTTCTGGATCACAAAAATGCTTTTCTTTCCCAGCCTGGGCTACTCCAGGGGTACTAAAGTAGCGTGGAAAGGTTTTGATGTTACTGATTACAAGAAATAGTCATGATATTTTAAGGAAAGAAAACATCGAAGTGAGTGACATTTGTTGCAGAATATATGTGCTCATTTGTAGTTTTTTTTTCCCCTCATCTGCCAGCTCCTCCCAGTTGTAGTCTGTTCTGACTCCTCGTCCTCCTCCAGAGCCCCCACCCTACCTCCTCTGTTGAACTTTATTTAGTTACGGCATGAGGACGCATCCAGGGGGGTGGGTTTGGCTTGGTGTCTCTTTAATTGTGTTTTGGTGTGGTTCTCTTCTGTTCCTGTTTGCCTGTGTTCCCGATCCTTGTTTGTTTTCTGATTATTACACACCTGTCTAATAGTTCTATTGATTAGCCTCCTGATGTATTTAAGCCCTTAATTCTCCTATTAGAAATATCATGAGAACCGATACTTCGGTACCAAGTCGATATCAACATTTGAAAATCCTGACGATACTTGTTTTTCTACAGTACCGCAGGTACCAATTGTACTGAACATTTATGCACTATAGCATGTGGTTGAACCCAAACAGATTATCAGAGCAAATCAGTAATTTTCAATAGTATCCACATTGAGCTACACAGTACAATACAAGACTTTTAGCTCACATCGTTTTATATCATGGCAATTTATAAATAAAAGCGATTTTGAACTATAAAGTACTTGCGCACTCTCTGAGAGACGGTCTTCAGTCGCTGCACCCTCAACCATAGCGCACACTCATAGCTGCCTTTCGCGAGTGTCCGATTTTTGCGGCTTATTTTACATAAACGTTCAAATATACACACAGAGTTATGTCCAAATGCCCATCTTGGTGAATATTTGCGTTGGTTATGTGAATGTGAACAGCATATTGTCTCCGTCGATTAGGTCTTAGTGACAGCAGCCTTTAAAGGGGTCCTATTATGCCCTTTTACAAAGTCTTGATTTTGTTTTCGAAGTCTTGAATATGTTTTCATGCTTGATTGTTAAAAAAATCATTATTTTTCACATATTTTACATTATTACAGCTCCTCTCTCCTCAGTATGGTTGAGCGCGTCGTTTTCAATGAAGCCCCTCCTTCCGAAATACGAAATGTGCTGTAATTGGTTAGCTGGCCCAGTGTGTTGTGATTGGCACCAAAATGTCCCACCCCTTTATAACCGCAAGCTCTACTCAGATGTAAATATTAATGATTAGTGTCAGTTTCAAACCAATTCAAGTCTGATTCAGACCCTGACAATGTTAACGAACAAGAGGATTGTGCTGAACAGACTTCAAGTATGGATTTCACAGGACGTTTCAGAGTGGGAAGGTTTTTTTTTTCTTTTCTTTTTTCTTACAGATATGTTGTTATCCACCATTTAATCATATTTATAACGTGTCATATCGGAAAACTATGGTAATCCAAACAGAAATCGATCACAAAATCATGGTTAATTTTCCTAAGTGGTGGTGAGCAGTCTGATAAAAGCAAGAACTTGCAAAAGCTAAAGTAAACACTTTATCAATACTGTAATGTTAGTTAGCGGGCTAGCGGAGACAAAGCTTTGCCCTTCGTTTACATCATTTTGCAACTACAAAAAGCTTATAATTGTGACTGTTAATAGAAAACACAACTACAAATAATAAGACATGCAAGTTGGGATCCATAAACAACAGTTTGTCCCGACAAAATGGGAATGGCTACGTCTTTCAGGAGAAGCTTTTGTGCGTATAGCCTGCATTGTTCTCTCTTCTGGAAGCTGTTCTCCATAAAATGTGCAGCGCACAGACAAATGTTGAGGTTACAATGTTCAGGAACAGTGTCAGACTTAGGACAAACTTTTTCTGGGGTGTAAAAAACAGCGGCAATAACTCTTCCTCTTCTCTAAAGCAGCCTCACATGGCCTCACCCCCTTCGTTGTGTGTTGCCGGGGGCAGGGTTTATGTACATTTTAGGGTTTGTGATGTCACCAACATGGGAAGAAGTTTGTTGTAGTCCCTACCAGCTGTTTGTTGTAGTCCTTAAAAAGCGATTTCTGGAAAATAAAATATCTTCCTTTGCATTGAACTTTGAGCGCCGTATCTTTGCAGATGTTGTTTATGCTCAAATAGCAACATTACACACTAACTAAAGTTAAAAAAGTGAAATCATCATCAAGGACCCCTTTAAAATCTGCTACTGTCTACTATTGCATTATTAATGATAATCAAACAACAAAAGAAAAGCTTTAATAAGGATTAATCTATATTTTACTTATACAGTTATGACTATGCACAGTTATTTTATATTTGATTCTTCAATTTCTGTGGTATTTTTACTTGAATGCCACTGTTAGACCTAACTGAAAAAAATATACAGCATTGTTTAATTTGTATCTTTATTCTATTGTATTTACTGCTTCTAATGTGTTTATTCATTCTTGTTTTATTACTGACTATTGCAACAAATTACCTCATAAATACACAAATACATTAAGTGAGCTAACATTTTGGTAAGATAATTGTAATTTATTTAAAAAAAATATATGTATAAAAATTGTGGTATTGATACCGACTACTAGATTTTTGGTCTCGTGACATCCCTAGTTCCTATGTGTAGTGTTATATGGTTCCTGTTTATTAAAAAGTACTTCTCTCTCTCTCTCTGGATAAAAGTGATTTTTCAAAGTTTTTAAATAAAAAAGATTATTGGAGGACACTTTAATATAAAATACTGTTTCAGTCTTTCTATTTCATAATTTCATATTTAATTCCAAGAGTTACTTGGCATTTCTTTGTGATTATTTGTGAAAATTTCTTGCAATTTCTGAGTGAATATTGTTTTAAAGTTAGGAGCTACAAATGACAGAAATGGTGAGACACTGTTTTATATTATAGTACTGGTTTTGATGTATGCAATAGAATTTTAACAAATACCTTTTTATATTAATACAATAATATAGTATTGCATCGACATTGCATTGTATTATATTTTAATTAATTTACACAAAATAACTCTTGATGTAAGGGAGTCAGATAAGGAACAATAATACTGTACGTGTGCTATGTGAGCTGGATCTGTCTGGAATTTTTTTTTTTTTTTTTTTTTTATGGGAAAAGCCTTTTCCCACCCACTCATGTGTGCTGTGATGTGCATGTGGGTGGCTGGAGTTATGAAACAGATTAGTGGTCATGAAGGACTCTGTGTGTCTCTCATAGCAACACTGCAGTACAGTACTCCTCATTTCATCCTTCTCAATTCTTCTATTTTTAAAATGATATAGATATAAACCTAAAAAAAATTGTATCTCAATCCTCTTAACTCCATGTGTTCCTACAAAACACTTTTGGTATTTCAGATAAAGAGCTTTATTCGATCATAATGCTTAGTGGATGACTTGAGCTTAGGGTGTCAGCTTTGTTTGTTTGCTCTCACTCAAATCCACCAAGTACAGGGGTGCCACAATTCAGAAGAGCAGCTAAAATCAGCAGCTGCCCATTCTTGATCCCCATTTAGCTGATGCCACAATAGTGCAATCCACTTTTTTTTTTTTTTAGCAAACTGACCCTAGATGACAAATAACTGCTCAAGAGTCACAATTTGCTTGTGAATGAGTGTGTATTAGACTGATGGGGTGACAGCAGAAGCATTTTAAATTGTCATGTTTAAATCAAGTCTGTGGACGTTGTCATGATGAAGATTGAGGCTGAAAATGTCAACATTGTCCCTGTAAATCTGTGATCCATGCACTCCATAGTTTATTTTACAAGATGCTGGTGTGCTTTATTTTGGCTTGCTTAATTTTCTACATGCTCTTGGATTTCACTGCGCTACATTTTAATAAAGTTCTAAACACAAGTTCAGGAGAAGCCTGGTCAATCTGTCCTGTCAATCATCACACAAGCATCTGTAAGAAACCGCCTACTCATATCCAGTTAGGGGCCTTATTGCAAGGTTCAATCCCTTTCCAATTGAATTTATTAATATTTTGTTGTGAAATTGCTTTTCTAGCTTTGTGAGCTACACAGACATATTTGATCATTGTGCCAATTTTTTTGAAGACGCTGCTTCATGTTAAATGAAGTAAAACTCCTCTAGAGACCTTTCTTTTCCTTTCCGTTCTTTTCCTTTATTGAAAACAGTGGCACTCATGGGCAAGACGCTGAACAGGCAGTGAGATGTGGATCACTAGGCGAAACAGCCAAAGATGCAGCTCATGTTTACTAAGAAAAAACAATATATAAATCACTGTGTGAACCTTTCCTAACACTTTCTTTTAGATTTGAAACATACAGAAGCCCTAAAGGTGCATTCACACTTAAGGTGTGGCCACATTTACCGCTGTTCAGCTAATTTTCGCAGGTGAAATCTTTTCAGAGATTTCAAGAGCTCTTTAAAGTTATTATTAGCCAGAAAACAATAGTTCTGAAAGTGATTCCAACAATATTGTTCGTTGTTGTTACAGTTGTGTTCTGAACCTCCATATTCTTATATAATTATGATTATTAAAACTTTAGTTAAGTTATACAGTAGTTATAGTAATCCTTAATTTTTATATTTTTTTTGTTGTTTTTTGACAAATTGTCTCACGATCTCAACACAACAAATACTGTTTATCAAGATCTCAAATTACAGTAAAAGTTATATCTAATTTTTTTACATTTTATAAGCACAATAAATATAAAAGGGTGCATCATGAGCAAATTACCTCGTCATTTTGATCAGATATTCACTTATGAGTGATTGAGCATTTCCAAATCTGTATACTCAAGGAGGAGGAGGCAACAACTTTATCTAACAGTTACATAATAGTGACTCTAAACATGTGGTCAAATTTTATTGCCAGCCAGCTCGAGGACCCAGGACAACTGCATGATAATAGAATAATATTTGACAGATGAAATGAAATGATTTTCAGCTGATCAGATTATTTTTTCTCTCTCATGATAACAAGAAAACAAAACTTAACTAAAATAAAAATAGCCTCTCCCATCTCAACAGTGAAACTTGGGCATTGATAGACTGCTAAAGCATCATTCTCCTTATCACAAGAATACATTTTCAGCATCAAACTGTTAACACTCTCTCTTGTCAATCCACAGCACTAAGCATCAAAGGCATGAACTGACTCGTCCTAAGAGGATTCTATCACTTCTATCAAAAACAGGCCATGGAAACTAAATAGATGACATCACCTTAGTTGGTGCTCACCATTTTTAGAACAGCAGGACGACACTAATCTCTTCAAAGCTGTGCTTCCTTGACGGTTCATAACAGTGTGGGCAGGTCACCTTTAGAGAGGCCCGCTGATGTATACAGAGTGCTTGAGTTTGGAGAGCCATCTCCATAACAAACGGTTGGAGGGCGAGGTATTGAGGAGATACACATGTCCCCCTCGCTCTCCCCTCTGCAGGGTCCTCTCCTTCTTCGGTGCGTTTCCACACCCTTTCCAGGACAGTTTGCATCATTTGTGGCAGCGCAGTGGAAAATCCCTCCATCGCAAAGGCAGCTGGTTTGTTTTGGCAGGTTCCCGGCCTCACCGCACTTATCAGCTAACTCTCAGCAGTGCCTAAACATGCAGGGTTTTCCTCAAACACTGTATCTCATCGTTGTTTAAATCTGATGTCCAAGCCATTTGGATGGTGCCCTCACAGGTGCCTTGTGAACACTGTATAATAAAGCAGGCTTGATTTTAAGATCAGCCTTTGGGTATACACTTTCACTCAAGTTAATGTTGTCAATAGTATTGATTGGTTATGTTATGTATTTTGGGTGTGTGTCTTTGCAGGTGAAGTGGAGTGGCAGCCCAGTTGAATACAGTCTTGAGGGAGAGTTTCCGGAAATGTTGTTCACTATCAACAGGGAAGGAATCATTTACCTGAATGCTCCTCTGGACAGAGAAACACAGGATCAGGTGAAAGATAAACAACTCATTCATACTTTTATGGATTTACATTAGTGCTAAATGTGGTAAATTCTGTCTAAATTTCATTGTTTACAACAGTTTTTCTGTATAATGTTTAAATAATAAGAGAATAATATTGTTCACTCTGATGTTCCTCTAACTCCAATTTTAACCCCAATATCATTTATTGCTGCTATTTTTCTATCCATTTATATTTCTTTAAACAAGTAGTCCAGCAGGGATCAAGCTCGAGCCAAGTTTTGCACTCAAGCCCGTTTTGAACAAATCAGTGCCACGCTTGAGGATTATGTAGTGACTTTACACTACTATTCAAAAGTTTAGGATTGATAAAATGTTTTAATGGTTTTGAAAGGAGTTTCTTATGCTCACCAAGTCTGCATTTATTTGATCAAAAATACAGTAATTATTGTGAAACATTAAAACATAACTTTAAATATTTACTATTTTAATATATTTTAAAATTAATTTTATTCCTGTGATGGCAATCATTCAGCATCATTACTCCAGGAGTTTTGAATAGATGAGTTTAAAAAAATATATCTTACTCCAAACTTTTTTAATCAGCTTGCCCAAGTTATGCCCAAAAAATCCAGTTCAGTTCCTCTTATATTAACTGTTGGATAATAAAATACTCACCCAACTATTCAATTGTTGGGTGAAAAAAAAGTCCTAAATAAATATCCCAATGGATCACAGAATAATGAAATTTTCTCAACATTCTCAATCAAGAGCCAAATATCAACAATTCCATGGCTTTTAATCACTTAAGAGTAGGCCAGCATTGCTACGGTGTCCATTTGGAGGTACATATGCCTGTGGAGGTCATTTAATCAAAGGAAGCTGGAACTTTGTATCTGTCTTCATCAGTAGCATAGGGAAATCCCAATCATTTTTTACTAAGAAGACTGTAACAAGACTTCACTCTTCCAGCTACAGTATGTAACTCACATAGCATCATAATTCTCATGATGTTTCTGTAAATAGGTCTACGTACGTACATCTCCGCCGTCAGATAACTAGCCACTTTGACAGAACGTCTTCAAATTTATAACTAAGTTCACTTGCCAGTTTGTTGTAATAGTTTATTCTAATTTTATTTTTGATACATTTTAATAGTCAATCTGTAGAACATTTGGGATTCAAGTGAGCATGATCTATTATACATCAGTAGACAGATGACATACAGTTCTGATGTCTTTGCAAATTATAATTCACAAGAATGATTGAGATTAACACTAATTTCTATGTTTTTCCATTTTAGTTTCATATTGACATAGTAGTGGAGAGGCCAGATGGCAGAGAGATAGCTAAGCCCGTGGAGCTGAGAGTGATGGTGGGGGACGCCAATGACAACAGGCCCACATTCCCACAGATGCAGTACCACACTGTAGTCAAGGAGCTTGCGACTAAAGGTTACACACACACACACACACACACACACACACACACACACACACATGCACAATAGAAACACAAAATCCTATGTAAATACTAAAAAAAAGCTAATTTAGTGAGTGGTATGATCTTCTGCTCACAGGTACAGAGATTCTCACTGTCCAAGCAGCGGACAACGACGATCCAAAAACCGATAACGTGCGAATATTTTATCGGCTGGTGGGCCAGATGCCTGAGACTCCTCGAAATTTGTTCCGTGTGGATCGGGACTCGGGAGTGATCACAGTGCAGGCGGACAGCATGGAGGGCACCGCTCCACAGTACACACTCACCATCACAGCAGAGGACGCTAAAGGTCGACACAATGCAAAACTAGTCTAGTTAGAATGGCACCACGTAATTAAACATTGTCATTTTGTGCAATTTTCTCTGATTGGTTTGCGTGATTAAAGACATTTTTTTTTTTTTTCAGATTTCACATTGTGATGCTCCAACATAATTTCCTATAACACCTGTGGTAGTTAGTGTAGTTATGCAGCACAATCTCAGTCACTTTATGGCTCTTAAAATGTCATTTCTTTCCACATACATAGTATGACTACAGATAGAATAAATAATATGCCATGTAGAATCTGATATGCTGTCAGACATGATATATTATCACACTTGATATTAAATGGCAGTCTCTAATGCAGTGATATTGTTATAAATAGATAATTAATATGTTTTCTGAATTGTTCCTCAGGGCTGAACAGCTCATGCACTGTCATTGTCAAAGTTTTGGATGAAAATAACAACTCACCTATCTTCTCCCATCATGAGGTAAGGGCTGTGCACTATGGGTACCACTATGTCTCTGTTATATATTATTTTCAGTTTTGTGAGTGAAAATTTTCTTTTGGACTCTTGATGTTGTTGCTGTCATCTCAGCCTCTCTCTCACTTTCTTCACAAATATTTATAACTAAATGGGTATTATATAGTTATAACGTAAACATGGTTTATGAGGACACTTCATGTGTCCTCGTAAACCAAAAGGCTTAAAAAACTTACTAAAAGGTGTTTTTTGAAATAAAAGAAAATGCAGAAAGTTTTCTGTGATTGGTAGGTTTATGGATAGAGTTAGTGTAAGAGGATAGAATATACAGCTTGTACAGAATAAAAACTATTATGCCCCATAAACCATTAGTCACCGTAAACCACATATACAGTTTGTGTGTGTGTGTGTGTGTGTGTGTGTGTGTGTGTGTGTGTGTGTGTGTGTGTGTGTGTGTGTGTGTGTGTGTGTGTGTGTGTGTGTGTGTGTGTGTGTGTGTGTGTACAAGTCCTGTGTTCTAGAAAATGTGATTTACAGAGTCAGATGAGATAAAGAGCTTTCAGGGGGAATCCATGCTTTAATCTTAGGCTTATGGACATATAATAATTTAGCTGTGAGTGTTTCTTTTTTAGTTTTGAGCACTATAAATGGACAATGCTCACAGCTATAATTGGATGACACCAATTATGACAGTTTATTCATATTAATTCTGCATTTTACCAGAAATTATGTTATATTCAAGGTAGGCTAACAACCACATCAGTTATTAGTTTTACATGTTTAATTTATTTGTATCAGTTGATATTAGAAACTTAATTGTACATTCTAATGGCTTTTTTTTACATTTAGATTATGTGTGTTAGTTGTTTGCAATTTAATGTAGTGTATTTAATGTAGCTGCTGTATTTAAGCAAATCTCAAAATGGATATCCAATTTTGACTGTACTTTGTAATGTTGTGAAGCCTAAAATCGCTTGTAGCATTTAAATAATTGATTTTAGATTTTAGATAATTTGATTTTTTTTTTTTTTTTTTTTTTTTACAGATTATTGTAGAATTTTAATATGAGCCATTTTTCAGTTTTCAACTAATACATTTAAGTAAATTATCACCTTATCTGCATTGGCCAGAATATTAACATTAGTGCATCCATAATTACATTCAGTGAGCAAATGTAATATATAAATCTGTGATGAGCATTTTTAAAGAACATGTCTGATTCTGCTATTTTTGGAAGAGTTTCTTACCCTGAGGTGATGTTCTAAATATGACCACTTACTAATTTGTAGCGCTGTCTATTTATGGTACATGAGCGCATTCACTTATGCAGAACAGCCCTGAGCGCCTTTCTTATGTCATCATCTTTGTTCATTGATGTGTCTGAGTTGAATAATAAACAGTGAGATTATGATCGCTGACTAAAATGACTGGAAGAGGTGAGAAAAATGAGGGATGGAGAGCGGATACAGAACAGAGCGGATGCAGGATGGAGGCAGGCAATGGTCCCTGATTTCTGGAAAACACCCTGCGTGTTTACGCCTACGTGTTGTGAATAATACAGGAGATGTATGTGGGTGCAGACAGAGTGCCGGTGTAAAGATGGAGGGCAGCTGCAGTGGAGGGGTAAAAAAGCAGTGCTGGCTTGAATTCAAGAGGTATATATAGATCCTCTTTGAAATAAGCTCTGTTCTGCATTCTGGAAACAACCATAAATCTCACCTCACTGGCTGTGTGCCTTTTCATTTTTATTATGTGTCCCCCATTTCGTTGACAATGAAGTTCAGTCATTATGAAGCAGCCTCAACTTAGATGGATGATGTTTGGATAAATTGTGCTGTACTTACATTAATGAACAGCATTGTTTGCAGAAATGGACACACATACATTTCTACTCTCCTGATAGGCACTCTCCGGTCATGCCCACATATTCAGCTAATATTCTGGTTCCTTTTTACCTCTTTTTTCTATTTTTCTCTCTCCCTGGAGGTACATTTTTGAGAGGGTTATGCCTGTATGTCAGGAGTTAAGTAGTTCTGAAGGTCAACAACAATATAGCAAGCGGTCAAGGTTGTCTAGTTAGCATAGTGTGGTTAGCTCCATCGACAACAATATAAATAATTATAATATTCTCCATTTTAACATTATAAAAGTCTTTACTATCTTACTGAATTTTTTAATTTTCCATTTGATAGAGCTCTTCTCTTAACTGGAGATCATTCATAAATGGAACATTTTTGATGCATCCATTTGTTCAATATGTTTTCTAATCACACACATCTTCATGGTTAATTTATTCTCCATTTTATCATAATTGCATACACACTTAAAAATAAAGGTTATAAATGGTGTGTTTTTCCATGATTCCATAGAAGAACCATTTTTGGGTTCCCCCAAAATCCTTTCAGTAAACAGGTCTTAAAGGCACATCTCGGTTACGTATGTAACCCTCGTTCCCTGAGGAGGGAATGGAGATGTTACGTCAGTGACTGACAAATGGGGGTTTCGCTTAGAAGCCTATCACCTTCGAGTTCTTACAGAATGAGCCAATGGCAAAACAATGCATAGCGCAACTCCGCCCCACCACGTGGGTATAAAAGGAGCAGCGCTGCAATCTTGCATTATGTTATGCTGAAGAGCCGAGACTGAACTCCCGGCTGTTCCCGGCTGTAATGTCTCCATTTCCTCCTCAGGGAGCAAGGGTTACATACGGAACCAAAACGTTCCCTTTCATTCAGTCACTCCGAGTTATGTCAGTGACTGACATATGGGGGTACCAATTCAATCATGCCACAGCGGCTGTCTTCCAGTGCCCTGCGCAAGTCTGAGCTCCCTGTCATAAGACTAGCACGGACGAAGGGCTAGGCTTAACGCACCGAGCCGATCGAGCACTTTCGATGATGAAGAGGTTCCACTTCAGAGCATAGGCGTTTCTCGTGGACAAGGTCTTAGCAGAAGTGATGGTAGCCACCACCTGAGGTGGTAAACCACTTCCCGTCCAGAACCCACACATGCAGGTTCCATAGATCGGGACATGGGTGAAGGAGGTCCTCCCTGGAATTGGCCAGGGAGGGGCTGTCATGAGGAGCACCAATTTGGAGAACCAGCAACTCAAGGCAATTGACATGCCAAAGGCGTTGGGTTTCTGTCCAGGAGCCCACGGCAACATTCCAAGCCAGCCCGTGGCAGAGGCATCTGTTGAGACAACAACATGCCTGGAAACTCGTTCTAAGGGCACTCCGGCCCGTAGAAAGGAGAGGTTCGACCATGGGGTGAAGGTCTGATGGCAGGCCCGAATAACTGGTACTCGGAGCATGCCCTGTTGCCATGCCAATCTCAGGAACCGATCACAAAGCCAGTGCTGAAGCAGTCGCATATGAATCAGTCCGAGTGGCGTGGCTGCCGCTGCTGAAGCCATATGCCCCAGGAGCTTCTGAAATAACTTCAGTGGAACCGCATTAATGCCCTTGAATTGACTCAGGCAATTCAGCAGTCGAGTCAATTTCCATACCGAGAAAAGAGATCCTCTGCACAGGGGAGAGTTCGTTATTTTCCCAGTTGACCTGAAGGCCCAGACGGGCGAGGTGCCGGAGCACCAAGTCCCTGTGTTCGCAAACCTGCTCTCGAGAGTGAGCTAGAATCAGCCAGTCGTCCACACAAGCCCGATGCTCGCGGCAGCCCGGGAAAGCATGGCAGTCAGTTCTGGATCAGACTCGGGCAATGCTGGCACCCCTGAAGGAGACAGCACAGCTGAGTCTTCATCTCCAGATGACTCAAACCCACCTTGTGATGCGGAGATAGACATGATGTCATCTGCCAGGGCGCCAAATGAAATGCTGGGCTCACCATAAGACTGGCCAGCGACCCCATCCGGAAACCTCACGGGTGGGAGAGGGGGGTGTGGCCCAAGGATTTGTCGGATTGTTCCACACCGGCAGCCTCAGATCACCCTGGCCACCAGCCAAAGTATCCCCTCTCGTGGAGAGAATAGATTGGGGTGTGGCAGAAGGGACTCTACCTCTAACGAGGTCATTGAGTCTCGATTGCAACATTGCAATGGTCATGTTCCCGCAATGAGAACATGACGCATCCACGAATGCTGCCTGAGCGTGATTTAAGCCCAAACACGCCAGACAGCGTTCGTGCCCATCAGCAGAATTAATCTGTCTACCGCACCCAGAAATACACGGGCGAGACATCTTTAAAAAGATGCACCGTGGGCAGCTCTTTTAGAGAGGATAAAACTCAACGGCAGTGCTGAAGCGCCCAGGGAGAAAACACACACTGTTGGCAGATCACTGCACAGACCAGCAGCAGGAATGAGATCTCGCTGGAACATGGCGTCACACCAACACAAATGAAGAGTCGCTCATCTCGTATCTAGAACTCGTAGACAGCTTGCAGTGGAGAGAATTGAAGAAACAAAACATAATGCGAGATTGCCGCGCTGCTCCTTTTATATCCACGCGGTGGGGCGGAGTTGCGCTATGCAAATTCCGCAGACCCATGGCATTGTTTTGCCATTGGCTCGTTTTGTAAGAACTTGAAGGTGATAGGCTTCTAAGCGAAACCCCCATTCGTCAGTCACTGACGTAACTCGGAGTGACTGAACGAAACAAAACCATTTTTTCTTAGTGTGAAGAACATTTAATAATCTAAAGAACCTTTTTCTGCTATAAAGAACCTTTTGTATAATGGAAAGGTTACATGGATGTTAAAGGTTCTTCATGGAATCATCAATGCCAATAAAGAACCTTTATTTTTAAGAGTGTATAGTATCTTTGAAATCTTTCATTTGTTTCTGTCTCTCCAGTACGGACCCTTCCACCTGGCTGAGGACTCCTCAGTGGGCACCACAGTTACTGTAGTGTCAGCATGGGATGCGGATGAATGGGGTGGAGACAGCTGGCAGGTGGACTACAGACTTGAATCTGGGAATGAGGAGGAGGTTTTTACTCTAGTGACAGACAGACAGACCAATGAAGCTGCCCTCATCCTTGATAAGGTATTATCTCTGCCTGACTATACTACTGCCATTCATAGATGCGTAGATAGACATTAAACCAAATTGCACTTGTTTTAAAGAAGGAGCTTTAAAGTAACTTTCATTGGTCTGTTCTTTTTCACTGAAGTGAGCCACATTCACAATGGGACTGACACTGCATATGCTCATTGTCAAATTGTCAAAATGTATGATTGCTCATATTCTTGAGTTTCTAAAATTATCTCTGTGTTTACCTTCGCTGAACAGTTACATTTATTATAGGTAACGTTAAGTGCATGGATGAGGTTTAAAAGTTAAGTTGTTGACCACTCAACCCCCAAGAGTTTATACACTTTTCAAGCAACATATTTCATGAAAATATGTTGTTGTTGTTGTTGTTGTTTTAAATTGTGTATTTACTTTCTTTTAAAAATTACTGTAAGACAAAACTTGGCACCTGTGTGAACTAGAAATGCCTTTGGGCCCAGTTGGTTAAAAGTAATGGCTCAGAAAAATGTATAGTATAATTTGTTTCCAAATGCCACTTGGTTTGATAGCGCAATGAATTTAATAAATTTTTAAGTGGGGCTTTAGGTTTTCAAATACATTTTTGAGGCCGTTAAATAAAAACAAACAGTTAAGTCTTTGTTTAGCTGGCCTTTCAGCCAGAGCTCAAGGCCTGATCCTCGCTGTGACCTACATTCCCTTCAGGTGATGCAGTTGTTCCACTGCAGGGTGAGGGTCACCACAAACACATGATTAGTGTCACTGGTTCCCTTGATCTTGAACTCTGTCCACCCTGTCTGTGATATACAACCCGTTTGATCCATTTCTGACATTTTATTCATGTGCTAATAGCTTTTCATCAGACAGCAGGCTGGGAGGTGGTGACATTTCAACTGATATATATTTGTATGTCAAGGAGCTAAGCAATTTGTTTTACATTGTGTTTATCTGTTTCCTGGTTAACTCTCTTGGATGGTGATCTGTGTGTCAGTGATTAAGTAATTGTATTGTATTCTTAGTTAGCGCTAATTACAGAATGTCAAGTTTTCAGCATGCACAGTCAACGCTGGAGACCACAAATAGTAGAAGGACTGTTTTTAAGGAAACAACAATAAATGTAATTTGCTGTTGCCTTGAAGCATGTTAGAGCAGTGGGCTGATGTTTTAACAGTTGTCAGGAGCTATAAACAATGTTTTTGTGTCCAATTTTATGCAGGGATTGCCTGAGGATTTGAGAACAGCTCATTTCTTGTCCATGATGACGGGTGTGCTGAACTCTCAGGTGTATTCTGAGTGCAGCAAAAGAACAACTTATTATTGCATGGAAAGGGTCCAAAGCTTTATGTAACAATTTTAGAAATTCATTATTGTAAATTCAAATGATTGAGTTTTGAAAAAAAGATAAATGTAGTATTACATTTAATCATTTAGCAGACACTTTTATCCAAAGCGACTTACAGATGAGGAACGTCACAAGCAATGTGTCATATAAGCACCAACAACACTCACAGTACCACAATGCAAAGTTTCAGATAAAATGTTGTGAAAATAAACAACAAGTTGAGTTGTTTCCTGAAGATTTTGATGAGTAACTTGGGAAATTCATTCCACCACACAAGAACAGAGAGAACAAGACTTCTGGAAAGTGGTTTTGTATTTATTTCATAACCTTTTATAACTTTGTTTATTTTTGTGTTTTGCAAAGGCTTTATTAAGACAGGAAGGGTCTGATTTTCTTGATTTCATAAAGCATGAACCTGCAAGACTGTGTCTTTTTTCATCGAATTCTGGCACCTGGTTCTTGGCTGCGTTTGATTTGTAAATCCCAGCTGTACACTGGTCAACTGATGGGTTGGCTGGGATGACAAAATGTAATATAGGCAAAGAATGACAGAACAGCAGGGTCTGGTCAGAATGCTGTCTGCTCTTAAAAATACAAGTGGATAAAGTGACTTAATGAATTAAATTAAGTGAAATTTGGTTGTAATATTACTAGTGGGGAAAAACAGCAATGCTGTTCACTTCCCGTCAGTAGCATTAGTCTTTTTCTCTCTGTCTCTGTCTTTCTCTCTCATTTTCTGTTTTCTGGAAACACACACAGATTTAACATTTGCATCATCACTGACATCATCAGTTATTCTCACTTATAGAAAGGATGATTTTTGTTGTTGATTTTTCAACAAACACACATTAGAGGTGCAAGTGTTGAGAATTAAGTTAAATGAGAAATGAAAATGAAAAGATCAAAATTACCGGTAGGGATAAAAAAAGTGCTTTGACATCAATAATGACATGTCATTACCACCCTCTTCTAAATCGACATTTATTTGAACTCTGTTACCTTTTGCATCACAGCTATGTTTTCCTGGAAGACAGCCCAGTGTATAGCATACAGTCAGAGTGACGACAGCAGGTTGACGTCCAGAGAAATGTCTGACCTTCAGTCTGATGAATGACATCACAGCATACAATGATGGGTCACTCAGAACCTGATTTGAACACATTTTTCCTTCAGAAATATAGTTTGACTGTGACACATTGTGATGGCTTGTGAGACACTCTCCGATTTTGTTCTTTTGTCCTGGACTACATTGGGCTGGTACAGATTAGGAGAGCTGCTTGTGAAAATCAGAGCACTGCTTTTTTTTATTATTTTTTTTAATAACACATAGTGGCATTATTTTTTTCTTAAAACCATCCTCCAAGCATGAAAAACAAAAGTGATATACTAACACTTCATTGGTCATGTGCATGTAGGTGCTGGACTTTGAGCGGGAGAATGAGTACATACTGGTACTGAGCGCTCAGAACCCAGTTGCTCTGGTGCGAGGCAGATACGGACCAGCATCCACAGCCACTGTCACCATTTTCATCGATGACATCAACGAAGGACCCGTTTTGTCTCAAAGCCACTATGAAGTCACTGTCAGAGAAGGGGAGGAGCCAGGACGTGTTATTGCCACAATCAGAGGTTATGACCCTGACTCTCATCCAATCAGGTAAAGTGATATTTTACTCATTTAAATAAGTAGTTTGGTCACAATGCAAATGGTATCTATACATCGATTCATGCCTTGAAACAATTTCCATCTGTCGCATTCATTAGTATACTAAAGAGAGCCTCGGACCACTCATAAATTCAATGCTTAATCTAAATATTTCCACTTGCTTTCACTGTTTATGAATTGATATTGTCCTTTGTCTCTAATAATAAACTGTGTTAAAATATTCATAGTAAAATTGTGATTGTATTTGGGAATATGTTGGGTTCAAAGTATAAAAATATGTGCATGTGCTCTGAATGAACATCAGGAAACACTATAAATTTTGAAATGCTTTGATAAGCACACCTAACAAATTTATTTTTATTTTATTTTTTAAATTCAGTATTGGACTGTTCTTTTCTCAGGTATTCGCTGAGAGGAGACACTAAGAAATATTTCTCCATTGGAAAGTACTCAGGAGAGCTCAAGACAGTCCAGGCTTTAGACAGAGAGGAGAACAGCACCTACACCATGGAGGTGGTGGCTGAAGATGGGCGTAAGAAATATTTTTCTCCCTCCTAATGCTGTACATTCACTGAGATCACTTGGTTTGTTCACATATACACTCAAACAAATTAGGTGTGAAAACTGGCTGAAGATGGGCGTAAGAAATATTTTTCTCGCTCCTCAAGCTGTACATCCACTGTGGAGGGCTGTCAATTCATGTTGTTTGTTTGAATAAACATGTCTATCAAACTGAAGTTATTATACAGAGCAAGTGCAAGAAAAAGAGGCTATCAAATGCAAGACATCTGGGAAAATCAGTATTCCTCTGCTTTCTCTTTTTCAAAATCATCAGTGCTGCTGAGACACTTGACATTTCAAAATGCTGTGACAGGCTCTATTCAGTATCAAATCTCATTGGAAATTCTGGGCCACATCCACACGCCATGAGTGAAATCTCAGACATTTTAACTAGCGGTGAGTGAGTCACCAGCTGAGATGTTGCAGCATGTGTGTGTGGAACAGAATTCCACATTGTTCCTCTGCACCTGAACGGAGGGGCGCAGATCAAAGTCTTGAGGTGTGAAGGTCACATGGTTCACCCTCCAATTACCTTCTTTCTCCCCATCAATGCTCTCAGATGTGAAATCAGTCCAGTCCAAAATGCTCAGTAACAAATGTTTACGGGGTGAGAAATGAGACTCCCGGTCCTGTGTGGTCTTGAGTGGTGAACCAGGGTCTAAAATGAGAGGAAGGGGATACGAGGAGAGAGAAATTAAGAAACTATAGATACATTTTTGTGTCAAATATTCAAATCTGTTTACAAAATGTTAACAAAAATACTATTTTAAGTTAACTTCAACCTTTCCCAAAGTTAAGAAGCCAAAATGAAGTTAAATATAATAATGTCTTAACAAAGTATGTAAATGTGTGACTATATGCATGTTATTGTAGGCTAGGCTTTAAATACAAACACTCGATTTAAAAGGTTTGTCTGAAATGAGTTGCATTAGTGAATGAATGAATGAATGAATGAATGAATGAATGAATGAATGAATGAATGAATGAATGAATGAATGAATGAATGAATGAATGAATGAATGAGGCATTTATATAGCGCTTTCATGTGTACTACTGTACACCCAAAGCGCTTTACAGTCATATCAGGGAATCTCTCCTCACACCCAAGGAGTGTGTGGTTGAGGATGATTTAAGCTATTTAGCTCTTTTTTTATTTCTTTTTCAGGGCTTTCTTTGAAAGATGGCCAAGGAAATCTTATAAAGATGGTCACGCCTTATCAATACCTACACAGTAAAAAACGTTGGGTTATTTGTGTAACCCAACCGTTGGGTTACACATATTGGGTCAATATGTTGGGTTATTGACTTATTGGTTATTGGTTAAAATTAATATTTAACTCAACTGTTGGGTTATTTTAACCCAACTGGAGTTTAACCCAATGCATTGTGTTAAAATAACCCACAGTTGGGAAGGTGCTATACCAATCCACAGTTGGGTTATTCGTTGGGTTATTTTTAACCCAACATTTTTAAGTGAGTATGATGTTGAAATAAATTAATAAATATTTCAGGTGCAGGTGGCAGAGAAAATATGGGAAAAATACATTACAGTATGTACAGTATGTTTGCTCTTCCACCTGCACATTCACTGTGTGAATGATCTTTATTTAATTTACTGTTTTTTTATTATATATTTGTTTATTGTTTATTGTTTCTAATGAGAGTTATGATTTTTCAAGACCTTTAAGAAAATTAGGTTTTTGTTTTCTTTTTCTTTGGTGGTTTTTGTTATTGTTTTATTTTGAGGTTTTTTTTCTCCCTCTTGCATGCAGGTTGTATGTAGGCTACGTTTTCACTTAATGTGATTCAGGCAGTAAGAGCTGTTCTTTTCTAGATACAGTATAATATTATAAAGTTAGAAATTCCTTTTCAAATCAGTTTTTATGATTTATAATAATATCTCTCTCTGTAAAACAAGACTTGTGCCATTGAGCTTTGTAGCATTAATATCAATATGCACAGCCTTTAATGTATCTCCTGACCAATATTTAGCATCAGTTTAATGCCTGCTTTAAAACATCTGTTATAACCCTTAAACACATACCTCATTCATACCTCATTCACAACCCTCCTCCTCATTCATTTTTTTTTTTTTATATATATCAGCCTTCTTAGTATTCCTCAATAAATTCATTATAAACAATTTAACAAGAAAAACATATATAAACTTATAAAATAATGCCTGTTTTCTCATTCATGTTTTGTAAAAATTGTATAGGGTCACTAATGACCCAAGGTGTGTAACAGTGTAAGTATTTTTTTTTCTGCACAACAATAATTGAATCTTTGATAACTGAATAAGTGCAATTCATCTTTATTCCACAATGTGGCAATGTCTGATATACAATGATGAAGTGACGTTTCACTCATAGTTACTCAGGCAGAAAACAAAAGAATAGGAAGAATCATCAGCAAAACTTGAAATGGCTCAGCAATTTACTTTAGAGCAAGTACTGAACACAGTCAAATATAAGTGTCACTGTAACTTGATGGTGGATCTGGTGAAGAAGCTGTCAGCGATTGAAATATTGATTTTGATGATGTTGAAAAATTATAGTTTTAAGAATATGTTTGAGATCATGAATATGTGATAGATGCTGAATGGACTGGGAAATGAGCTCTGATGAGGACAGTGATGATGGTATAAAACATCTGCTCAAACTGAACCCTTCCAAGATCCCAAAAGTAACAAAATATGTTTTATTTTATTCTTCTGTAATTATTACTCTAATATCATCCATCACTGTTGGATATAGTTCCAGGTCGCTAAAGACCAGAATATGTAATAATGCTTGGCGAAGCATACGTGCATTTAAAGGGGGGGGGGGGGGGGGGGGTGAAATGCTCATTTTTACTCAATCTCCTGTTAATCTTGAGTACCTATAGAGTAGTATTGCATCCTTCATATCTCCAAAAAGTCTTTAGTTTTATTATATTTATTAAAGAAAGATAGGCTGTACCGAGTCTTTCCGGAAAAAAACGAGCGGCTGGAGGCAGGCCCTGTGGGCGAAGCTAAAGCTGTGCTAACGCGCCGAGCTAGTAACAACACACTGAGACAATAGAAGCAGTTTTACTCACCGAACTTATCATTGTGACTGCTCGATCCTTAAGCATTAGACGATCTGCAAATCCGTCGATCTGGGCTTTGTTTATAAAACAATCATCGTCGAAATGCAGGGAACAAACAGTCTACACAACTCCGTTTATGCTCAGGAAAAACAAACTCCATCCACTGGTTCCTTAACGCCGGGTTCTTTGGGAATCTGTGCAGGGTTGTCTTGCCCTGGCAACCAAAAACACACTTCTTTGGTGACATTGGCTTCCCAAAAGCCGGGCAGGGCGCTTTGATGGCGAACTGCTTTCGCTCTCTCGCTCTGGTCCCGCGATCTTACCGGAGAAGTGCCCTTAGGACCCATATAAGGAAATTCCGTTACATCTGACGTCACACATACCTATACTCGAAAAAAACTTTCCGAAACTTGTGACAAACCGGAAGGACAATTTTTGGCACAGAAACACTCCTTCAAACGTACAATTTAATTTTTGAAACTTTGTCCATGTTTAGCATGGGAATCCAACTCTTTAACAGTGTAAAAAACTCAGTATGCATGAAATAGCATTTCACCCCCCCTTTAAGGGTTAAATGTAGCCTGTCTAACGTCAGACCTCGTCTCATTGAGACGTGGTGCGGGAACCACATGTTCATTTTCTCGTATTTGAGGCGTGGTTTACGAATGCCGTTTATTGGGCGCTACTAATGTCTATCAAATGCGCCTGCATGTAGCTCATAGCCAATCGTTTCAATTATACCAATGACGTATGTAGAGCGACAGAAATTTGACGAGGAAGAAGACGAAATAAACGTGCGCTCTAAACTACTTAGAACACTATCTAAGGCTGCATCGAAAGGTAACTTCGCGTCTGATGCCATGTTGGATCCATAGATATAAACAAACTGCTTCGGTGTGTCGCATAGACGTCGTCATCGTCTTGCTGCTCCCTCCCCGTTCTGTGTTTGGTTCCCTTTTTGGGAGGAAAATCTGGTCCATGGTCTCCAGGCTGCCTAGCAGCGTGAATAAAATCGCGCTGCGCTCAAGGCAGCATGGGGAAACCCAGGCTAGGTTAAATGTGTACTGCTGTGAAGAGAGCAAAGAAGCAGCTCAAGCAGCAGCTTTATCATACCAGCAGCTTGATCTACTGTATAATAAAGCTTTTGTGGTGTGGTGTGTGAACAATGGTAGTGTCTGTACAATAGTAGTCAATAATCACCAAAACTATTTGGTTACCAACATTGCTGAAATACACGGACTAAATGCACACTAAACAGAGTTCAAGATGAAAGTTATTCATATTTTGTCATCTATTTTCTCCTTCAGGTAATTCCTCCTTGTCTGCCTCCACGCTAGTGACAGTCCACATTCTCGATGTAAATGACAATAGCCCAGTTCTGGTGGGTGATTACTCCTGGAAGTACCTGTGCACACCTCGCTGGGAGGATCAGGCTCTGGTTCTGGCCTCTCGAGACAGCGATGGGCCCCAGCATGGAGGAAGGCTCAACTTCTCCCTCCGCAGTGACACCACTGTTCGTAGCAACTGGAAGCTCACTCCCATCAATGGTTTGTCTAGTCCTCTCACCCATTTCCAGACACTCTATCTATTGAGTAATACCAGGGTTGAATGTGAAGTGACAAATCGTGCCTGTCGCCAAAGAACTACATGAGCCATCTCTGAATATCTATTTTTCTGTCAGTCATTTCAAAATTACATGTCAGACAAGCTTCACTCACTTTATAGTTCCCTTAATGTTCTAAACCGTTGTATAACTGCAATAGCATTGACATACCCAGTTACACTGACCTCCTCTAGCAATGACGTCAATGTGGATAAAATTAGAGATTTGAAATGGGAAAAAAAATTGCTGTAGAGTCTGTGCAGTCAGATTGAGACGTCATCAGAAAAGGGTATAATGTTTACCACCTGCTGAATCACAGACACAGTGCAGGTCTAGGGAAAAGAGTGTGCTGACAAAGAAGGAAATTGCCCTCCAAGTCTGGTGTCTTCAGATGAATCTGTCTTGGATGTAATAAGCATAATGTTTCTCTTCCTGATAGCTTTAGGCATCATTAATGTGCCAAGCTGATGCCGGTGAGCAAGTTGACTTAGTTGTAGCTTCTGAGTCATGGACCAGAATCAAATAGATTTTGTTCACTTATTATTGTTTTTTGCACACACTTCTTGGTCTGTCTCAGTATTTCTCAGAGTTTTTTTTTTTTCTTCATTGTTAATTGATAAAAAGGCCTCCTCTAGTAACATGGGTAATTATGTTGCCTTTAATTTATATGATCTCACAGCTAGTGTCGACTGGTTAAGGAGCTAAATGTGTACTTCCATTGACTTTTAATCTAATTGACCTTTTGACATCCAACAGAGAGTTTCCTTTTTTCCCCACTCTCTCTCTCTCTCTCTCTCTCTCTCTCTCTCTCTCTCTCTCTCTCTCTCTCTCTCTCTCTCTCTCTCTCTCTCTCTCTCTCGTCCAGCTTTTCCTGCTCTACAATGAAAGTGTGTCAAGAATGATGGGGAGGGATGACGTAGTATGGCATCTGTAGGTCTTAATTTAAATTTAACCCTGTCTGTGCGTGTAATGCTGTTTATCCACTCATGATACACGAGCACATCCTCTTAAATGTCTTATGGATATTTAACCTTGCTGTGCACCATTTAGAGCTGAAAATATCTTTTAAATTCCAATTCCAAAAAAACAGGACTCACTCAGAATTACCCTAAGAATTGACATTTAAGGAAGAACATTTTTAATGAATTAAAGCTCAAAGAAATCCATAAATTCAATTGTACAGCAAGTTTGTCAATAGTCAAACTTTGAATGTTGGCTTGACTGAACTAAATGTAAATGTTTTTTAAAGAATTTAAAAAGTATTTTTAAGTTTGAAGGTCTATTCATAGTTTTCACTAGTTGACAATTGGACACCCATCTGGAGGGCAGAACAATGCTTTCCTACAGTTATTTATTTATTTTTTTTACCAGATGTGTACTAATGTTGTAAGACTGATATTAAAAGACCAAATTCAGGATACACCCTATTTGTGATGCATAATATATACAGGAATTCTTAGAATATGAACGCAATACACTAAATTGCATGTGAAGCATTCTCCAATAGAAAATCATAATAAAGAAAATGCTTAATGTGTCTTAATGCACTAAGAAAGTGATATTGGAGGACCAAAAACATAGCCTACTACTATATGTACTGTATGTACAAGCAAGCAGATGAACCCAACATATGAATTCAATGCACAAAGTTTCACATTAAGCATTTTCCCATCATAAACCATTATAAAGAAAACTGTTTTAAGTATTTTAAAATAGATTCCAAAATAATAACTTAACCCTCTATGGTACGCAATATGATATCAGTGAGGAAAAAATTGTTTGTTATGTTTTTCCTGCTTAAAAATGGACACTATAACAATATCAATAAACATTATCATTATTTTCTTAATTTATTTATTAATTAAAAGTTTGTAGCCTCAAGGCAACATTGTACCACAATGGACAAATTTAAACTTTTGACATTTTCATGAAGAAAAAATGTATATATTTATTGAAAACATCAATTTCTTTAACTAAACACTTGAACAAACATATTTATCAAGTTTTTAATGAATTACACATTTCATATTTAATAAAAAGTAACATTTATTATCCAACTGTTGCCCTCAGGCAACATTGTACCATCGTGGAACGCAAGTACTACAAACCATCATATCATCAAGTTATCATATCAAAACATTACAATCGGTGTTGTTTCAAGGTTAAAACATTAACAATCACCATAACCTCATCCTAACTCTGCTGTCTCTCCCCAAGCCACGCCCCCGTCCCACAAACCAACTATTTGTCCAATTGCCCACTATAGTGGCCAAATGTCCTGTTGACCCCCCGACCGGTCCCAAGCCATGCCCTGTCCCACGAGCCCACTATTTGTCCGATTACCCACTATAGTGGCCAAATGACCAGTCGGCCCCCACTGACCACTCACAAGCCACGCCCTCGTCCCACGAACCCACTATTTGTCCGATTTCCCACTATAGTGGCCAAATGTCCAGTTTTCAGTTTGCAAAAATGCAAATACATTTAGATAATTCAAACTTCTTTCCTTACAAATAAAATATACTTTCAAGTATTCAAACCTAGTATGCCTGGTATGGCCTTATGTGATTCCATTATGGTACAATGTTGCCTCGAGGCAACATGCAGTTTTATGTCATTTCCTATGAAACATTTGATGATATATAATGTAAAGTTTTTGAAAATACTTCTTTACTTACCAATGAAGGCGACTCAGATTTTTTGTAACTGATTATCTGGAGAGAAATTAGTGAAAAATGCCCTTTTCAGTGGAGAAAATATGGAGCCATGTGACATGTGCACGTGTGCTGAAAGAGGGACCAAAATGGACCCCTGTGGGTCATGTGACCACTCTTTTGTATTTTCAACGGTTAGTATTTGAGTTCCCCTCCCCTTAGAGAGCATTGACCAATTAAATTTTATTAAGTTATTATTATAAAAAGCTAAAATAGACTATGTTGCCTGGAGGCAACACCGTACCATAGAGGGTTAATAACTGATGCACGAACGCGGAATGTGCACAGAAATAAGAGGCAGGATTTATCATGTGAACCAGTCATAGCCAATCAAAACCACTGATCATAGCACGATGGAGGTATTGCCTCCTCTCACATGACTTTCCCCATTCATTCTCAGTTGCCCCCCATTAAACCCACCGCACGCTTTAGGGGGTCTGTTAAAAGTCAAAGGGCTCAGGGGAGGCAAGAAAGACGCGAACTCCTGCTGCTGTTTTATTTTTGTAATATGGATTATTTTCTCATCCAATTTTTTGAGGCACTGCCTTCCTTGCCTCCATGGAGGAAATGCCACTGATCATAAATAAAGTGTAAACTGAACTTGATCTATTCAAATCACTGTCTTCTTAGTAAGCCACGTTAAGGAATTGCAAGTGCACAAATGTGAAGTTTGGTCTTGATCATATATTTTAGTTTTTCTTCTTTTGAGAGGGATCTAAATATTCATGGCCTGAATCAGTTGTTCTATTGTGTAGAATTAACTGCACTGATGTGGAGGCCATGGGCAACATATTGGTCACCTCTGATGAGAGATAATTCTGTGTTAGTTCAGCACTGGTGACCCTGTTGACTAGCACATTAAAGGACTGGTGTCAAAGGATACTAGTGGGGCTTCTTGGACCATTGATAAGAGTGAGCAGAGACTGATAACACCCCCTTGTTTACTGGACTGAGTTCATGCTTCTGCGTCACACAGCCAAGTCCTGATTAGGCCCAGTCAGGAGTTTTTCCATAAGATTTTCTCAGCAGCATTACTCAACCGCTTAATGTTGGGTCACCTAATTTATTTATTGTTAATATCAAGGGTAAGAAAGCCTTATCTGAAAATTTAAAGTCTGATGATTATAAAGATGGTTATAGCCTACAACTAGCTAGCTAGACAGTGATATTATGATTTTGCATGTTGCTAGAATGTTTTATCACACCGTTGGTATATTTAAAATTTAGCTAATAGGCTATGTTTAGCATGTTGCCAACATGTTTTGGCACATTGCTAATATGTTTATGCTGTCAAGGCAAAATAGCAAGTGGTAAGAGCAATAACATTGTTCGTTATGACTAACCTTAGTAACACTTTGGGCCCTATCTTGCACCCAGCGCAATTGACGTACACCGACGCATGTTTCATTCCTATTTTGCACCCGCGCAAAGCGTGCTTTTCCCTCCACAGAAGCACGTCGCTAAACTAAGGAATGAACTTGCGCTCCCTGGGCGGTTCAGCGCAAAAAAGGAGGCGTGTTCCAGCGCAAACAACCCCTGGTACTATTTTACTGTTCCATAAAACAATTGCGCCACTGGCCAGAAAAAACCTAGTCTAAAGTCAGTGGCGCGTTGCACGTTGTTCATTATGCTATTTTAAGGGCGCATATATGTATTCTATATGTATTCTAATCTACACAGAAGCAGCAGTTTTAATTTTTGCAAATCATATTATTACAAACGATAGAGATTAAGATTGCAACTGCGCCGAGACCCGCCCACAAAGTTACTTGCGCTTTGCGCTTTGACACTTGCGTTTCAGATCGTTAAAATAGGGCCCTTTATGTTGATAGCCCACTTTAGACATTCTGCTAACTTAAAGTAACTTTACAAATACTGTACATGTCAACTAATTCTCATTTCTGTCAGGACCACTATCGTCAAATACGATTGACAATTAGCATATAGTTTGGATTGGCGGTATGGTTCTGTTCAGGGCAAGAACTCCCTGCGCACCCATGCAGCCTAGCATGGATAAGAGCGGGGAGAGCAGCAATAACCCCCCTTTGGGTAAACAGAACAGAACCAACATGAATGTATTGCAGATATCATTAATTCAATATTTTAATGTACAACATTTTTTTAGAATTTAGTCTGATTCAGAGGGGATTCAGAATGCCAAATCCTGACTGGAGACAGGAGGAGCTATGGATGGAGGAGGGTAATTCGCTCCTGATAATGCGATAGCTGCTGATAATACTGAAGGAGCTTATATATGTATAAAGTGATAGGCATTGTATTCCTATAGGTAGACGTGGATCAGCTGAGAGTCAGCTGATGCAAGCTTGGCTAACGTGACCAGCCAGAACTGACGCTATGCTTGATTAATTTGCAACAACATGTCAACTAACTCTCATTATAGAGTATTAGTAGACTGTTAGGTTAGGGTTAGTAGAATAAGTTGACATCTACTTGCAAAGTTACTTATAGTCCGTAGAGGGGAGAGCATCAAAATAAAGTGTAAGAAGACAGTCTATTGATACTCTAATGACTGGTAGTTGAAGTAAGTTACTTATAGTTAGAATGTCTAAAGTGGATGATAAAGTTACACCCTATAGAAATGTAAACAGGAATTCTATTGTTTCCACAGATACTCACACCAACCTGTCTTTAAATGTCCCGTACCTGCCTCCAGAGGTTTATATCGTACCTTTTACCATCTCAGACAGCAGTTCTCCTCCCAGAAGCACATTCATCAATCTGCCAGGTAACATACATGGACTAAAATTAAACTGAATGATTGAAGAGAGCATGTTTGCATAAAGAGGAAAATCATGTACGTAATTTGATTACATTCATGCTTTGCATTTATCAGCTGTCTGAACACAATGTTTAATGGGCTCACTGGAGACTAATATTCATTGGAGGTCACAAATGGCATGTTTAATTTTAGATCTCTAACAAATTTTCCCCGACACAGTAAAAACACAATTCAGCCACGTCAATGATAAACAAGCATTCACGTCATTCGTGTTATTTAAATGTACAAATGAGCTTAATTACTGTTCAGTCAGAGGATTTTTGTGAAACAATTTAGCTCTAATGTAGTCGGTATCTGTCATAATATTGAGTCTTGTTCCTCATAAAGCTCACTGATGTAAGAATGTGAGCAATAGGTTAGACTTTTTGTTCTTGTTTAATTGATGTCTGACATTTTAACATTTTAGACATTTTGCATTCTTTTACATTTTCTCTGTAAGGTACACAGTAAAATATGGAGTACATGCAGTTGAGGGTACAATTTCTGCTTCATAATTTAATTTAATTTAATTTAATTTAAAAGTAAATAAAACTTACAAACATACATACATACATAGTGTACAGGTTGATTAAAAAATAAATAAAACCAGTTGGTGTTGTGACTTCGATGTTGAAGGAACCGTTTTAACATTTCACTGGACTTTTTTTACAGTGTGCATGTGGCCTCTAAGTCAGTGGTTCTCAAGGGGCCACAGGATGACTTATTAAAAATAAATAAAAACTGAATGCTAAAAATACAATATCTATTATCTACAAATCTAAAAACAAGCAGCATTGTCACAATTACAGCAGAAATACAAGAGGAATTATCTTTGGGGTGACCACCTGATCAAAAAGGTTGAGAACAAATGCTGTGTGTTTTTGTGTCTCCTTTGTCATGCATTCACATCCATTGGTTTAATAGATTCTCTCCTGAAACATCTTGTTCACACAGTCTCCAGTGATGCATAGCATGGCCACAGGGCAATGGCACCTCTCTCTCTCTCTCTCTCTCTCTCTCTCGCTCTCTCTCTCTCTCTCTCTCTCTCTCTCTCTCTCTCATGCTCTCATCTTGTCTGACTCTCATTCTATTTTCCCACGAGACCTCTCCATTGCAATCACCCTCACCTAGTGCTCCATAAATATGTCCTATTTCCCTGTGTGCAACCATTGCCCCTTCTAATGCATTTAAAAAGAGCTCAATGGTCATTGTCTCTCTCACAGTGACGGTTTGCCCGTGCAACGTGAGGGGGAACTGTAGAACTGCACCAAAACAGCTTCAGGGCATGCCCACTATTCAGTCAACAGTGGGCATCCTGCTTGGGACTCTGGGATTTATAGGTGAGACACGTACACAGCTCATTCAAAACATCCTGAAATGATTGGAAACGGAAGAGGATAACACAATTTGTGGTTCATGCAATCACATTTTATGTTTTTGTTTACAGGCGTTATACTTATTGTTATATTTGTGAGGCTGTCCTACCAGAATTCAACGCCACCAAACAAGGACTGCCAGGAACGAGTGCCACTTAAAGTCTCTCTCTAACACCTGAGCTTTGGTCACTACAGTCTTGAAACTAACATCAGATCACTGAGGGATTTCTTTGTTTTAAAGAACAATTAGCTTACTTTTTTGTGGTTTTAGCGAAAAGCAAAATATTAGGCAAAAAAATATTAGCACCACTGTGAAGCATTCAATAATTGTGTCTACATGAGATATTTCTATGTTATTTATTTGTTTTTATGCTATGGAGTTGCATTATCTTTTTTGCAATCGTAATCTATTATAATTAGTAGAGATTAAAAGTAGAGAGTAGAGATTTTGATTGATAAATATGCATTTTGTTTCCCCGCCGAGTTGTGTGATCAATGAACTGAAATAAAGACAATTAAAAAACAACCTCTGTTTGGTCACTCATAAAGGAAAAATTAGGAACAACAATAACTTACAATTATTATAATATCACTTAAAAAATGAATTTAAATGTAGTAATAATGTATAGTCTATAATAATGGAAGCAGCTAATTTGACTCATTGAGAGTTTTTGGTGAATTGACAACTACCTCATGATTTTGGTTAATGAATTTTGAAAATTATTTTCTATATTTCTGTTATTTTAATGCAATCCGATTAGAATGTCTTGTTTGCGATTAAACACGGTAGTGGTGATTAAAACATTGTGTATGCTGTATTATTGATTTTGTTTAACTGAAATAAACAAGCTTTGTTTGGTCTCTCATATAAATAGAGAAGAAGATAGAATGACATTGAGAAAGCAAAAGAGTGCTTAACCACATTATTTTTTTTCAGGCCATCTTCAGGTTTTAGAGATATAGAATAATAATCCCATCCCCTGGGATAATAATCAGCCTAAAACAGTTTCACATTTAGTGAGACAAGAAGATTAACCACAAACCCTTTTAGCCAGCCATATCCTTTTTATGGTGAGATGACACTGGCGAACGTGACCCAGATGACCTTACAAGTATGCTATATATAGACATTCAGTGCGCCAAAAATAGACATGCCGCTGAGTGACGCCAAACATCAGCCTTCCCGCTACGACTGTAAATGAAGCCTGTTTGGCATTGAATGTAAAGCTCTCACTGTTGTCGTGTCCCCTGCTTTTTTAAAATTGCCCCATGCAATTCCTGTCATGTTGCTGCTGATTCTTGCCACGAGCCAATAATTCTCAGGCAGCAGATAAAGTCTGTTCTCCTAATGTCTCTTTCATGAGTATTCAGCTATTTAAGCGTAGGATCATAATATCACATCCGGGGTTGTTCATCCTTCGAAATAGAAAGGGAGATTCGTAATGTCCAAAAACAACATGCTGATTATTTACCTTCAAGTAGAGTTCCCAATACAGACGTTTTCAAGACGTTCCCTTATGGAATCTTAAAATAAAACATTTGCGCAAATATTACAAAACATGAATTGCTTTTGGAACTGTCAAAACATTATTTTGCTATTAGCAACCCCATGAGGGATATGATTGGTCATGGTTGTGTGTTTTTGAATGGCAGTAGCCCAAAAGAATATTTACAAAAAAGCCTGAGTCATTCATAGGTCAAGCCTAAAAATACAGTGAATATATTTAGATTCTCTGGCCTTGTTTTAGTTCTCTTAGGATTAGATCGGTACAGCTGGATAACAGGGCAGATTAAACTATCAACAAGCTGTAACTGTGAGCTTTCGCTCTTAACCTCTGTCGATGGTATGTACATTTTGTATTATAAAAGAGAAAATAAATGCTCATTGGAAAGACTATCTACATTTTTGCAAAACTCAGTCCAAAAATATACCTATACATACAATTCACTGCTTTTGTTAACTATTGATTAGGTTAAGTGTAGGGTCAAGTGTGGTACGTTATTTTCAAAAGTGATATAGCATTAACATTTTAGTCCCACTAGCATTTCATTTCCAAACTGCTACGATACATATAGTACAACTACCAACATATTAAACATTGCCAGATCAGAAAATAACATTTTTACCTGTGATTGGACATATTAATCATAATAATAAGGTTAAATGACCTGAGATGGTTTATTTTGATTGATTGATTGATTGATTGATTGATTGATTGATTGATTGATTGATTGATTGATTGATTGATTGATTGATTGATTGATTATTTTAACTTTTGTGTTGTGTAGTATGTGTTTTTAGTTTTTTATTGCTGGTGTGGTCAAAGAGAAATTTCAGCTTTGGTTGACAATAAAGTTGTACTGTATAATTCTGCAGAAAATAATTTTCCAATGAGTCTGGGTTAAAATATGTCTTGAGTGATTTGCCAAATGTCAGATATAAGTCCTGTTTCTATTCTTGGCCAGGAAGAGTGCAGACGTGAACTCTATGTGCGATAAACAAGTTTCAGGGTGATTAAGTACCCATGATGCTGTTGGTTTGGTGAAAATGACTTTCTGGAAAATATTCGTCATTTCCAAAGCTGGACACTGTCCTCTTTCTGTTAACTGTCTCTTCACTCTTCACTGCTTTTCCAGACAACATAATGTTTGCAGCGCATCAGCAGCTCTTATCGTTTGCTGTTTACACATGTGGAGGCAGGGACTGGTGACCTGAAAGTGATGCCACAGGCCAGCATAAGAGATTGGCCATCCTTGCTCCTGCCAGTTTCAGCAACCACACAGGCAGTGCATTCACACTTTTGGTCAGGATTCAATATTGGCAACACTCTGAATCTTTCTATTTATAGTCCTTTTTAATCTATCCAAAATGAGCCAAGTGTTCGCCTACCTGATTAATTTAATAGGACCTCTGCCACTTAGCCTCTCTCCACTTCTGCCTGTTGACCTGTCTTGTTTACCGTAGCTGAGATTGGAAAAGGTGAATGAAGGTTAGCCATCTAAATCGAAGAGGCCTTCTTCAACCAGAAAAACCTGTCATTTTCTTTATCCGATGCTAATTTAATCTCACCACATTGAGTGATGCAATCTCCTATTGAGCTTTTTGGAGAAGGACAAGCATGAAATCCAATTTAGTCAGTGATTCAGAATCAGATCACCCTACCCTGTAGTGTGGCGTATTCATCCAGTTGTTCTCTTCAACATTCACATTTTCATTACCCAATAATAGTGTTATTCTTTGGGAACACATTGTGCTTACATCTGTTACTTCCATACACTCTTGTCAAACATACCGTTTTCACATTTGTTAGGTGCACTTTTTGCATGACTGTTGTTGGCAGGACTTCATGTCACTTTTTGTTACTGGTTTTTTTTTAATACTTACATGCATAGGTAGCTATAATTGAGCTGTACATATTCCGATTTCTGAACTGAAAACTATCATTTCTATTTCAGTATAGTCAAAATATTAATTACATGTTTTATGTTATTATCCATGAATTTAAAAAGTTAGGTCAATTACGACTTTCTGTATTTTGACCATTGTCAAGTGTAATACTGATGAACTACTGTACCATTGTAAAGGTATTTGTGTATGTTTCTTATTAGCATCTCGCGCCATGAGCACCACGTTTTTTAGATAATGTTTAAAAAACAGCACGCTACACATGGCAACATGATGATGATATCTGATTAATCCATGGTGATTAACAATAGTCTAGTGTGAACAAGTAATTAGTACAGTTAGGAAATTGATAGCGCCCTCTGTTGGTCTAAACAAACATTATCTCTGTTGGAAGACTCATTTTTGAAGACTCCTTTATCTCACATGTTTTTCTTATGGTACTTTAACATAGTATGTGGAGAACAGTATCACATTTCTGCTTTGTCCGTTCTGCATCAGTCAAGCACATGATAAATTTGATCTTCGACATGCTGTGAGGCATGTACTTTTGAGTTTCCAGACTGTTAGACTTCGCAACTACGAGAATACCAGATCTAAATTTAACCACCTTACCGGGCAGCAGTGATACAACTCATTACTGGCATTTGCTCACTGTAGGAGTTGTGGGTCCTAATCATAAATATGGGTCAAACTGTATTGTGTTACACTACAACTGAACTACACACAATTCTGACTCCAACCTTGCACTGAATGATCATTGTAATTGCGTGGCTACTATAGAAATGTGACCGTTTTTACAGTTTTTCTCGATTGCTTAAACACGTTTCTTGAAACTATGCCTCGTATTCTCAAAACAGTAAACACAAATCCATAACGTCTAACCCAATTCCCCAAAGATCCTATTTTCTGGTCAGAATGAAGCTCTAAACACAAAACCATTCACTCTTGCTGAAAAACCAAACTTTGTCACATACAAGCCCTCACAAACACAACCACTACAACATAGTCTAACACACTGGTGCAGTAAATTCAAAACAACATTTCCAAAACTGGTAAGTTACGTTGCTTGCTGTACTGTATAATACACCAAACTAACAAACAAAAATAAGTACTCTGCCCCAGCATCTCGTCAACCAGCATCTCATCAACATCCCTGGCTATAATGGCCCTAACCAGGCCCTAAATCCACTTACATACCTGTTCCCCGCTGGCACGTATCAACTGAAATATTTGGCAGACTTCTTCCATTTCATCGTCTCTGTGTAGAAAAATAGAAGTACTGATTACTGTAACTATAACACATCCTTTTTACAAAATGGAAGCATAAATGTGAGGCAATTTGAGGCATTTCTTTTTACAGTTTTTCTCAATTGCTAAAACACTAAAACCCATTGGCTGAATAAAGTTCTCAGTTGCCTGAACTCATTTAGCTAATTGTGCAGTCTGTTGTCAATACCTTAAACCATTTCGCATGGTAAAACACAATTTGCAGATCTCACTTAGACTTTTCAGCAAAATGCTAAACACATTCTTACTCTCCAAACACATTCTGCCTATTGCACATGTCATCCATACTGGTAGACACAAGTGGCAACGATCAAATACAAATAGAGAACACACGTCATTGATTGAACACAACCACTCAAAACTGATTTAACCTGTTTCAAATGATGCCCAAAGACAAGAAGAAGCACACTGATCACATGTTTACTCCTTTGATTTTAGTAGTGTATACTGTAGTACAATGCATTGTAGGCTATATACTGTACAATGAACAAATTGTATGGCCCTGACCATTGTGCTTTCCATTTGTTAACAGTACTGACTGCTCAATAGATTTTGACTGGTTGCAGGTTCATGTCAACAAAGAACAAGAATTACAGTATCACAGAGACAAAGGACAAGTTTGTGAGATGCAGGGTACAGTACTGTAAAAATAGGGGTACTAGGAGGAGGAAGAACAAAAAAAATGCAAAGTGCAAAGCAGAGTAGTAATTTCTGATCAATTTTGAGCTACTATGATAGAACATGTTTTCGTCATCAAAAGACAATACTGAAATATGAAAAAAAAAATAAGAAATTTGTTTTGAGATTAAAAATTTACTTCTCCCTGAACTTTTTGATGGTACAGCAAGCTGTCACGGGTAAGTGTACAAACATAATAGCAACCCTGTTCTCCCACTCTTCACACAATGATAGCAACAACGCAGGAGAAATGCCAGCACAGGCATCCAGTATCCGTAGTTTCAGGTGCTGCACATCTCGTATCTTCACACCATAGACAATTGCCTTCAGATGACCCCAAAGATAAAAGTCTAAGGGGGTCAGATCGGGAGACCTTGGGGGCCATTCAGTGTGTGAAGAGTGGGAGAACAGGGTTGCATTGACAATCCAACACAATGGGCAGCACATTGAACACATTTTATAAGTGGTCAGAAACTTGTAAATAACTCATGAACGAATAAAGTTACGTTGACACCATTGTTTTTCTTGTGACATTACCAATAAGTTTGATGTGTCACATGGCCCTCTTCCTATTGAAAAAACAAAAGTTGTATCCAAGATGGCCGACTTCTAAATGGCCACCATGGTCACCGCCCATCTTGAGGAGTTTGCCCCCTCACATATACTAATGTGCCACAAACAGGACTTTAATATCACCAACCATTCCCATGTTATTACGGTGTATCCATATAAATGGCCCACCCTGTAGTTTGTTTGACCTTCCAAAAGAGGACACAATAATAAAACAATGTTTAAGCTTGATTTACAACACTGTTCCAGAACAGTACAACTAAATTTTTTGACTGTGTGCTGCGCATTTTTTGGAGGACTGTTTCCAGAACCTGGGAGAGTACAAGGCCGGCTGTGCACAAAGGCTGATTCTAAAAAGTGGGGCAATTCCATCTTTGCATGTACATTCTGGCGCTTCTGACTCACACAGCCTATAAGTATGTTTTCATAGTTTAAGAATTAGCAACTGACTATTCAAACGCGAGTTTTGAGCAGTATAGAGTAACACTTGCTTGTGGTTTCTACAATCACAAATGCAGACATAGTTTTATGTTTACATAGTCTTCTCACACCCATAGAAACGCGTAAAAAGACAGTATAAATCATTATAATCAGAGCATTATAATGTCCCCAATGAAATTAAACCTTACCAATCTGATACAATCTGGTCCAGTTGCGCTGGCAAATTTGATCAATAAGCTTGGTCATCTGCATTTTCCGGACCAGATTCGGGCTCGAATTGATAAGGTAGAACCGACATTATCACTTGTCATTCTTGCTTTGGGAGCTGATGTTCCAAATATAGTAAGGAGCGTGACATTTCCGTCACACGATTAAGGTATTTGCGGCAATCACAATGCACTGGGTCACTGGCCAATCAGAACGACGCTTTTCAGAACGATGAGCTTTGTAAAAATCTACACATTTCAGAAAGGCAGGGCATAGAGGAGCAACAATAATGTGTGTAAAATAATGACTTTTTAACTTTTAACTAAAACTGCGTAAACACATTGTATTGAACCAAATACCCCCCCCCCCCCCCCCCCAAAAAAAAAAAATCTTTTTAGAACCATTATATGACCCCTTTAACCGACTTGCTCAAAATTATTTGTTATACAAAAACACAGCTACTGCGTTTTTCATTTGGCTGTGGCATCGCTTGGAACTATATTTGTTGGCCGAGCAAGAATACACAAACTAACTTAAATTTATCTAAATGTAAGTTACTCAATATTAACATCATGTTTATTAAACTTCTTGTTGTATCCACGTTATTTTTAAAGGCACACTGTGCAAGATTTGTACCTTAATATAACAGCTTCGAAGTCATTTCGATGGTAAACAAACTTATAGTAGGGCGAATCATCCCGATAGCAAAGCAGGTGGGGACGCCGCTCCCAAAACCAGCAATGCAGGTTTGAGAGCGGCGCCCCGACAAATCTCGCAAGAATCACAACTTGCTTTACGGCACAACGTCACATACATCAACAACATATGAAGCAGCCTCTATAGCACACATTGCAGATGTGAATCATGGCAGAGTCGACGAAGAAAACGAAGAAAGCACGGTCGGAAGAGTCAAGGAAAAGAAACCGAGAAACTATTTACTACAGTAACGTTAAATACAAGTCCACAGCGACTCTAGGGGTCGCTGTTTGACAAAAACGGAAACTGCATAGTGTGCCTTTAACGTATAAGCGGGCGCAGCCATTTGTAAATTGAATGTGTTCAGCTAGCTTTCTGTGTCCTTTTCCCTGTACAAAACAGCTCGTTATGCTGCTTTATATTGTAAACTGGTATTTCTTACCAAATAATTTTAATGTATTGCCGTAATTATAAACACGTGTTTGTAGCAAAAATAGTTGTACTTTGTTATTCTTAGTTATTATAGTGGCTAATGAACTGGAAGTCTTGCACATTCCCAGAAAATATACTACCACGTTGCAAATTAAGGTGTTATAAACGTGTCTAAATACCAGCACAGCTGATTGCCAGCCACTATAGAATATGGTAGGCCTACACACTGATAAGTGGCTAAAGCACTAATTTTTCCAAAGATTTTAGATGGTTGCATAAATTACAGTCCATGCAATGTGTATATATATATATAAATATATATATATATATATATATATATATATATATATATATATATATATATATATATATATATATATATATATATATATATATATATGTATATATATGTATATGTATGTATGTATATACACCAGGCAGATTGATTTTGCAGCTATCGGGTGTTGACTAACTTCTGATATTGCACAGAGGTCCTTAGTGACCTTTTAATATACCACAGTTAAAAAGACTCACTTCCAGAGCCACGTCAGCCATTATTTGTTTAGCCACAGGTGCAAGTGCTTTGAGGGTTTGAGGGACATTATAGGTCAAGAGCCATGACTATCAACTTCTGCATTGGTTTGTAATTTCCTTTTCCCTGTTTTAAAAATAAAATGACATTTTCTTGTCTCGTCAGCTTGGTCTTCAGTATGTGCACCTCTATTATTATTTGTGTCATAACAACACAGCAGACTTTGTCATTAAAATGATCAGATTGTAGTTGGCATTTACTGTGATTTAGATGGCCGCGTGATTTGCTATTTTCAGAAAGAGGTCCTGTTGCTTAAAAATGCCTGAAAGCTAATGGCCCTAGTTATCTCTCAAAGAAAGCTACAGACTTGGGGCTAATAGAATAGACCTTTCTGTTATTGCATTATGATGTCGGCTAGTTGCTTCTCAGTGAAAATGGTGCCTGGCCATGCTAACTGCATTAAAGCGATTTTTACACTGTGGAGAATGCAACATGCTTTACATATCAGATGGTCTGTCTTTGTCAAGATCTCTAAATACCAGCATGTTGAACAGAAGGGTTGACTGTATAACAGTACCGCCTACAGCAACCGTACCTACTTTATAACATTCATACAGTCTTTGAAAGTTGTTGTTTACTATTACACAGCTCTCTGGAATACTTCATTCTGATTGGTACTATAATACTATATAAATAATACTAAAATAACACTGCGGATCATCACCCTGTCTGTCTCTATTTTGTGTTGACCAGCTGACTGTACATACTGTTATCTTGGTAACACATCAGTTTAGGGTCTAATTCTCACTATTAACCACATTTTAACAAGCATATTACTAGGGGTTTGGCTGTTTATTAAAGCACATATTAATGCCTTATACTGCATGACTATTTTCTACATCATTTAATCCTGCCTAATACCTAGATTTAACAACTATTGATAAGCAGTAATTAGGAGTTTATTTAGGTAAAAGTCATAGTTAATAGTGAGAATTGGACCATAATCTAAAAAGTGTGACCCTTAACTTTATGGTCAATGCTTGTATGCCACTAAAGCGTCTTCTCTCTAATGCATCATCAAAATATGTCAGAGATTTACTCTTTAATGGATAATCAAAGTAAAAATTATTCACAGAACAAAACTTCAGTCTAACTCAGTGACATTCAGCTTTAGTTAAAAGCATGCGGTTTATTCTCTTCCTATAAGACTGATGACATAAGTGCCAAAGACAGTGTGGCTGTTGAGATTGGTTTGATTCTAACATAGAGACATGATCACACAGCTGGAGAAATAGTTCACCGTGATTCATAGCCAGAATGAAAGCAGTGAATCAAGTATAAATGTGAGAGCACAATACTGCCCAATCATAATAGCCTCATTACATGTTATATTCCACATAAGGAGACAGACATTATTTTAGTTTAAACCTTTTTATAGGCAGTACTGCACAGTGAATACCCCTACTCAAGGGGTTATCTTAATGTTATAAAATTATGCTATACTTCTGTACCTTGAATAGGAAGTTTGATTTGTCTGTGGACACATCCGCTGCATTGTCTCGGTTGTCATAGAAACAGCCCAATTCTGAGCCTTTAATTCAGATTGATTCTCTTTCTTTTCCCTTTTGAACGACAAACAATTCTGTACGTCATTCTCTTTTGTGTCGACGATATCCTGCTGAGCAAAACTAGCACTTAAATAACTGCGTTTATCCACACCTTTGACAGTGCGCTCACAAAGCGTCCTTCTGCAAAATGAAAAGATTTATTCCAGATGAAGCCAGACATGAAGAGCTACAGCTCAATTATTACATGCACCATGTGACAGAAAATGTTCAGTTCAAATACAGCTCTGTCTGTCCTCAGATCAATGTGTATTTTTCACTTTTAACATTACAGCATGACCCACCTACACATACTGGCCACTCTGTCTTGCTGGTGGTAGTGAAGCTCACTGAACTCAGTCTTACTACAGTCATATGCCCATTCGCCCACACGAGCCGCCCACTGTCTGAGTCTTCACTAGGTGGTGTGAACGCAGGCCATCACGAGCAGACTTGTAGGCATTATGTGTGGGATTAGCCTACATCCACTACTATGAACCCATGTGGGCCATGTGCATTATCATTGTGATATTTTCCACACCGACTACTGCGTGCCGACACCACAATGATTCACTCTTTATTATTCTGTGTGATTTGGCTTTATAAATGATTCAAAATGGAGCAGTATAATGCTGTCCATTTACAGTTAATTATGCCATAGCTACTGCATACATTTAAATAGCAAATAGAAAAAATAAAGGAATAGTTCACCAAAAACTGTACCTTTAAAATGGTATAATTTACCAACCTTCGTGTCACAATGTCAATGGGGACAAATGTTGTTTTGGACCACACAGACTGTATGGACAAAGACAGTTTATTCTCCATAATATCTTCTTTTGTGTTTCAAAGAGGAAATAAAGCCAGGTCTGAAATGACGTGATCGTGAGTAAATGATGAGAAAATGTACAACTCTTGCTTTAATTCTAACACAACATCATGGTGTTGTATAACACAACAGTGCTGTTATTGTTAACTCTGAATTTCCGGCTTTCCGTGTTTTCACTGTTATGGGGTAGGGGGCGCTATTACACATCTCCTGAAAGAGAATCTTCTCCTGATCAAAACACAGGCTAAGAAGCGGCAGAAACAAGCGATAGCGTATGTAATCGTATGCATATGTAAAATTACGCAATCACCAACATTAAACAGCATATAAATCAAAACTGCCTAATGTTACAGAATGAAATGTTGAACCCAGGACGAGCTGATGGACTCGATCTACTCCATCTGTGTTTTGATCATCGTTCTGAATCCCATTCATACGGAGCCTCGGCCTAAAGGGATGTGCTGGTGGAAAAAATTTGGGAGAAATTTTCCCTCGCAAAACTTTTGCGTTCTCTCGCAAAGTTATTTGCGTTCCCACACAAAGATATTTGCGTTCCCTCGCAAAACCTGTTGTGAGCTCGGACAGACACCTCATGTTTATGTCCCGATGGCAGTGTTTCAGAGCTCCGTACGTTAATGGAGTGTTTCATAGTGTTTGAACTTGGACTCAAATATAAAGAAATGCGGTCTGTGCGGAGTTCAGTGAAGTTGGCAATATATTCACATATTCGAACTTCCCGGATCAATATTCGTGAGCTAAACGTTGTTAAAACACAAACAACAAGCTACAACCCAATTGTCCTCAAAAAAAGCTTTAATATTTATTTGTCTCTAACCAGGCGATTGACAAGTCTGAATAAGGGACCGTCTGCAAAGTGCAAAACCCAAAGCCCTTTTGCACATTTTATATTATTAAACATATTCAATAGCTTCACTGTGACACTGTACTGTCACCAAATTCAGTTCACACATCACTGCTCTCCTGCTGGTTATACTACAATACTTAGTTTGCTGAACTGCAATTTGGTGTGTTACAGTGTTATTGAATATTTTTCATAATATAAAATGTGCAAAAGCAGTGTAGTATGACCAGTGGGAGACCATTGATGTGTAAACGGTGACACTACAGTGTGTAACATTGAAGTTAATGACTATTTTTGTTGTCACATTTTTTGGGGTTATAGGCCTTGTAGACGGTTCCTTCAGACTTGTCTCTCAGCCGCCTGCTCATAGAGATTAATTTATAATATAAAGCTCGTTTTGAGGGAAATTTGGATGAAGCCCGTTGCCTATTTTACTGTGATTGTAAATAATTGTAATTTGTGTTTTAACAACGTTTAGCTCACAAGTTATTGATCCGGAAAGTTTGAATCAGTGATAGCTAAATAACTCCTTGAGCTAAGCACTGACCGCATTTCTTTACAGTCGAGTCCAAGTTCAAACACTATGAAATGCTCCATTAACATACGGAGCTCTGAATCACTGCCAGCGGGACATTAAAGCTGCAGTCCGTAACTTTTTTGGGTTAAAATTATCCAAAATAATTTTTTGAGCAAGTACATAACCAGCCAGTGTTCAAAACTATCTACTTGCCTTCAATTCAAAACGGTAAGCTTGTAATAATGTTTTTAATTCCAGTGGTACTGGTGGAATTCTGCGGGACATTCAAGCATGTCTTTGCGTCATTACGTCACATCTGTACACATAAAGAAGACGTCTCGGCTAGTAGGCTACATTGCGTGTGAGGATGTTGGAGGTGGAGATTTATAGCCTTTTCTCACAGCACTTGATATAATTAAACATCAATTTGATGGCGAATCCAGAAAGGTTCAAACGACAATCACCAGTGTAAAATGCAACTTCGGAGTGGCTAAAGAAAAAAAGAGACTGCAACCGGGCCCATGCGAAAACAGGGACAAATATCGGAAGGGCATTAAATTTAGTCACGCAATGCTGATGTTGTTAACATTAACAATTTGAGAACAAAGTATAATTTGCACAGTTTGACGTGATATGATAAGCGATCGTTAATCAGCGTGTTTTACTGCAATGCTTTTTTTCCCTTAGTTGATCAGAACAAAAGTGGATGTTACTTGTTCAGACGACATTTTCCGGTGAAAATTCTTATGTTGGCCATACTTCCAAAAAGTAGAAGCTGTGATTCCAAATGACAGTCTCCACACCGGCGCGGTGACTGACAGCTGCACATTCTCCTCAAAACACTGGATTCATCCGCACTGTGCCGTGCCGAGGCACAACCCACGTAAAGTTGATAATTCCGTGAATAACTGCAATAGCAGATTTTGAACAGAGATGGCGACAAAGAGGAAAACTACGGACTGCAGCTTTGAACATGAGGTGTCTGTCCGAGCTCACAACAGGTTTTGCGTGGGAACTCAAATAACTTTGCGAGGGAACGCAAAAGTTTTGCGAGGGAACGCAAATTTTCCCATCCCAAATTTTTTCCACCACCACGTCCCTTTAGGGGCTCCGTACATTCAGACGTAGTCTTAGACAAAAACACATTTTTTTCAGCTACTTGCTCAAAATGTTGCTTTTTTCAAAGTGTTGATTAAAAAAGGATGCATGAAGCTAGAATAAAACATCTTTTTTTTTTTTTAAAGCAGAGTATCTGTTCTTTGTTTTGATATATTGCATGTTCAGATATCCATACAACAAAATAATCTGGGGGCCATGAAAACTTTGTGAAAATGATCAAAAACGCTGGCGGTGGCTGACAACTTTAAAAAAAAAAAAAAAGTGAATATTTAACGATTTAAAATAATTTTCATTAATTGAAATACAGCTGAAATAAAATGAAATATAAATAATAGGTAAAAACAAGAATAAGTTTAATAAAATTATTAAAAATTACTAAGAATAATTTTGGTCAGAAACGCACATTTTTAATGATCACCTCTCTGTCCCCTTTGAGAGGCTTCGAACCTTATGGATCTTAAATGTGACAAGTAGGGCTTGAAGTTTTTCCATTTGCTCAGGCCCTCCCTTTAAACAGTTAACCTCTGACCCTTTCTTTTACATGCAGGCAGGCAGAGAGCCCAATTTGAACGTTTTGTTTTGTCTCCCACTGTGAGGGAACTATCAGTGGTTTTAATCTTGCTGTGCTCTTCCAGGAACAACAGCCCCGATATGGCCGCATTAAAGTTTAGACAGGCCAGTGAGACAGCTGCTCTGCTTAGATCTCCTGGAAAGCCTGCCCGACCCCTGCCTTTCCCCCCTAAACCCTGGAGACCAGCAGACGTCCTGCTGTCATCTATGAAAGTTGCTGCTGGTCGACATGGACAGCAGTGAAATTTTCTAAACTTCAGGGGCAGCAGTGTGTATTACATACATACCTACATACACACATACTGTATAATATTTTTAAATGGTGGTGTAGTTGCTGAATCCAAACTGTATGGAGCTAAATCCGTCATGTAACTTCCACTGTTAATAAGTTTAATCTTCTATAAACCTAAAAGTAAATCTACAATGTTAGAAATTATATAGCACAAGTAATATGGACTATTATAATAATTTGTCCTCTTTTGAGCTTTACAGTAGTTGTTGAATTACATCTTCTTTAAAAAAAAAAAAAACAATGACCACAGATTGATTACCCCTCCTGGTTTAGTACAAAATCAATAGGGTCATAGATAATAGAAAAAAAATGCAAATGCAGGTATTAACTCAACTTCATATATATTTAAAAACAACAACAACAACTATTATTTTTATGTTAACTATCAATTCCTAAAAAACCAATAATGCATTTTCTGTTTAGGTATTTGTTTTTATTAATTGACTTATTTATCCACTCAACTTCATAATATATTCAAAAACAAAAAAAAAAAATTTTTTTTTGTAATCAATTCCTAAAAACAAAAACAATAATGTATTAGGTATTTGTTTTTATGAATTGACTTATTTATCCACATTTATTAATGATTACTTGCAACCAGCAAATAAATACTAGATTTATTTCTTAGTTGATTTTATCAATTTCTCAGTTGAGTTTCATCACTAGTGGCACAAATAGGCTCCCATGGATTCATAATTTTGATTGGTAGACCCAGGCATAGACTTTTGTCCTCTGTAGATGACGTTATATTTTTGTGAATTTCTCAGAGACCATGTCATGTCCTTCAGAGATACTGTACTATGGGCTTTTCAGAGATACCAAATGTTTTGAGGTTTCACCATGACAACCTCCTCACCTAAAGTTAGGTCTTTAATGATCGACATTGACAGAATAATTAAATTCAGAACTATTTTTAATTATTATCTAAATTGGACTAATTTGCAAATAGCTTGTTGTAAATAAACATCTAAGGAGAATCATTACACTTCTTTTTTCATCACATGTTGCACCAAGAGCATTGTAGTTACGTAAAGAATGGGTAAACCCATTTATGGACATTTTTACACACATGTTGTATAAAGTAAAATAGTATATCAAATCATTATGTTATATCCTTCTTATTACATGGCTCGGCTGAATTCCAATGTAGAATGCGGTCTGTTATTTCTTGATAACAGACCGCTGCGAAGTATAATAGACCGTTGCCATGAAAAACAGCGCGTTGCTATGGACGCGGAACGGACTATTTTCTTTGGCGGAAGCAATACAATCGTTTTTAAATCAATAAACTCCTTTTTAAATCAATAATTCGTGTCAAATTATTTATTTATTTTGTAGGTAGCCATGTAATAAGCGGGATAATGTATAGAGAGGCGGTCGTTATAGCGAATAACAACCCCTTCAGGCTGATTCAAGACCCATCCGCTTCGCGTCGGGGTCCTGTTCAGCCTGTCGGGGTTGTTATTCGCTATAACGACCGCCTCTCTATACATTATCCCTTACATAACATAGTTGAGAGTCATTAAAGTTTGGTTTTTAGCCTGAAACCTAAAAATCGTTTGGAACGCAATCGCGAACTGATTTTGTTCTGGTTCTCAGGAGGTTAAATAGGCTGTGTTTGTCTTCTTTGAGATCAGCTGTGTTACAAATAATCCCATATAATACCTTTGATTGGCCATGCATAGACTGGTTTCAGGTCTCCTGTTTATTTCAGCCATTACCAAGAAAACACTGGAGTCTAAAAACAGAATAAGAGCCAGGAGTAACCCTTCTCAGTCCCCTTGATTTCACCTGGTGGAAACTGCCATGTAGGCTATCCTGTGTCTATCCTACGTTAGCTCGGCTGCCAAATAAGCAGGTGATAAGATGGTGGCCTATTTTTTGGTGGCAAACTCTCTGGAAACTTGAAAAATGGATTATATTGCCTACAAATCTAAAGCTACGGTTGACGAGAGAGCTGGATATGGCAAGCCGTTTTAACAAACCTACTAGTATCTATCATAGTACTTGTTTTTTAGATACTAATGTCTATTGCAATTATTCTTTAGGTACTAGTGCCTATTCTTTAGATACTAGTACCTTTTTAAAATATTCTAGTTATTCATTAGATACAAGTTCTTATTTTTTTAGAGACTGGTACTCATTCATTAGATACTAGTACCTATTAAACAGACACTAGTACTTATTTATTAGATACTAGTACTTATTCATTAGATACTAGTACCTATTAAATAGATACTAGTTCTTATTCATTAGATTCTAGTACTTATTCATTAGATACTAGTACCTATTAAATAGATACTAGTTCTTATTCATTAGAAACTAGTGCTTATTTCGATAGTGACTAGTAACCATTATTTTGTTACTAGTAACAAATTTAAAATTTTTGCCATTGACTTCTATGGGGATCGGTCATTCAGATATCCATTATTCAGTTCTGACTAGTATATATTCCAATTGTGACTATATATTAGATATTAGTAGTTATTCATTAGGTACTAGTACTTATTTTTTAGATACTAGTACTTAGTCATTAGATACTAGTACCTATTAAATAGATACTAGTACTTATTCATTAGCTCCTACTTATTCAAAAGATACTAGTAACTATTTACTATGTACTAATATGTATTCCAAATGTTACTAGTAAGATTTTTTATTTTACTAGTAAGATTTTTAATTGAACTCTACAGTGGTCGTTCTGACTAGTCATAACATAAGACGAGTAAAAAAAACAGTTGTGACTAAGATAAGAAATGTTAGTTACAATTAAAAAAAGATACTAGTGTCTAATAAATAAGTACTACCTAACGAATAACTACTATCTATTAAATAGGTACTAGTATTGAATAAAAAGTAATTGTGTTCAATAAATAAGTACTATCTAATGAATACTTATTAGTAATATTTAAAAAGATACTGTCATGATTCTCTCCTTGAGTTCTCTAGTTCTGAGACAGGATCATGGCAGACCCATGTTTGTGTACAACACATAGTCCTTGGTTTGGGCCATGTGCTTGTGTGTCTCGTTACCTTATCCCGCCCCCTTGTTATCCTCGTTTGTCATGATTGTCTAGTTAGCATCACCTGTTCCCCTTATTGGTTCTCCTATTTAGTCTCCTTGTGTTTGCTGTCTTGTGTCGGTTCATTGTGATCTTTACCTCTGTGTGATCATTGTGAGTTTTTGAGACCTTGTGATATCTTGTGAGTTTCCTGTTCCAGAGTATTGTCTAGTTATTGTTAGTTATAGTCTAGTTTAGTCTCTTTGTGTTTTGTCTACGTTTTGCCCCCTCGTGGGTTTTGTTTTCCCTGTTTGTTAGTAAATAAACTATTTGTTATATATCCTGTTTGCATTTGGGTTCATCCGTATTTATCATGACAGAATGAACTGACCCTACCAGAACCCAGCAAACAGTACGCCACCACGTCTTGATCAGCATTCGGACCCTCTGGTACAATGGTGGCAGGAGACGATTGCCGATAGTAGGAGGGGCAAACTTCCCTTCCCTCCCCAGGGTGAGTGGTCCCTGAGAGAGTACGCCCAGGTTGTGGACGAGAGGAGGGGTTTCTTGCCTGACGCACTACTAAAATGTTATCTCATCGCGGGCCTAAATGAGCCGCCTCCTCTGGCTGAATGAGAGAAACTGGTTCGTTATCCGTTCCAGGAGATGATTACCTGTTTGGCACAGAAGGAATCACGGACTTCCATCAGACCGTCATCACCTGGTATGCTGCCCGTGATTCCGGAGGGTCGCGTTCTCACCGTGGCCACGTTGGTGAGCCAGATTTGTCCCAGCGTGACTTCTGAAGCATCCTCCACAGCTACAAGTCTTCGTGGAAAACGAGAGAGACGGCTGTCTTGGGAGTCGGCTTCAGAGTCATCCTCCACAGAGACGACAGTTCCTGCTGTGGTTCCCTCTGAGTCTTTCCAACCGGTCTCAAGTCCGGTTTTGGCCTCTGCTCCGCGGCCGAGAAGAAAGAGGAGGAAGAGGGGAACTTTCTGTTCTCTGTCTTTGCCTGAGTCCACGAGGACTCTCGAACCTGCTGCAGAGAGTGCAGGTCCCCAGTCAGCACTGGTGAGAGTTGTTCCTGAGGCTGCTGCAGAGAGTGCAGGTCCCCAGTCAGCACTGGTGAGAGTTGTTCCTGAGGCTGCTGCAGAGAGGATTGTTCCGGATCCTGCAGCAGTAAAGATGGTTTTCGAGTCTGTTGCCACTAACGATATCTCAGAGTCAGTTTCAGAGAGGGCGGAGGCTGACACAGCTGCAGAAGCACTCCTCCGGGCAGTATCAGCTCCTCAGGACATGCCGATTGCAGTTACGGCCAAGACTTTGTCTAACTACTTGTCTAGTCTTGTAAAGATTATGGAACTTCCTGTCAGACCTGTTTTACCCTCAAGTCCTGCGTCCACAGCAGAGGAGAGTGCGGGTTTCAAGTCAGCTGCAGAAGGAGCGGTCTCCATAGTTACTACAGAGAAGTCTGTTTCTGAGCCAATGATGGAGTGTGTGGATTCCGAATCTGTTTCGGAGGATTTCGAATCTGTGGAGGAGACTGTGGGTCCTGTCCCAGCGTCACCGTCCGCCGCAGCGCCTCTTGTTCCCGATTACTTACCACCGGCTACACCTCATGTCTTCGTTCCGTTGCCAGTTGCAGCAGTCCCCACTGTCACCCAGTCTGTGTATGTTTCCCCGGTCTTCCCTGTTAAGGCTCAACCCCGGACTGTGTCTACCATTTCCCCACCCAAACCCGCCCGGGTCCCTCGTCAGAGGTCTACATCCCGTAGACCCAAGACCACCGTCCCACTCACCCACCCTGGACAGTCTCCCGTGAACTTTGTTGTGCCTCCACCTCCCCTTCCTTGTTTACTGTTCCTAATTTTTCACCCTAATCCTGTCGTTGTGTTTTCATGTATGCCTTTGTTATTATTGGTTATGTTGTGTTGGTTCATGTCTATGTCTCGAGTTTTGTGTCCTCTTGAGAAGCGTCTGGTAGCCGCTTTTTAAGGGGGGGGTTCTGTCATGATTCTGTCCTTGAGTTCTCTAGTTCTGAGACAGGATCATGGCAGACCCATGTTTGTGTACAACACATAGTCCTTGGTTTGGGCCATGTGCTTGTGTGTCTCGTTACCTTATCCCGCCCCCTTGTTATCCTCGTTTGTCATGATTGTCTAGTTAGCATCACCTGTTCCCCTTATTGGTTCTCCTATTTAGTCTCCTTGTGTTTGCTGTCTTGTGTCGGTTCATTGTGATTTTTACCTCTATGTGATCATTGTGAGTTTTTGAGACCTTGTGATATCTTGTGAGTTTCCTGTTCCAGAGTATTGTCTAGTTATTGTTAGTTATAGTCTAGTTTAGTCTCTTTGTGTTTTGTCTACGTTTTGACCCCTCGTGGGTTTTGTTTTCCCTGTTTGTTAGTAAATAAACTATTTGTTATATATCCTGTTTGCATTTGGGTTCATCCGTATTTATCATGACAGATACTAGTCAATATTGGAATAATTATTAGTCATACATTTTTAGATGATATCAAAACAGAATAGCTACTAGTATCTATTAATTTGCAGATATCTTCAACCTCATAAGGAACTAGTAGGAAACAATTAAGAGATATCTTCTTTTAACAGATCATTACATAAACATGAGTATACTCTCAACCATCCAATCAGAGTTCATAATGCAGGTTAAACTATAAGGCAATAGAAGATTGATTTTTCGTAAGTAAATGGCTTGGTGTAAAGCTATTGGTCAGCATTAACACAAGGAAAGATATATGTTTAATATGACATTTCTTGTTTTGAATGTACAGTAGGCTATAATAAAGACTTAACTGCCAATAATAAAATTCAAACAACAGTTAGATCCAAAAACCGGTTCATACCCACCAGCCAAACAACCACAATACCCAGAGATTAGGATTTTTTGGGAATTCCTTACAATCAAAAATTCGGAATATTAATCTGCGTCTGAGAATGAGAGTCATGTCAATATAAGAGTATACAGGCCTATGCACTATATTACATATGCCTATTCATTATATATTTTGTACTCTAATACCATTAAAAAGGTAGGCTATTATTATATTGTTATTATAAAAACGGCCTTCTGCAATTCAATCCGTTTCCTGTGTCATCTCTCTCTGATATGTTGTTGGTTCATTAATATTCAACATATTATTTGCACACTGATTATTTAAATATCACTAATATCTATTAAGGTAAGGATATATTTGATCTAAAATATTACTAACTAAAAAATAAGCACTAGTTCTATTGTTTCTTAACAAGTTATGTATAATTAAATACTTTAGACACTATTGGAATAAGTACTAGTACCTAATAAATAAGAACTAGAATATAATGAATAAGTACTAGTATCTTTATACTAATACCTAAAGAACAATAATTTTATTTCATTTTATTTTACTTTATTTAATATTTTATTTTATTTTAGGTTTATCTTATCTCTCTCATTCTACCATGTGAACTGGAATACATTTTTAAGTGATGTATTTTTTATTAATATATAAAGAAACCACATCACTTAGAATGGAGACTTCTCTGGTACTAATATTTGCCACTATTTGTCTAAACAAAAAAGTGTTTTTGTATCTGCATGGCATTTACACGTAAGCAGTATTTGAATGGAAAGAATGTTAGCAGCTGATTTGTCGTTAAGTTACGGTTACAACTGTTGGCGAAACACACGTGCAAAGGCTTTTCTCTCAAGATGGTGTTTTCCAGCAACAAAGCCCTGGCAGACATGTGACCCATTGAATGGTGACTGGAAAGCATGCAAGTGCTACTGTCAACACCAGTGCATAAATAAAGCTAAAGATAGGGCCACACCACCAACGCCACCAACCAGCTATATGCTTTTTATAGGGATGCTTTGATTTATAAAAGGCAGAGGGGTCTATTTTTTGACTAACCGGTCTTCTGGTGGAAACTTGTGATGGTTGAATGACTGACCCCATGGCCTGAGTGTGTCTGGGGTTTTGGGAGATAGTGCTTAGTGCAGAGTGAGTGACACAGCAGTCAAAGTCTGTATGTCCTGGAGGCCGTCCAGGAAGAAATGCTATTGCAGTAATGGACTCCTGTGGTGGAGTTCCTCAAGGAAAACCTCAGTATGTGAAGTAAGATGACAGTGACAAGCGTGAGTTTCCTTTCCACTGAGTTCCTGGGAAAAATATATACATATATTTTTCAAGGTACAAATATTTCACCCTTGTAAGGCAGCGTTATTTATTTAGAAACTGATAGTGTTTAATTAATATTTTAAAGTTAATTTTTAGTTAATTTTAGTATATCAATAAATACGTGAAATACGAAATATGTGAAATGTTCTGTGAATTATTTATTTTATTTTTTTTCAATTCAGAAATCACATATTATACAAGCAAGTAATTATTTCAAGCAATATAAGCATCTCACCCATTAGAAATCCAAAAGACAATACCATATAAGTATACACTGCCCTGGGTTATTTAACTAAAACTAAAACCATTACAAAAATGATGGTTTTAGTTTAAGTTGACTAACCCAGGGCAGTATGGTATTGCAATGCTTATTGGTTTAATTGCCAAAATATCATTAAATATGCTCAGTTATTAACAAATTACAAGATGTCCTCTTTTGCTTAGTTAAAAGTATTAAAAGAAATACAATACATTAAATGATTCAAATAAAACAATGTGAAAGATGGATTTTTATCATGCTGAACTAATAATAACTATTTATTATTTAATGATTTGCCCGGCCATTTATTAATAGTTTTATATGTAATAAAAAAATGCAATTGCAGATATTTCCAAAATGACTTACAATGGGATACTTTGGGATTTCTAGATGAAGGTGAGGCTTATAGATTTATTAGACCAAATATAATTAAATATGCTCAGTAATTAGTTATTCATAAAATAGAAAGTGGCCCAATTTACTTTAAGTATCAAATTGAATACATAAAACAACATAGGGTATGCAATACTCTATGAATTCACAATATTGCATGATGAACTATAATAATAACAACTACTTGATAATAAATTAATATCTGCTTAATTAACTGTAATTAAGTGCCCAGCTATTTTTAAATGAATTTCTAATTTACATTGACAGACACATGCATTCAAGGTGTTATCAGTTTCCCTTGGGAATTGAACCCATGACCTTGGTGTTGCTCTATGTTTTGTCTGCAGGAACACATTCAATATTTCACACATAAAAGTTGGACCGTTCAATTAGCAGTTGAGAATGTGAACACGGAGTGTAATGTACAAGTGACCCGTGCGGTGGGAGACTGAGGACTCTGACGCATCTGAGTGTTGTTCTCTGGGAGAAAGGTTAATGTGATGGCATGTTTAAGAGGGCGGCTTTTCAATGGACAGAAAGCAGACATGGTGGCCACTTTGTTCTTCCCATGGGTCAACATGAGTGAATTCAACAGAATTATAGAAATAAACTATATTCTCTATCTCAGTGTATGACATGTACTGTACATGCAGCTATTTATAAATGTGTGGGGGAAAGAAAATCATATAGATATAGTCAGTGGGTTTAAAAGTGAGTCTAATGACTGTCTGTCTAATGAACAGAGAGGGGTGGATGGTGAGAAGGCTTTTGAATATCTTTACACTTTCCCAGAATCTACACCGCAATGCATGGAATATGACCGGCTTTGCTGTTCAGAGCTGCTGTGATGATGATGATTCAAATGACTCGACTATGAATCAACAAATCAGCAGTATTGGGTCTACGTGCCAGCATGAGCGCAGCCAGGCCATGTCACCATCCTCATCATCACTGGGAAAAACACCAGACTGACAGAATCTCGTGACTTCCAGGACTGTAATAAAAGTAATTCTCATCAATGAAAATTGTGTGTGGGAATCAACAATCTATCTTAGCACCCCTGCCAATGTTACTGGCGCATACAGTGCATGAAGCGGGCATGCCTGTGGTTCTGCTGAGATTCTCACTTCTCAGCATTGCTATTTCAGCAGGACCCCACCAAGCCTGTAAGCTGACCCAGTTTGTCCCGTCAGAGTGGATATGAGGACCGTCCCGGACCCCCAACATAGGGAGGACGATGATAGGTTATTGATAGCGAGATCAGTAATCACACATGCTTGTCACTGGTGTGACTAATGGTGACAGTCACACTGAACTCTGATTGGACAGGCGATGTGTTACTGTTCAAGATCAAGGTTGAGAAGAGAACTGCCACTTGTCTCAAAGATTGATCATTTCAATGCAGTCTCTCCATGACGTGCACCTGCAATATATATATGGCAGCATCACGTCACAGAAATGCTGCAAAATTATTTCATATTTCCATGGCTTTTTATTTTCTGATGTACAAAGAAAAGATGCTTGTTCAGAGGTGAATGTGAAGTGGCAGGATTGTTTGTTTGTAACCATGGCAACATCAGCCTGTGAAGAGATGTGGATTGGTGCATGTGAGCTGACCTACATGCTGCCCCCTGCAGTTTAACAATCAAACTTACCATCTCCTCACTCTAGTCTGCAAAAAGCTGGATGAAAAACAAGATAATCAGTTTCTTACAGTTACAGTTAGTCTCAGTTTATATTTGTTTGTTTTTTTAAACACATCTATCCGTCCGTCCGTCCGTCCGTCCGTCCGTCCGTCCGTCCGTCCGTCCGTCCGTCCGTCCATCTATCTATCTATCTATCTATCTATCTATCTATCTATCTATCTATCTATCTATCTATCTATCTATCTATCTATCTATCTATCTATCTATCTATCTATCTATCTGTCTCTCTGTCTGCCTGTCTGTCTGTCCGTCCGCCCGCCCATCCATCCATCCATCCATCCATCCATCCATCCACTGTCTGTCTGTCTGTCTGTCTGTCTATCTATTTCTATCTATCTATCTATCTATCTATCTATCTATCGATCTATCTATCTATCTATCTATCTGTCTGGTCTGTCTGGTCTGTCTATCTATCTATCTATCTATCTATCTATCTATCTATCTATCTATCTATCTATCTATCTATCTATCTATCTGTCTGTCTGTCTCTCTGTCTGCCTGTCTGTCCGTCCGTCCGCCCGCCCATCCATCCATCCATCCATCCATCCATCCATCCATCCACTGTCTGTCTGTCTGTCTGTCTGTCTGTCTGTCTGTCTGTCTGTCTGTCTATCTATCTATCTATCTATCTATCTATCTATCTATCTATGTATCTGTCTGGTCTGTCTATCTATCTATCTATCTATCTATCTATCTATCTATCTATCTATCTATCTATCTATCTATCTATCTATCTATCTATCTATCTATCTATCTATCTATCTATCTATCTATCTATCTATCTATCTATCTGTCTGTCTCTCTGTCTGCCTGTCTGTCTGTCCGTCCGTCCATCCGCCCGCCCATCCATCCATCCATCCATCCACTGTCTGTCTGTCTGTCTGTCTGTCTGTCTGTCTGTCTATCTATCTATCTATCTATCTATCTATCTATCTATCTATCTATCTATCTATCTATCTATCTATCTATCTATCTGTCTGGTCTGTCTATCTATCTATCTATCTATCTATCTATCTATCTATCTATCTATCTATCTATCTATCTATCTATCTATCTATCTATCTATCTATCTATCTGTCTGTCTCTCTGTCTGCCTGTCTGTCTGTCCGTCCGCCCGCCCATCCATCCATCCATCCATCCATCCATCCATCCACTGTCTGTCTGTCTGTCTGTCTGTCTGTCTGTCTGTCTGTCTGTCTGCCTGTCTGTCTATCTATCTATCTATCTGTCTGTCTCTCTGTCTGCCTGTCTGTCTGTCCGTCCGCCCGCCCATCCATCCATCCATCCATCCATCCATCCACTGTCTGTCTGTCTGTCTGTCTGTCTGTCTGTCTGTCTGTCTGTCTATCTATCTATCTATCTATCTATCTATCTATCTGTCTGTCTGGTCTATCTATCTATCTATCTATCTATCTATCTATCTATCTATCTATCTATCTATCTATCTATCTATCTGTCTGTCTGTCTGTCTGTCTGTCTGTCTGTCTGTCTGTCTGTCTGTCTGTCTATCTATCTATCTATCTATCTATCTATCTATCTATCTATCTATCTATCTATCTGTCTGTCTCTCTGTCTGCCTGTCTGTCTGTCCGTCCGTCCGTCCGTCCGCCCGCCCATCCATCCATCCATCCACTGTCTGTCTGTCTGTCTGTCTGTCTATCTATCTATCTATCTATCTATCTATCTATCTATCTATCTATCTATCTATCTATCTATCTATCTATCTATCTGTCTCTCTGTCTGTCTGCCTGTCTGTCTGTCCGTCCGTCCGCCCGCCCATCCATCCATCCATCCATCCATCCATCTTTCTGTCTATCTATCTGTCTCTCTGTCTGTCTGCCTGTCTGTCTGTCTATCTATCTATCTGTCTCTCTGTCTGTCTGACTGTCCTCAGGAGCGTGAGGCTGCATCTAACACCAACATTTCATTACATTTTGTTTTGCATGTCTCTTATTTAATGGCCAAAAAAGGAGCAACAGCATGGGTTTGTGATTCGATCTAGAGTCTGCTTTGCTTTCCCTTGGGCGATATTGGTTATTTCTCAGGTTGAGACAGTGGTTGGTATTATTGATATGCTGCCAAAAATATCAGCTTGCTGTTATTTTTATGACATCCAGATGCAGTTTACATTACACGCTACATTGATTGCAGCCATACATTTTGTGCTTGCTCAGGTATCATCGACCCTTACACAGCGACACAGTGACTATTCTGGGAATCCTATTCTTGCAAATATGTTAAATATATACTAGACATGCAGCCTCATTAATTGTTAATAAAGCTACAAACAGAAAAAAATTCCATGAATCAGGCTGCTCAAATGACAGATAACAGACAACGGAGACAAGAGATATGACTCCACCTGGGATTACTTAGCAACCAAAAGCATGATATCATCACTTCATGTGAAGAATCAGATACTATGATGTCATCAGGAAATGCATGACCTTGGAGAAAGGAAGAGTGCATGATGGTATAAATAGACAATACAGGTTTGTCCGTTGTTTATTAGTGCTATTATATTATAGAATAGTACATTAATATGGCATAGAGATAATTTGATTGATTTTATTAATTGATGAAAAAAAGTCATTTGATTGTCCAGGTCTCCAGATGTAAAAATGACGTGCACTGAGGGCTTCTTATGGCCCTTGGTTAAAACCGGTTAAAACTTGCTCGCTATGTAGGTATATGCTGCCATCTACTGGTTAATGCTAATTAGACACCCTTCAGAAATAGCGTTGTGCACATTTGTTTTTAAGCTTTAAAGTAGCCTAAAATAGTTTTTCAAAAGCACAACACACAAGTGATACAGTCTTTTACCTTACAGTTGTATGCAGTGGCCTATGTTTTATATTTAACTGTGTTTTAAAATGTATCATTATGTATGTTTCATTAGGCCTATAGAACTAAAATTGAACTCACTTCCATACAATGCAAGTAAAAACAAATAAATAGAAGTGTAAACTCACTCATTATTATCATCCCCCCTTATTATCATTTCTTTCCCCGTGTAATGAGGCTTAGCCTGATTAGCCTACTTGATGGAACAAGTGCCATTGAATATTCCACACTAAGACACTTCGACTGCTGCTCCCTGCGGGAAAAACAGTGACGCATAGATCGACTAGGTTAAACATTCTCCAGCCTCAGTCAATTCTGAAGGCTGCAAACAGAGGTTGAATCGTGAGCTGAGCTTAAATACGGCGGTTTTACGGGAAAGCAAAAGCGTGTTAGAGGCTTTTTGGTAAAGTTTGGGAGCTCATGGGATAAATGTATCAATTGTAGACCTATAGCCATAGACAATTGATAATTGATTCAATAGCCTACGGAACTGGTTTAGCCTCTAGTTTTTTTGTTTTTATATTGTTTATTTGATAGGAACAGTGTACAAGTAGCCTACACCAAATCCTTCTCTGATAAGAGCAGAAGATGCTTCATCATATTTCAGTCAGGGTAGTTTATATCTTGGTTTGGTGACAGAGCTCTGACACCCCTTACGAAAAAGAAGTATAGGCTACTTCAAGTTAATTTTATGAAGTATACTTAAGCAATGTTAAAGTATATTTTTAAGTATACTTTATGTAGTAAGTATACTAATATCAATGTGTACTTGTAGTAAACTTGTAAGTGTACTATTTCAATACTGCTTGAGACTAAATTGGCCCACTTTTAGTTTATAAAAGTATACATTTAATTGTACTAGTGTAAAAGTAGTAAACTTTAAGTACACAACTAGGTTTCTCATTCTCATCGCATCTGTAATACAAGTAAACTTATAAGTATACTAGTAGTTTACTATTTTAATACAAGTAGTATTTTTATTTTATGAAAGTAGCCTACACACTCAAGTGTACTCTCAGTAAACTACTAGTAGTTTACACTCCAAGTATACTTGTAAATTTTCTTTAAGTGAATATAACATTCTACTTATAGTTTACTATTTATTTATTATTTTAAATATACTAATATACTTATATATTTATTTGATATATACTATGTTAAAATGTATATTTTTTTTATACTTGAAAAATACCTTTAAATGTACTTTAATTTGAAAAACATTTTATTAGCTTCATGCCTCCTTTTTTATCAATAGCCTACTTGAATGTCAGTAAGTTTCATAAAGAAAGGCAACATTTTAAACAAAAAAGTTGAGAAAATTGATCAGATTGAGGGCCCTATCTTGCACCCAGTGCAATTTGACTTTGTACACCGACGCATGTATCATTCTTATTTTGCACCCGACGCACAGCGGACTTTTCCCTCCACAGACGCACGTCGGTAAATTAGGGAATTAACTTGCACTCCCGGGTGTGGTTCAGCGAAAAGAGGAGGCGTGTTCCGGCGCAAACGAAAACAATTTGTTAAAAACAATTGTTTTTAGAAAACAATTTGGGTGGGTTTCTCCCATCCCCATACAATGTCACTTTTCTTTCTTTTACGGCCCTGATGAGAACGTCGGTCTTCTCGGCTGTGAAGCGCTCCTGGAGTGCGCCTGGCAAATCCGCCGTTATAATAGCAATCCACCAAGGAACAAGCGCACCTGCTCTTAAAGGGAATGTGAGATGTCGCTCTGATTGGTTTATTTCACGTTACGCCCAAACCACACCTATGAGTAATGAAGCTACTTCAGACCAACCCATTTTAGATTTGCGTCGGGCGCAAGAGTCATTTATCCCCCCAGTATAATGGCAACAGCGCCCAAGACCCGCCCACAGTTACTTGCATTTCGCGTTTGATACTTGCGTTTCAGATCGTTAAAATAGGGCCCTGAGAACGATGATCAAAACACAGATGGAGTAGATTGAGTCCAACACCCCCAAAAGCTTCACAATCGTTTTCTCTCATTGGTTCGACATTTCATTTGTTAACATTAAGCAGTTTTGATTTAGTACATGCTATTTCATGTTTGATGATCACGTTATTTTACATTTGAGTGAGTAATCTTCTATCACTTCTTTCAGCTTCTTCTTCTCCTGTGTTTTGATCCGGAGATTCTGTACTAGAAGATGTGTCATAGCGCCCCCTACCGTATAACAGTGAAAACATGGATAGCTGGAAAATTCAGTCAATGGTGGGGAAAGAGGAAAGTAGAATTAAATACACCACCAATGGACTAGCCTACACAAAAATTCAGATAGAATTAGAAACAGTTAGAAACATATCTATTTTATATCAATATTCTAATCAATATTTTCAAACAAAGTTTTCATATACAGTCTTAAGAAACTCACAATGTAAAAAAAGAAGTATATTTAACAGGCTACTCGATCAAAAGAGTTAACACAACTACAAGCCAAGTATACTTTGAATACTTAATTATACTTAAAGTAGGCTATATCTCGATCAGTGTAATTTTAAGTATATTTCTGAGAATTACATAAAGTATATTTCTGAGAAGTATATAAAATTTAGACTGAAAGTATACTTACTTATTTTTAGTTTAAAAGAAGTATACTAATAGAACACTTGAATAAACAAATTTTTCACAAGGGACTCCCGGTTTGTGGTGTGCTTGTGTTTTACAAATGACAAGCCATGTGCTCACAACAAACAGGACTATTATAGACATGTGCTCATGGCACAAGGAAACAAACGACAAGCCATGTGCTCTCCTGTCGATTGTCTAGCCCCTCCCATCTTGTTACCTGATTATTGATCCATTTGCACCACCTTCCTTCCCTCGTTACCCTCTTTTGTTTGCCTCCCTATTTAGTCTCCCTGTGTTTGCAGTCCTGTGCTGGTTCGTCTTCTATGTTCCCTCGTGTTTCTTAATGCCTGCCTTGTTTTCCCCCCACAGGGAGTTTTTGTTTGTAGGCTATTTTTGTTTTATTTTTACCACTAATAATTGTTCCTGCACTTGAGTCCTCGCTCCTTTCATCAACCCAGACCGTGACAATTTCCTCATATGGCCTAACATGTTCGACATTGCAGAAAAACTACCAAAACTATGTTTATTAGATTCAGTGACATTTATTCATTCATTCTAATTCAGTTTTTTTTTTTTTTTTTTTTTTCATCCTTTGTCATAAATGCTCTCTGATCATTTAAAATGATAGGAAACATCCTCAAATTTCTTTACTTTCTTTATTTTCTCTTATCTTGAGGACCACATAGCCTAAGTTAAAAAAAAAAAATAAAAATAAAAAACTACCGAGGCTGCAAATGATGAAATTATGCATTTTCAGATTACAAGCCAACATTAATATAGTTTAAAGGAACAACAATCCGCTATTAGAGCTACATTAGGCTATCATGAATCTTTGTATGTGGTTTAATTTTATGTCAGTGTCTCCATATATTGGTCCTGCAGAAATATATTTGTTGCATAATGTTTATTGGATCAAAACAATTCGATTAAAATTCATCATTTCAAACCAAAGAAATTTGTCAACTTCTAAAATGTTGAGTAGCTCTCCCACCACCGATCCTATCTAAACTAATTGCAAGTTATTGTTAATCCACATCTCACCATTTGAGGGCGCCAGACTAGTCAGAATGAATCTGTAGAGAGGTTCAGTACTCCTTTAAAATGCATCGCTAATTCGTGACAACTAACTGACTGATTAAAAGAAACCAATAGATCTTTATCGAGAACAGTAGCGTTTTATTGAGATGTAACTGTTTGGCAGCATTTTTAAAGTGTTTTTAATGCATTTTTCCAACAGTGGTCATGAGACACTTACTGTGTGCTGTATGCAGGCTGAAGTAGATACAAACATTCAGAATGTCTCAACTTTGCTTCCTCTTTTCGTTTCTTTAATTTTTGAAGCGAGCAGCAAGACTAAAAGATTGAGAGTGCTGACAGTATGTTAGCAGGATTGTGGTCATACAGAAATATGACCACATGGAAAAGATACAAGGGACAAATCACTTTTGTGGAGAAAGTAGTCTCTAGAATCACAACAATTGTAACTTTGTCTGCATCCAGAAGGCCTCTACTTTGCTGCAGTGGGCAAAGGTTTAAGAAAGGTGAACAGAAAGTAAAAACAAAGCGTAAAGACTAAGCTACACTTAATTCATTGTATATCATTGCATTATATAACAACACGTCCAACCAATTCAATATTCCAAGAATTTTTTTTGGCTAAACTCTTTGACCCTCGAGTTCACACAAGTGCAGTTCATCCAGCAGTCTCTAAATATTATTTGTCTTCATTTTGAACTGTATCTGTTGTTTGTAATAAAATAAAATCTTGTTTAAAATGTGCTTGTGTTGTCTTTTTAAAATAAATGTCAAATAAAATATTGCATAAAACCATTTTTATTTGTGGCACAAAGTATAAGTAGCTACCATTTAATCCGCAAATATAATGACAAACAATGTAAAATAACAATGTCAGAAACATTGACAAATAGATTATTAAAATTGTTTTATTTTGTACATATTTAAAATAAAGACTAAATACAATATAAAATATATATATTAAATCTTGCCAACCACCAAATACAGCCAAAGAAAAATCCCTGTAGTTTCAACTGGATGTTATCCAGAAGTCGAGTCTAAATACGGCACTGACCTTATAGAGATCTTCCTTAACTCTCCTATACAGCCGTGCCAGAGATTCCATTAGGAATTACATATAGGAACTGTTTTTTAAGTGTGAGCAGTGTAATCCATCATTCATTTCAACCTCCACACATCACCCTCCTATTACAGTAAAAGCATTTATAAGGCTTCACTGACAGCACAGGAACATTCACTACAGTGCAGTGCAGTGTTAATAAAAGAGTTTGTAAAGACTTACTTCATGGAGTCACAACAATCGGATAAACAGAAATGCTATCTATGTATATCAGTGAGACATTTCAGTGTAATAATGCAACGTTCAGTATTAATGATCCAGCCACCATCAGGTCTATGTTCTTGAAAGCACCATCACCCTTAAATGACACATGACTTATCAAAAGTTACCAAGAGCCTCTGGTGGAGACTAACGGGTTAAATTTCAGGCTCCTGGATTACCGACCCTTTCCTATAGCAGTGAGAAAGCAGACGACAGCCGGCTTGTCAGACCCCATCAGCTTGGACCCTTTGGAAGCACAAATATCTCCTGCAACAAGGATCTGCATGCACAAGCCTGATCAAGGTGGATGAGAAGGGATCTAAAACTGTAGAGCCTCGGATTCAAAGAGCTCAATGTGAAAGCCAAACTGTGTTCGAGGTCATTGGCCAAAACCTTTAAGCAGCAGACAGAGCGTGACATGATTGAAAAAAAAACAAAAAAAAACAAAAAAAAACTTATTTTTCATGCTTCAACCTCAGAGGTAATTCTAGAACAGTGTCTTGAAGAATGGTTGATCACAGTAAGCAAACAGACTACTTAAAAGAGGCCCGCACTTTTCTGCCTTTCAGTGGCTGTGGTGGTCGGAAGTTGTTCTCCATGTGCTTTCGGTCTTCTTCCTCCTCTCCGTTAAACAGCAACATCCGGAACTTTCCCATCTAAGCCCAGAAAACATGAAAAACAGCATGTAAGGCAGAACCTGGCAAAGTGACAAGCCAGCACAGCAAAAGAAATCAACTCTGGTTCCACATCTTATGCAACAGGCTTGGGTCTCCATGCTGTGAATCTCCTGAGCTTTTTCCACTCTTAGCTCAATCAATCATTTTAATAAGCTGCACAAGATCAAAGTCGTGTGGCCTCATGCCAGACGCGCCAGGCCGCTGTCACGACCGTGCCGCCAACATGCCAACCTGCTCATGCTTACTTTGATGCAATTTCCAAAGACACAGTCTGAGGGATAGACAAGAGCCGGAGACCAAATCCACAGCAGACTCTTAGATGGACACAGATCTATGTATCTGAAATGGAAATCTAGTAATTTGACACTAGCAAAGGACATGCACTACCGTTAAAAATTCTGGGGTTAGTAAGTTTAACGTTATTGAAAGAAGTCCCGTGCTCAACAAAGCTGCATTTATTTAACACAACAATAAGAACAGTAATATTGTGAGATTTTATTACAATTTAAAATAATGCTTTTAAAATGCAATTTATTCCTGTGATGGCAAATCTGATTTTTTCAGCATCATTACTCAAGTCTTCAGCATCACATGATCCTTCAGAAATCATTCTAATATGCTGACTTGCTGATCAAAAACATTTTTTACCATTACAATCAGAAAAGTGTTTTGTGGCACACCATGATACTTTTTTCAGAAGAACAGCATTTATTTGAAATCGCAATCTTTAGTAACATTATTCATGTCTTGACTGTGATTTAATCAGTCGAATGCATCCTTGCTGAATAAAAGTATTCATTTCTGTAATGTACACAAGTCTTGTGCTTAAAGGAGAACTCGGTAACTCTAGCGAACTCTAGTCACTTCTTCGCCGATTTTCCCTTTTGTTGTCGCATGTTTTCCCCACGAGCTCCCCCTACAGCTGTGGTGGGGCGTATATTTCACAACACAGTCGTAAAAAACTCACTTGCGGCGGCCTCCTCCCCTTATCTACCGCTGCTCATGTGCGTTTGTTATGATCGGAGCAAGCCAACTATCGTGTGGAGCTATATCTACCGATGTGGGTAATACATCATACATGCGTGTGTGTTTATGTCGAATTGCCATAAAGCAATTCGTGTTTCGCGCTCGTTCTCGTTCTCATTCTCGCTTCTCACGAGACTTCCAATTTCTATCTTGCCGGGACGGTAGTGAACAAGTTGCAAGGTTGGTTTTCCGCCTGGGAACGCTGGGGGGAGTGGGGAAAGTCACCAATATCACCAGAACAGGTTGTTTAACCATCCAAATGATTTCTAGACAAGTTTTATTAAGTTAAAAAAGTTACCAAGTTCTCCTTTAAATTACTTCTATAGTGTATTGAATAAGTAGTAGGATTTCGACTGCGTTTAATGCCACGACATGCACATTTTGTTTGAATGAAAAAACTTTGACCTGAACCCTCCCATTGCAAAGGATTCATTCACACTAATTTTGCTCACTCAGAATCTATTAAACATACATACTTAGACGATCCACATCCATACAGAATAAGAAATAAGAACACTCATTTATAGCTATTGTGCATGTTAATGTGTTGCCTTGACTGAGCAGGGCTTTAGTTATGAACTAAACACTATAATGCTTGTGTTAAGTCTTGTAATTACAATTTTATGATATATACACCGCTTTTATGAATAATAATTATTTATACTACTAATGCAAAACCAATTACAGAAAACAGACATGCCCTCACGTCCAGATCATTTCTGACCAGATTCACTATCATCACCAACATACTGGGATGTTGTGGATTATCCCTAATTTACATCACTACCAATGATTTTGATTCACCGGGAGTGCTTCCCACATCCATCTCCCTCCACAACCATTAATTTTCATAAAATGACATCTGTCAATTGACCAGAGGATGCTCATGACAAAACACTAGCAATACAGTTTATAAATAAGGTACAGTCAAGTTTGTGTGAACAAACTAAAGAAAAAAAAAATGGTAACACTTTATTTTACAGTGTCCTTGTTACATTACATGTACTTACCATAGTAATAACAGTAAATTATGCATAATTACATGTAACTAGCCCTCAACCAAACTGTAATCCTACCCTAACCCTATAGTAAGTACATGTAGTTAATTAATATTACTCAGTACTTAAACGTACAGTATAGAATTTTATATTCTAATAGACCGCCACTAGGGGTCGCTAACCTATTTACAATAACAAAGGCGTAGATTGATGACGCAACATTTGCTAAGAATTATGGATCTTGTCGTCAACGTCAAACCGACCGATCTAATAATGTTTATGGATGACTGAATACATCGATGCTTTTATCATGACTGTGATATGAAGCAGTTCGGGATTGCTAAGAGACAGCTATCAGCTCCAAACGGGACGTGAGCTCCCGCGGATATAAAAGGAATAAGGACATTTCATTCTACCAAACTACACGCAGAATTACTACTCACAGGTCAGTTTATTAGACAATTGTGAGGTAACGCAGCGCTGTTTCACCTGGTCTAACATTACACTATCACACTAAACTGCATTTGAATGTGTTGAAATGTATGTGTTAGTCTGTCTGTATGAGACTAGCAGTAAACTAGATCAACATTAGAATAACATACAGCTCATATTCTGACATTTTATCATTGTTGAACTATAAAACATTGATTAGTTTTATGTAAATGTGCTCACCTGTTTAATAAAGTACATGTAGGTGCGGTCGAAGTCTCGAACGTGGAGCTCTCGTTTATATACTGTCTATGGGAGCTCTAGGCATCTCGAAAACACCGCGCTGATATTGATTCTCGTTTTAGTTCTCCTTTATTTATCCAAAGTCTGCTTGCCATGGTCCATAATGTTTGAACGAAACAACAACAGCGTGCAAATAGACATTGCGAACTACAAAGTTGTCCACGTCTGTCGCCTTGGTTACTATCAGACGGCTCTGGTTCATAGCTCTGGTTGCCATGGCAGCACGAGCGGAAACCAGGGACAACGCGGATATGACGCCATTGGCGGCGACAAAACGGAAATAAAAAAACGGGACGTTTCTCGAATTAAATTACAAATTTCTCCTGGTTTGAAAGTCAGTCAGGATAATGTAAGTACACAACTAAAATATATATATATAACATAGATAAAGTGATTTTTGCTATTTTTAAAGCAAAAAAGTTACATATTGTGCCTTTAAATATATAATTACACTGTAACAATGACACCTTAAAATAAAGTGTAACCAAAAAAATAAATCACAAAAGCAACCCACCTGCTTCTCGGACACATAAATAGGTTCTTTCAGCACAATCCATGTGACGCTCTCATACAGTGGAGGAGTGGTGAGAGAGCCTGGGTACGTCCAATATTCCAGACTGTTCGGCAGGAGGCACTTTGGGTTAAAGCCCTTAAAATCAACCACACTTCCCTACGAGAAACAAAGAAACGTCAAAGGAGTGTACTGCAGAACTAAAGATACTCTGAACAGGGATGTAGGGGACACATGCCAATATTTTCATAAGTGGTCGACTAATATGACTTGAAATGCCTAGTTCTCAAAATATTACATTTAATCTTCTACAATAGTGATCTGAATAATCAGATCATTTATTAACGTCAAATACTCAGAGCCAATACCACACTAATCTGTGGTGGCGTCAAAAAAAAAAAAAAACCTGAGAGGGACTCATTTGAATTCTTAAAAACTGATTAACATATTTCAAGACATACATTTCCAAATGAAATCACATGCAAAGAGGCATCTGGGTGTTTCCAAATCCTATCAGATGCAAAAATGGGGATTCAAGAACCGCATCCATTTGGTAAGCAACCATGATTGTTTTAATATATTCATTCATGTTTTCTCTCCGTAATAGCCTAAAGAAATTCATATATTTTCTGAATATTTTTATATAAATAAATACACATACCTTGAATTTAACCATATACAAGGCATCTGTTATCTGATGAAGAGCTCTGTGTTCATCACCTGACTAAAACAAAAACACAAATTAAAAAGGGATTTTTTATATATATATATATATATATATATATATATATATATATATATATATATATATATATATAATAGCTAAAAAAAATAAATAAAAAAAAAATGCACTGTTTATTTTTGCACTTTACTACCTTTCTGAACCTGACATTTGGTAACACTTTACTTTGATGGTCCACTTTAGACTAACTATTCTACTAACTATAAGTAACTTTGCAACTACATGTCAACTAACTCATTATTTTTGCAACTACGTGCCAAATAACTCTCATTAGAGTTGACATGTAGTTGCAAAGCTACTAGTCAGTAGAAAGTCTGTTGGGGGAGCATCACAATAAAGTGTTAGCATACGGTATATTGATACTCTGGTAGTTGACATGTAGTTGCAGCTACTTATAGCTAGTAACTTAGTAGAATATCTAAAGTGGACTGCTGAAATGGTGTTAAATTACATTTTTATCTTTGACAGGAAAATAAGTATACTCATTCCTCGATATGTCTGTTTATTTATATAACCATTATTTTTATTTTCTTATCCTCCAAAATCAATGTGATTCTAATACAGATCACATGCTCTTAAACTAATGCTGTATTATTTGGTTCTTCAATGAGTGCCGATTCCCACTAACTTCCAGAAAGACGCCGAGGACAGCCAGGCCATCAGGGGCTGCTGCTGCCTCACCAAAGGACTTGTACTTTATGGCGTTCCAGTGAACCAGATGAAGCTGGAGAGAGACAGAGGTCACGCCAAAAGATTGTGATAAGCACAGAAAGAGAGAACATGTACATCGAGCAGACGGAGCGTCACTGTCCTGCACCCTCACCTCAGACACATAAGTTTTCCCACCAACCGTATGCTCAGAGCCACAGCAACCCTTGCCTCCCCAGTGGAAGTGAAACTGTTTAAGTCTGTACATGTTTTCCAGAGGCCCTCCTTGGATCACTGCCACAAGAAAAGAGCAGTTTAAGCAGGGCATTTAAATAAAAAAGGTCTAGAGATGCGTTTTTTTAAAAGTTTAACTAATTTTAACTTGAGCACTGCGTTTTTAGAACACTGTTTCTTGCACGAAATGCTGCACACACGTCTGTTTTGCATATTTTCATTGGAAAACAATGGAAAAGCAGAGCAGAGAAATGCAAAAAGACGTATTGTGTGAACATCCAATAACTTGCATTGTAAAGTGACTATCGCCTTTTTTCTCAGACTCACTCGAAGTGCAATCAAGGGTAAAGACAACAAGAATCTACACACTAGCATGAAGCATTGTAACTCATGACCTCCTCCTTTATCTATCCTTACATTTACACAACTGAATTGCATTTAGCACAATGACATGCATGACATATTTAGATAAATGCTATGAAATGGGTGGTTGGCATCTTGCAAACCCAATGTCTAACTACTATAGTCCAGTTCAGTGAGTAAAAACCATCTGTCTGATCCCACTGGAGCCAAGATTCTGTCTCCAGCCTCACTTTCTTTTTCTTCCTCTCTTTACAACTCTCTCTCCTCTTTTGTTTTAATTCCTAGACCCATCTCTCACCGATCATGAGAGACACTTTGAACATTTCAACAAATTGACAATGACAACTTAAGCAACTGATTGCTTCCCAGACCTTTATGATGGCTCAGAAACCACAAATGCTGACAATTGTCTATTTATTCAAGAGCTTCCCTTTTGATTGATTGTTGAGTGAATGGAGTTATAACTATTTTTGATGTGTGCAATTTCACATAACAGTCATTAGGTCAAATGGTGAGGTGGAATGAGAACTGAAATGACGGTCATTTGAGCAGAAAAAGCTGAACTTTTCAATATAGACTGTTGTGGCCCAGTGTAATTTTAATATTAATCCTAAAATAGCGTTATTTATATTGTGAGTTTAAAGTTTTAGTAATTTTGGTATACAGTATGTTAGTCATTTTTATTAGCTTTTGTTTTTTTAAATAAAATATATTTCTATTTAGCTTTAATTTATTTTACCTTTAGATTTTTTTGTACTTCAACGGAAATCAGTTTGCCTCTGCAACTAACTGAAGTTTTTTTAAAGTTTTTCATTTAATATTTATATTTTATTTTACTTTATTGCAATTACCAAAATCAATTTTTTATAGTTTTAGTTTTAATTAACATTAGCAACACTAGTACGGCCTTATTCAAAAACACACACTACAAGTCAGTCATTCATCTTTCATAAGATCTCATTTTCAGCTGGCTAAGGTTCTTCTAAATAAACCTTTCTATAGCATTCAATCTCACAGTGGTCTTGCACAACATGAGAGCTGTGATAGAGGAAGAAGAAACAAGTTGTGTGTAAAAACCCAAACATGCAGAACTAAACGTTGCCTGCTCAAAGCTGTTCATTTTGTGACAGTAACATTTTTAAAGCAGTAATAATCTTGTCACGGATACCAACCTGATCTCTCATCTGAGTCAATGAACTCCACTACTACAGAATGGCCATTGTTTGATATGGTGACAGAGGTGCAGTTGTTGTAAGACAGCGAGATAGGAGACAGTCTGGCATCAAATACAGCTTCTGCAGGGACTATATCAATAGGTGATTGGCGGTTACCCTCAGCAATGGGATAGTCTTTGAGCCATGCTGATGGACCTAGAAAACAATGTTTAACAACCAACCAGAAAGTAATACACAAAAGCACAGTGTCATACCTTATACTGTTTTGGTTTTAGCCTTATCTAGTGAGTGTGAGTGTGTACGGATACAACATTTTTTGTTGAATTTTAGATGGATTTTAGACTGTCCGACAAATAAAGGACAATTCTTCTGGAAAACCTAACAAAAAGTGTTTAGCTCTTGAACGAATGATGTAATTATGGCAATTTTTTATTATTATTATTAATGTAATTTGTAACTTTAAAAGTCTGGGTACACAACTTAATTTATTATTATTAATGCATAATTAAAAAAAAAAAAAAAAAAAAAAGACATGCAAACTCTATCTTTCATTACCATGCATTTTGTTTAATCAAAATTAGCATAATTACATTACAATTTACTAATAAAGGAAGAAAGTTGAAAACAGCAGTGTGGTCAGGCCAAAATCTAGCTCTCTCATGATAAAGGGAATAAAATAAGATGATGAATTTAGACAAATTATCTAACACAGTAAAATCAGTCTATTCATTGTTCAACAATTTTTAACACACAGGCCTGCATTGACGCATTTTTATTGTGAGTGTAGCATACAGCATTTCTAAGTCTTGCAATGTTTGTCTGTTTTAACAGAGCATAGGCCTATGGCTAGTAATGTTTAAGCAGCAACTATCCCTTTAAAAGATAACTGGGCTAATCTCGCATTAACAGTAGATTGGGCAGCAAAATGTGCTACGCTAAATCTAACGACAGTTGACTGGACATATTAATGAATGAATGACAACAAACACAAAAACTGCCCCAATGGATGTTGGCTAGTGATCAACACAAGGCTGTTAAATAGACATTCAGAAAATGTCTTAAGACGTATGAAAAAGAATGCATGTAGGGCTCTGGGTTTTTTTCTTCTTTTAAGATATTTATCAGATGTAGGCTACACAGCATTGCCTAAGTCTTCAAGATGAAGCACAGCCTATATGCTACATCATAATAATGGAATACAATTGATAATTAAACTGGTTTAAATGTTTTGCCATGTTGTTTTTCTATCTTGCATTATCAAATTATGGATGTCATTTTTTTTTTTTTTGTGTGAAAATTAGCTTCTTGGTCGACTAATAATTAGCAAGCTTAATTTATATAAATGTAATAAGGCCAGCATATTTAAAAAAAAATATTGCTACCTGTTGCTGACAAAATAATAATGGCCCATTTTAAAAGTTGCCAAAAAAAATGTGTAGAAGTCAAAGACAATTCAGATATGATTTAACCTTATTGTTGTGCTTTCCTTGTTATTTCCCCCCTTTTCTTTTCAGAGTAATTATATATTTTGATAGGCTATACCCAAATCCAGGATTTTTTTTATTTTATTTTTTATTAGATTTTTTTTTAATTGTTCATTGATAGCGATACAACCACGCTTCATTTCCCTGATCCTGTATTGTATGTACATGTAGGCTATGTATATTTTTTGCAATAAAAAAAATAAATAAAAAATGATGATGATGATAATAATAATAATAATAATAATAATAATAATTGAAAAAAAAATAGAATATGATAAATAAAAGTCTATTTTGAATGCATATAGTAGCTTATATTACCGCGAAGCACAACCTGTGTTTAGCAGTGGGCAAAATTAAAATGGACTCACAAAAACGTGTTTTTATGGACTGATGCCTTCTTGTAAACTAAGGATTCTTAGTAACGGTAACTTGACTTACCGTTGTCTTTCCCATATCCCCAGTGATGGCCAGTCATCTCTCCCTCTCTGAGCAGCGGATAAGATGCTGTACTGTAGGCTGTGTGTGTGCAGTCGGCGAGTGTCTTGAGTGCTGCTGTGGAGTGAGTGGATCGACTCTAATGACAGAGGTAACAGGCGCTGTGATTGATTGACAGATGAGCTGATCCGCTCAGGCCCCGCCTCCTCTAAAGCCGATTGGACTGTCCGCACCGTGTGTTCAGGGCTTCTGTCTTGAATACTTTGACTTAGTTGCATTTAATTGAACTGTCTAAAAGCCTAAATCAGGGGTGCCCAATCCTGCTCCTGCGGATGGACTGTCCTGCACAGTTAATCTCCAACCCTAATCAAAGACACCTGCCTTTGATTTTCAATTGATCCTAAAGACCTTAATTGGTTGCCTCAGGTGTGTTTGTTTAGGGTTGGAGATGTGAAGGACAGTCGGATCGGCAGGAGCAGGATTGGTCACCCCTGGCCTAAATGAACTCTGAAGATAGCGTGGCATTACCTGCATCATGTGGCTGACATTTAGCACTCGACACACTTCATTTTGAGTATAATTAGGCCTAGCCTACATAACAATCAGAATGTAAACGTGCGGAAACCTACTGTTTTCTTTTTATCTTTAATTCAGTTTATTTCATCGCATGTACTGTCTAGTGTGGCATTTGCTAAAAACAAACTATAGGCTAGCCTATAAGGAATATTTCCTGTAGGGTTTAAATAACTGCAGGGACAGGACTTGTTATAGGCCTAGATGATAGCCTTGTCTTGGTTAGTGAGCCCTTGCGTCTGAGGAACCAGGGCATGGTTGGTAATCAAGCTCTGACAAATGTAAAAGAAAATCAAGCTTTTATTATTATGACAATATCACTGAAAGTTTTCAACCACTACCAATAATTATTCTTAACAATAGGCTAGCCTATTAGCCTACTGATGTTTTATAATGATAGAGAATTTTTTTATCACTTTTACTGTTTGATGCTGAAAAGGGGATCAAATGAAAAAAAGACAGCAGTCATGTTAAAGGAGTAGTTCAAACTACTTGGTTTACTATTTTAATACAAGTAGTACATTTTTTAGTTTATGAAAGTACACACTGAAGTGTACTCTCAGTAAACTACTAGTAGTTTATACTGCAAGTATACTTGTAAGTTTTCTTTAAAGGGGTGGTTGATTATGATTTCACTTTTCTAACTTTAGTGTGTAATGTTGCTGTTTGAGCATAAACAACATCTGCAAAGTTACAATGCTCAAAGTTCAAAGCAAAGGGAGATATTTTATTTTAAAGAAATCGCTTTTTAAGGACTACAACAAACGGCTGGTTGGGACTACACGACATTCCTCCAGTGTTAGTGACATTGCTAACCCTAAAATGTACATAAACCCCGCCCCCTGAACACGATTTATAGATTATCAAGACAGAATATGCTAATCAACGACTAGAAGATAAGCTACATAAATTCATCAACTAACCAATCAGAAATGTCCTGTTGCTTCTTGTTGTCACTTCTTCTTGAGTCTCTCCATATTTCTGACCTCGGTTTGAACATAAAAGGCTAAAAGTTTTTGAAATTTTCAGTGCATGTCTGTGTGAGCTCTTAAAGCTCCGCCCTCTGTGCTGGGAGCAGCAGCTCATTTGCATTTAAAGGAACAGACACAAAAACAGTGCGTTTTTGCTCACCCTCAAAAATTGACAATTTTAATATGTTATATAAAAATATCTGTGGGGTATTTTGAGCTAAAACTTCACATACACACTCTGGGGACATCAGAGATGTATTTTAGATCTCGTGAAAAGGGCATTATACCACCCCTTTAAGTGAACATAACATTATACTTATAGTTTACTATTTATATATTATTTTTGCACTTGCAGTATACTGCTATATTCAAATGTAGATATAATTTTTTATACTTTTTTTTACCTTTAACTGTACTTTAATTTTAAAAACATTTTATTAGCTTCATGCATCCTTTTTTATCAACACTTGAATGTCGGTATAGTTTCATAAAGAAAGGCAACATTTTAAACAAAAAAGTTGAGAAAATCACATTTTTGTCATTCTTGATCAGATTCAGAACGATGATCAAAACACAGATGGAGTAGATCGAGTCCAACACCCCCAAAGCTTCACAGTCGTTTTCTCTTCATGGGTTACGCTTCATTTCATTTGTTAACATTAAGCAGTTTTGATTTACATGCTGTTTAATATTTGATGATCACGTTATTTTATATTTGAGTGAGCAATCTTCTATCACTTGTTTCAGCTTCTTCCTCTCCTGTGTTTTGATCTGGAGATTCTGTACTAGAAGATGTGTCATAGCGCCCCCTACCTTATAACAGTGAAAACATGGATAGCTGGAAAATTCAGTCAATGGTGGGGAAAGAGTGTGATGATGACTACTAAAGTTACAAAAAAAGGTCTTATATGTATGCAACAGTTACATGAGACTGATGATTACATGCAAGTTGAAAGCAAAGATAAAAGATTTTGACCTGTTTAGCAATCTCATGTTTGCTGTGTAGTTTTTTCTCTCTCTAATGAATCACAAAGCATGCAACAGCAGTTTAAGCCACTGTTTGACATTCTGTTTAAAAAAGAAAGAAGTTGTGTACAGTCAGTGTTTAAAAAAAATTACACCTAGTGTTCAGGTTCTTGCAATACTGCAACAAGTTATTGTTTTCCACCGCCAAATAACAGATTCTAGTGAGATAGTATAGTAGTTATGTGAAAACAGCTGTGACAGCAATAAAAATTTCGACGCCAGCAAAATGTGCACTATGATGAGACATTTACACTTTGCTCTAACAGCATGCTAGCGCTATTACAAAACATTTGATGCAATAAAAATAATGTGTTTGAGTCAGAGCTGCTGTCTGGGAGACTCTAGAACTGTAATTTCCAAAAAATAATTTAACACCAAAATAGCCACTTAAAAACCTTGGCTGCCATGGCACAGATAATACAGTTGTAGAGTACAAGAACAATCCAGTGCAACTAGAAATATTATAGGATATACAGTAACAGAGCAGTCAGTGAAAGTACTGAACATTGCTGAATGATAACGATTTTGAGATTTTATATATATATTGCTGGATCGTGCTAGTCTGATGCTTTTTGTTTCCTGAAGGCCGCTGAGGAGGCGGTCGTCATCAGGTAAGAAGCTGTCATGATGATGTGAGGTTGTAGTTCATTTGAGGACTTGATGAGAAATTCTTTTATTCTCTCTCTTTATGTGTGGCTCTCTCAGGGTTGTTAGATCGAGTGTCCACATCAGCAATATTATCCAACCCCAGACGCCGAATCCTGTCAGAAGATATCGGTTTTGTCTGGTAAGTCTTATCTGGTACCCCAAATCATACCCAAACCTGTATTAGCTGACTTAGAGAAAGAGAGAGCCAGAGAAGAGAAGAGGCAGGAGGTGAAGTAATGATAGTAATATGAGCAGGGTTTATTGAATAGGGAGAGTGGAGTAAGTTGAGCCCGTTTTTTTTTTTTTTTTTACTTATGTGGTCCTCAAAGAGAAAATTTGGCAGTACAATGAAAAGTAATTGCAGGATGTTTCCTATCTTTTTAAATTACCAGAATGCATCTATGACAAGGGGTTCTAAAAATATGGCTTCTTATTAAAAAAAGTGTTCCTGTGGCTCAATTTACACCAGGTTTGGGGTAAGTTGATCCGAGTCAGTGGGTAAGTTGCACTATCTGGGTGTAAACTGACCATCCAATTGAATCTGAATTAAACCCATGACATTTTAAAGATAATTTGATTTAATTTAAGATAATTTAATAATGAATTAGAAGGAATGAATAAATGTCACTGAAACTAATAAACATTTCAGTCAAAAGGTTCTTGGCATAGTTTTTCTGCAATGTCAACACTGACTACAATGAAAGAGGAAAGATAAATGATGAAGCATCTTCTGGTTCCTATCAGAGAAGGATTTGGTGTAGGCTACTTGTACATTGTTCCTATCAAATAAACAAAACCAAAAAAAGATCAACTAAACCAGTTGCGTAATATTACATTGAAATTATACCAGTTTATACTTCAGAGATTTAACTTAACTACAGTGCCTTATGGTAAAACACTGTCTCAATTTACCCCGCAACTACAGTGCCTTATGGTAAAACACTGTCTCAATTTACCCCGCAACTACAGTGCCTTATGGTAAAACACTGTCTCAATTTACCCCGCAGTGTTTGGCTCACTTTGCCCCATAGCTGCCATTTACCAAAACTAGCTAAGCTAAATTATTTGCATGGTTTTATACATTGCTAAATCACCAATATGGATCATAAATATTTTTAGACCTGAACAAATTTGCTTTGATGTAACAGCTATTATCTGTAATGTTAACATTTTACTATTTTAAGCCATAAACAGTTTTTAAAGTAAATGGGTGCTTTCCTCTCCTCCTATGTGTCTTCACAGTCTGGCAGAAATGATGGGCAGTTCCAAAATATATGGTTACATACCAATAAACGTGTATAGTTGCCAAGATAAAGGTGGTGGGTCAACTTACCCACTGGCTCATCTTACCCCAATCCCCCAACCCAGTCTTATTTGCATCATGCAGCTTATCAATTCTCATTAAGCATTGTTCTACCAGACTGCTTCACAACAACATCCCATGAATCCTTGAAATCACAATATTACCCTCTTTCCTTATTTGTAAAGACAAACATTCCACATTCCATGAAACCACACAATAAGATTAAATAACAATAGCAAGCTGCAACTAAGAGCAAGGAAATAAATAGGATATAAAAACATTTTAAAAAATGGAATGATAAATGGTATAAATCAAATGGAAAAATACTTTAATGATATAATGATTACAAATGGTTAGAAAACACATTTAAGAAGATTAATAAAATAAACAAAACACAAATTTGCTCTCTTGAAGACAATCACACAGGTCGAAAAGCTCTTTGACTGATGATGCTGACAGCTAGAGATTCAAGAGGAGCAGGAGTCATTGTGATGTAGGCTGTGATGTAGGCTGTTTTGAAAAAGGACGTGGTGTGATTGACCCGAATGTCAGCATTAGTGAATTCATGTAAAGCCACTCTTTGTCAATCAGTCAAGTGATTCATCCTTTTCGCGTAGTTATGCACAAATCTAATTCTTGTAAAGAAAAGAAAAGAAATGACAATCAAAAGAGCTGCGATATCGTTCACATTTCAAGCAGCGCAATGGCTCCACCTCCCGGTCAAACGGAAGAAGAACATGTCTGTCTGCATCGAATCTGCGACTGTCGATCTGAAAATAGTGAAACAGCGGCGTGCCGGTAGGATCAAGCGGCCACGGACAGAAACAGATGACCATGACAGACCTCAAAACGAGCAAAGAGCAGAAGTATGATCGACAGCTCAGGTATGTATATATATCAGTCTGTTTATTAAACCACAGAATAATGCAGTATACATGCACAGTGATTCCATTTCATCATTAGTTTTAGCCTTTCGTATTGCATGAACGTTGACATACATACTGTAGAGGCCCATTGGTCATGGCAAGAGCTTTAATCATGTCAGAGTTTCATCAGATTCATCATACTTTAATTCAATACTCTGCAGCATGATCAGTCTAACTCCATAGCCTGGTAATAACATAGCTAAGCAGAAACCATTGATGTATTCATCAGCTTGACTGTTGTCTGTCTGTATGTATTTATCAGATGATGTTATTATAGCTATTCTTAAACACCGGTTATTGAGTGTTGGTTATTATATGTTTGTATCAGGTTGTGGGGGGATCATGGACAGGAAGCACTTGAAAATGCCCATGTGTGTCTCATCAACGCCACTGCATCCGGCACTGAAATCCTCAAGAACCTTGTCCTGCCAGGTATGTCTCTCACTCACTGTACAGTACACCTCAAATCGTGACACTGTATGGTTTGTTGTGTCAAGTTAACAGGATATTTTCTGTTCTCCTTCTTAGGAATCGGAGCATTTACCATAGTCGATGGACACAAAGTCTCAGGGGAAGATGTTGGAAACAAGTACATTTATTGGCCTCATAATCATTCTCTTGGTTTCTTAATAATCTCAAGTAGATTTTAAATTTAAGAAATGCAGTGTGATGTATGGATAAATATACCAGATTGCACAGTGTAGAAAATGCTTCTGAAGAAGACATGATCATGCTTTGATCTTTTTCTGCAGCTTTTTTCTCAGAAACAGCAGTATTGGGAAGGTACGCAGATCTGTGTGGGTGTTTCAATTAAAAATACTTTACAAACCTAGTGTGACATATTCTGAATGATGTTGTGCGTATTTTGCAGAACAGGGCTCAGGCTGCTACTGAACTGCTGCAGGAGCTCAACAGCGATGTGTCTGGAAACTTTGTGGAAGAGGTCAGTGTTAATGTCATAAAATGTATTGTGGTTTTACTATCAGTATTAAGACCAGGGCCCAGTTGCATAAACATAGCCAATATGTGACCAGTCACGGAAAGTAGGGACACAAGTCGGTTCTGGGGCATTTTGAGTTATTCACATATTCTGAAAGTGTAGTCTCCAAGCTTTCCAACGATGTGTAACACATGGAAATCTGATAATATTTGGAGAAGTTGTGGCCATTTGAAGGTAGGCACTTACAAGCTCAAAGTGGAGAAAACAGCCACTGAAGATTGTTCAGTTCTCACCTCTCTGTCCTGCTGGGAGTGACAATAGAGGCTCATTTACATATCATTTAGATAAGCCATACCCCCTGTAAAGCTCCCCCCTGTACAGCTGTAAAGCACGAAAAAGCAGAAAGGTCAGGAAAATGTGCCATCAATGAAAAAAAAAAGTTTGCAAACAGGTAATATATAAATAAATGTCTCTTAGCATCTACCGATAAAACTGTATAGGCAACTCTAGTGTACACTGAATAAAAAATAAGATAAATTCTAGACAATGTTTTGTTCTAGACAAAATCAAAAACAGGATGTGCTATGTGAGAAATATATACATACACACACACAGTATGAGTAGGCTATGAATCAGAATCAGAATAGATTTTATTGCCATTGTCAATGAAAGGTTTCACAGACTAATTATAAATAATAAGCAATAAACTATGGAAATAGGCATAGGCATAATTTGCGGATGGGACGGATGGGACATGTTCCCACCACTTTTTAAAACATCTCGCGACACGAATGTACCAATTCTATAAATAAATAAAACATCTCCAGTTAACTGGCAGAGCATTCATTTCGTTCGTTTTTTTTTTTTTAAATAAGATACTAGCGCTGAAATGTGTTTTTTTTTTTTTTATCAAGTGATCAAAGTGCTCGTTGCCGCTGCGATCAGTGGCGCAGATACAGTGTTTTCTCTGTCTTCACTCGACGCGCGCTTCAATCCGTTGCGTTGCGGATACTCTCTATTCATTCTGTTGAAATCGCAAAATAATTCAGGCGTTTGCGTGTCCCTGCTTGATATACAACCACTGATGAACATAATCGTTTTGATGAGAGAAATAAAACTATGCGAGAAAAAAAAAACCTGCTCAGGGGCGGATTCGAACTCATAACCTCTGATACAGTTGGCGAAAGCTCTACCACTGTACCATTCATATGTACGTTTAATACATAGGCGGATCGATGTATTGGCACTGACAACATGTATTAGGCTACATCTTATTAAACGACAAATTAAACCCCATGTAACCTACTATTTAAATCGATTGCTGGACATCGTAATGTTATTGGCGTCCATCTTCATTGAATTTTGAAATCAGATAGAGCCGACCAGAGCGCTGCATAATAAGTAGCCACGCCGGCTTATTCAGTATGGAAATACACACCGACAATGACACGCCCCTACTGCGTGCTAGAATCTCTGAAAAACAAGCCGATTTCAACATCAAAATGTACGCTTTTAAATATACCAATACTGCTATCTCAAACATGGAGAGGCTTCTTCGTGATCTCACTTTTTTTCTCATCAAGAATATAGCCATTGTAGCTGGCATGGCATTAAACTATAAACAGTCAATCAATCAGTCAGTCAGTCAGTCAGTCAACTATCAGCATTATGATGTGTTATTTAAAGGCCTAGGGTCTGCTATACACAACCAGTCAAAAGTTTGGACACACTTGCTCAAAACTATGAAATTGAAAGTATAGGAATTATGTAGTGACTGAAACAAATCAAAACAATCTTATTGTTCAAAGTTTCCACCCTTTGCCGATATTATAGCTTAACATTATAATGTTAGTTTAAAAAAAATCATTAACTGCCTTTCAAAAGTTTGGGGTCAATCGATCAATTATACTTTTATTCTGAAATTAACTCTTCATTCAGCAAGGATGCATTTAAATGATAAAAAGTGACAGTAAAAAACATTTATAATGTTACAAAAATTTTAATAAACGCTGTTCTTCTGAACTTTCTACCAATCAAAGAAACCTGAATTTGTTTTACAAAAATATTAATCATCATATTGTTATTAATAAGAAATGTTTCTTGAGAACCAAATCAGCATATTAGAATGAATTCTGAAGGATCATGTGACACTAAAGACTGGATCACAAGAATAAGATATATTTTAAAATATATTAAAATCGAAAACAGTTATTTGACAATATGATTGCATTACTGTATTTTTGGTAAAAAAAAAATACTTGGTGAGCATAAGGGAGTTCTTTCAAAACATTTAAAAAAATATGTTTTTTTATGGACCCTGAATGGTTTGAACAGTAATGTAAGTTGGTGCATTTTCTTCTTTTTTTATGAAACTAATAGCGAGCATTTAATTATAAGCCTTTATTTTAAAAGGAATTTAATATTGTGAGTGGCATAACTTCAGTCAAGTGAGAGGTAATGTGTCTTTTCGAGTTTTCATCTAAGTATATCTATTTTTTGTTATTATCTTCAGTGTCCCGATAAGCTTTTGGACAACGACCCTGAGTTTTTTCACAGATTTAGTCTGGTAATTGGCGTCCAGCTTCCAGAAAGGTATTACTGAAACACAAATCTGAATATATTGTGCCTTTTATTATTATTTTTTTAAATGCATTAACAAACAGATATGTAAAAAAAAAAAAATACATCATGCTAAAATTTGATGGGTTGTATTATGCTGTTTTTTTTTTTTCAAATCAGCTTATATTAACATGTTATTTTTTATTTATTTATTGTCAGCACATGCTTGAGGCTGGCCACTGTGTTATGGGAGGCTGGTGTGCCGTTCCTTGTATGTAGAACATATGGACTCATTGGTTACATGAGGCTGATTGTGAAGGAGCACACAGGTAATAATCATAGTTTCTTGAAGCAAAATGTGTTTTTATTGGCAATGCAATAGGATGTTTGACTTGTGGTCCGACAACTTGCTAGATGGACTAGTGAGTTTATGTACAATTCTTTCCTATGAAAGACTATGAATAATGTTTGATGGACAGCGGCCTAAACCAGTCTTATTATACATAAAGACTTTCTCTCACTGTAGTGGTGGAGTCTCATCCAGATAATGCCTTAGAGGACCTGAGACTAGACCAGCCGTTCTCAGAGCTCAAAAACCACGTAGAGTCCTATGACCTGGACAGCATGGAGAAGAAGGTCAGATTGAAGATGATGACAGAACGTTGTCTTTTTGTTTTATGTGACTGACTTTTTAAGGTGTGCATGTACTTAAAATTGATAGCAGTTTAATCTTTATTTTGTTTTAGGATCACAGTCATACACCATGGATCATTGTGGTTGCCAAATACTTGGAAAAGTGGTATAGTGAGGTAATTTTTGACATACTCTTAAAAGCTTTCTGACCATGAGACCTTAAATGTCAGACATTTCGATTTATTTTATTTATTTTATGTTTTGGATCCAGCACAACTCTCAATTACCGAAGAATTATAAGGAGAAGGAAGCTTTTAGACAACTCATTAGAGAAGGTAATATAATGTGTCATATCAGAGATTTGCCATGTTGCCATTTCATTTTCCTTTCAGCTCGGGTCTTGTTTGTTGAGGGTTTTCCTTTCCTTTTCTCAGGAATTCTAAAGAATGAGAACGGGACACCTGAAGATGAAGAGAACTTTGAGGAGGCGATCAAGAATGTGAACACGGCTCTGAACCCCACCAAGGTGGAGCTCCTCACATTTGAAGGGCTGTAGTTAGAGTTTGTGTTCCTTACATTTGATTTGAATTGAGCTTTGTCCAACTGTGATGTAGGTCTCCAGTGCTACGGAGGACATTTTTAATGCTGAACAGTGTGAAAACATTACCTCACAGGTTAGTAGGGATATGCAAAACTACTCCTAAACTGCCTTTTTCCAACATTCGCATACGGCTGCTGCATTTGGCTCCTAGTGGTAATCGAAAATTTCAAATGAAGCTGCTGTTACCTTCCACTTATTTGCTGTGGTAAAATTAATGAATAATGAATGCATGAATATATCTAAACTAAACAAATGACCATCAATATGTTTGAAAGCAATACGTAGTTTGATTTCTAATGTTACCCTTATAAAATAAATATTCCGGACATAGTTATTTATAACTGCCCATTTTACAGAAATTGTTTTTAAAGAATAATGTTTTAGTGCAAAGCTGTTGGTAATTCTCACCTTGCTCTCATAGTTTTGATTAGAATACATCAAGTCAGGTCAGGCAGTTACATACAGTCTAGCGGCAAATGTTCAAATGTTTTAATGCAATTAAAGCTCAAATCAGATATTAAAATTCTGTATGCATATACTATATGGTCGGAACACCACGCAGTTTTGCCGTTTACTGCACTTTTTTTATTCTTCTGCTTATTTACCAATAGTAGCTAATGAATTCAGACGTCTCGTGCATTCACAATATACACTCACCTAAAGGATTATTAGGAACACCTGTTCAATTTCTCATTAATGCAATTATCTAATCAACCAATCACATGGCAGTTGCTTCAATGCATTTAGGGGTGTGGTCCTGGTCAAGACAATCTCCTGAACTCCAAACTGAATGTCAGAATGGGAAAGAAAGGTGATTTAAGCAATTTTGACCGTGGCATGGTTGTTGGTGCCAGACGGGCCGGTCTGAGTATTTCACAATCTGCTCAGTTACTGGGATTTTCACGCACAACCATTTCTAGGGTTTACAAAGAATGGTGTGAAAAGGGAAAAACATCCAGTATGCGGCAGTCCTGTGGGCGAAAATGCCTTGTTGATGCTAGAGGTCAGAGGAGAATGGGCCGACTGATTCAAGCTGATAGAAGAGCAACTGTGACTGAAATAACCACTCGTTACAACCGAGGTATGCAGCAAAGCATTTGTGAAGCCACAACACGCACAACCTTGAGGCGGATGGGCTACAACAGCAGAAGACCCCACCGGGTACCACTCATCTCCACTACAAATAGGAAAAAGAGGCTACAATTTAAAATACAAAAAAAGAGGCCCACAGTCACCAGATCTCAACCCAATAGAGCATCTTTGGGATGTGGTGGAATGGGAGCTTCGTGCCCTGGATGTCCATCCCACAAATCTCCATCAACTGCAAGATGCTATCCTATCAATATGGGCCAACATTTCTAAAGAATGCTTTCAGCACCTTGTTGAATCAATGCCACGTAGAATTAAGGCAGTTCTGAAGGCGAAAGGGGGTCAAACACAGTATTAGTATGGTGTTTCTAATAATCCTTTAGGTGAGTGTAGACATATAACATACAACATAGAAAAATAAGATAATTATGAATTTTTGTGATGTGGATACATTTTCTTTGATTTAAAAATGTTATCTGCCATGTAGAGAATTTGTTTCATTACTTTTTTTCTAGTGCTGTCAAATCGATTAATCACAATTCTAACATAAAGAACATGTGTTTTATATAATATACTACATATATACATTCATATATGTGCACAGTACACATATATTATATAAACACAAACTTTTATGTTAGATGCAATTAATTGTTTTGACAGCACTTTGTGCCCCTTTCTGAAAATACGTAGTCACATGCTACCAAAAACTGTAGCAGATCTCCTTATTTAAAGTGTAAATACATGTATCTCCCCTTGTGAGAAAACATCAATCTGTTTTATGTGTTTTTTTTTTTTTTTTTTATATATATATATAAATATATATATATATATATATATATATATATATATATATATATATATATATATATATATATATATATATAATATCAGTTTATGCATCACAAGCAACTTTAATTTGTCTTATGATATAGAGCGCATCCTTCTGGGTGATGGCACATGGAGTGCAGGACTTTGTTCGGAACGAGGGGAACGGAAACCTCCCTGTGCGAGGAACCATCCCAGACATGATCGCTGATTCAGACAAATTCATCAAGTTACAAAACGTGTAGGTATTCAGCTTTCAAATCACAGTGAGTCAGGAAACTTCATTAGTAGTGATGTGTTGAAATTTGAGTGAAATTTCCTGGGATTGTAAATTGAGAAACAGTTGATACTGGTCAGGTGATTGCTATATCAGAGTAGAATCATGTGAAAATGATCTCTTGGCTTCAGAAAAAATTTCCTACTGACTGTGTTTTTGATAAAATGGCATTTGTTTGACGCTTTCAATTTCAGCTACAGAGACAAAGCCATGAAGGACACAGCAGTTGTGTCCAAACATGTTGAAACGCTTCTACAATCAGTCGGCAAGGTATTCACATAATCAACATACTCTTGTGTAAAAACTGCAGTTTATCTCTTTTATTTGCACATTAACTCTAATGATCTGAACTATATGTTTATTCCAAAGACTCCAGAGAGCATCTCTGAACAGGAAATCAAACTCTTCTGTAAGTACAGAATGCACACTTCCATAATTTGCTCTCAGATGAGAACATTTTCAGTTTTGGGGCTTTGTCATAAAACTGGTATTCCAACATTAAAGGGTGGATGCCCAATGACATTCTCCAGCTCAACAGTGATAAAACTGAAGTATGCCTTAAATCGAACGGTATAGTCCACATTTTCTGAAGAGACACAACTGCTTTTTACGCTGAACAGATTTAATTTAGGCTTTTATTCACATATAAACATTCATCAACTCACACATCAGTTATGATCAACAGAACCTCAAGCATGTTCTCTTGACGTGCGAGAACCAATGAGGTTCATTCTGTTGTAATGCATCATATCTGAGCTTCATCCAATGAGGTTTGTTCTTGCACATCAAGCATGTTCCGTTAAGTTTATGTTCGCTGATCAATGTTTATATGTGAATAAAATTCTAAATAAGTGTTGTCAAAAGTTTTTTTTTTTTATTGAAATACAATAATAACAAAACATATTACATACAAGAGTACACATAACCATACATGTCAGGGGTAGAGAATAAAAAAAAAAAAAATAGAAAGGCTTTTTACAAAAAAAGCTTGTACTTGTCAAACAGCTGTGTAGTTTTCATAGCTTTCAGGTTTTTACTTTTGGATATAGTTTCTAAATATATCTTAACATCAATTTTAAAATGTTCAAAATTTGGTATCTTTCCATTCCATTTGACCTTATGAATATAGTAACGGGAAATTATAACAATTAAATCAAATATAAACAAAAGATTTTTATCACCCTCAAATTGAAAACATCTTAACATAACATCAATTTCTTCAAAATTAAAAAGAATCCTAACTTTACTTTGCAAGTAATTACTAAGTTCCTTCCAAAACATTTGGGTCTTGGGACACTCCCAAAATAAATGCTTAATAGTCTCAGGGGTAATTTTACAAAAAGCACAAATATCTTCAATGTTTACTTTAAAACGCTGTACCACAAGTGACTTAACTGGGTAAATTCGATGGAAAATTTTATATGAAACCTCTTTTACTTTGTTTGTAATGCAATAGTGTTGTCAAAAGTAGTTGTGACGCTTTGAGCACTGTTGAGCGGAATCGTAAACACCTCTGATTGGTCATTGTGTTCATGCGCTCATTCGATATGTCTGTGAATGGCTACAATGATCAACATTTCAAAAACATGTTGTAACCAAGTCTGTACTTTTGACAATACTAGCCTAAATTCAATCTGTTCATATGAGGTGATCGTGTCTCTTCAGAAAATGTTGGACTGCTCAATTCATATGGATTCGTTTTGCAATCTCTTTATGAACCTTTTGAAGCGTCAAAGCGTTTTCATTCAAAGTATCTTCATTTGTGTTTCGAGGACAAACGAAAGGCTTACGGGTTTGGAACGACATTAGTGGCATTAATTAATGACAGAATTTTCACTTTTGGGTGAACTATCCGTTTAAATGTGCTTCAGAAATAAAGAAATAAAAAATCCCATGATCTACAGCATCATGTTTCCTATTCCATTAGTATGTTTGCATGTATGATGATGTTCATGGTTCCAGCAGTTACTGTTTCCCATTTTTGGGAATGCTAACAGGTAGCTTTCTTCACATATTATGAACTTCCTTAGGTTATGCCTATGATGCGTGGTGTTTTGTGTCCCACAGGTAAGAACGCAGCTTTCCTCCGAGTGGTGCGCTGCAGATCTCTGGCAGAAGAGTACAGTGTGGACACTTTCAATAAAGATGAAATCAGTACGTTTTCTCTACGGTTCTCTTCCTGACTATGGTTTATCTCAGTTTGTAAATGTTATGGTCACTGTACAGGATTGTTTAGATGGATTTACTAACATGGAATACGATGGTTCATTGTTGTGTACATCCATGCTTGGGTGTTGCTGTGTGTATTTAAGCAGTTGTTTCTGTCTCCATAGCATCCTGTATGGACAGCCTGGACAGTGAGATGGTTCTGTACCTCATGCTCCGCTCAGTCGATCGCTTCTATCAGCAACACTCACGTTACCCAGGTCAGAGGAGTTATCAAAACGGGCAAAAATAATTGGTCATTAAGAACATCTTAACCACAGCATAGTGTTTAAAATATCCCTTAAGCTTTTAAATCCCTCATTGTTTAAGTCCTCAAGCATTTTTGTATGATAAAATCTACCTGGATTTAGAAAAGATTTCTAGTTCAAATAAATGTTGTTGTTTTGAATTTATCAAACAATCCTGAAAAAATATTACAGTTTCCACAAAAATATGAAACTCATTTGAACATTGATAATAATAATGTAGTATCGTGAGCACTGAAAACTGGAGTAATAATGCTGAAGATCAAGCTTTGTCATCACAGGAATAAATTATATTTAAAAATATATTAAACTAGAAAACGGTTGTTTTAAATTGTAATCATATTTTAGAATTTTTTTTCTTTTTTTTTAAAAAAATATCAAATAAATCCAGCCTTGGTGAGCATACGAGACTTCTTTCAAAAACATTAAAATCGACCCCATACTTTTGAATGACAGTGTGTGTGTGTGTGTGTGTGTGTGTGTGTGTGTGTGTGTGTGTGTGTGTGTGTGTGTGTGTGTCTGTGTGTGTGTATACATTTAAATTTCATTGTGTGTGTGTGTGTGTGTGTGTGTGTGTGTGTGTGTGTGTGTGTGTGTGTGTGTGTGTGTGTGTGTGTGTGTGTGTGTGTATACATTTATATTTCATTATATATACTGTATATATATATATGTATATGTATATGTGAACTCTGTCACTGATATTATAGAGTGTAATATTTTTCTCAGGTGTCTACAATTACCAGGTGGAGGAAGACATTAACAAACTCAAGCTGTGTGTAAACAGTCTTCTACAGGAGTACGGTCTGAACGTCAATGTGAAAGATGACTACGTCCATGAGTTGTAAGTTTATGCTCTCAGAACTCTTTGGATTGAAGCAGTGCAAACTAAATATTTATATTATAATTCTGGTAACACTTTATTTTACAGTGTCCTTGTTACATATGTTACATGTACTTACCATAGTGATAACAGTTAATTATGCATAATTACATGCAACTAAACATCAACCAAATCCTAATCCTACCCTAACCCTATAGTAAGTACATGTAGTTGCTTAATATTGCTCAGTACTTAAATATATAATTACACTGTAACAATGACACCTTAAAATAAAGTGTAACCTAAAATTTGTTTTGTAATATTGATAATAAAAAGCACCAAGTTCTCCTGGTCACTCTGTTTATAATCAAATGGTAACAGTGTAAATGTTATTTTCATATCTTTCAGCTGCCGTTATGGAGCTGCTGAGCCACACACTGTCGCAGCTTTCCTGGGAGGTGAGTGTTTATGTATTTATTCAGAAGCCTGCAAAACACTCCATCATACACTCATAATGCATACTGTGACATCCTCTACTATATGGATTTTATTGTTTAAACTAAGGCAGATCATATTATTCTGTACTGCTGGCATTATAACTGTCAGATAGCACTTAAAGAACTTAGCAAAAGCCAGGTGTAAATGCATCCAAGATGCATTGATCTTTTTTGAGTTCATTTTGTGATCGGATCAGCGGAACCACATTTGCAGGTGGTCAGGGCCAAATTCTGACCACATTCAATGAAGATGTAAATGCTAATGTGTTTTCGTTATCCGTATTCAACTGCTTAAGTAGTTGAATGAGTGATGCTCTACAGATAATCATTATCTGTCACTCACAGAGTGGATTGTACATTTTCTGTCAGACTCTATTTATTTCCATCTGACATTGATGTGATTCATGAAATTCTTACCAAACCATATCTGCTTTTTCTTTTCTGCCGTCACAGTGAGGAAAAAGACACTGTAGTCGTATGGTCTGGTCAACCGATTTTATTGAACAATAACCTATGAATTATTCATTTGAATCTCTAGTTGCTTTCCCCAAATCCAGGCTCATGTCTGTCTTTGTCCATTTGCATGGAAGCTCTTAATTTTATTTAGTTATTTTTACTTCTAATTCCTATTTAGCATCCTTTACTGACAGAATCTTTCTTAAATAGTGAACATAAAATTTGGTCAATTACTGAAAACGCTTGGTTAACCCAACCTTAAATGTATTATGTAAGTGACGTTTCCACTGCCAAACAGTGTCAATCCAATTACGTAGGAGTCTTATTGCATATCTATAAACCATCCAGATATGAACAACGTGGTAATGCCATTCGTCAAGGTGCCCTTTGTCTGTCTTTTGTTGCAGGATCAGCGGCTCAAGAAGCCATCAAAATCATCACGCACCAGTTTGTACCTTTCAACAACACGTTCCTCTATAACGCCATGTCACAGACCTCTGCTACTTTTCAGCTGTAGATCAATCATCCCATATCTGTTTGTTCATTCCTCTGTCAAAGTCTTGGCCTCAAATTGGCACTCAAGTTTGTTTATACTTGCTTTTGATCGATGGTGTCGCTTATTGACACGACCAGAACTGATGCTGCACACTGAATAAACCGTGTATCTCCAAAGCTTTTGTATGTGTGCTCTTTTCACAACAGACTGAATGTCTCTCTTCACTGTCATACATGTACATACATTTGTTTCAGAAATGTCCTAACCAGCTGTTAGACCGTTTTATAATTACAATGTCTCTCTTTCTGTAATCTCCCTGTGCACGCAGCCTTCATTGTTAGATATAAATGCTGCATTTTCTCAAGGTAATTGTAGAACTACTGTTTATATATGTCATGTAATTTTTCTAAATATGTCCCAGCAGTGCTAAGCTCTAGTGTGGTGCGCTGCTGCTGTTTGTTTGAGTAGATTACAGAGTTATTTCCTGTTGTAGGGTGGAGTGCTGTGTTTCTATGGCCGGTCTAAAAGCAGACTGCTGTCTGTGGTTTACAGAGAATAGCTAGGTTTTCCTCACAGGGAGTCTAGACGCAGGAAAGGACACAATCAGTGGCATGTAAATGTATATTTTTACTCATTCCCAAGCCTCCAAGAATCTAAAACTTTCTGAATGATCTGGTTTACCCAGGAAAATGTTTCGGAAAAGTTATAGAAAAGTCAGGACACTCCCATCAGTGTGTTTTAAAGTCTAAATCCAGTGGAGGGCACCCTCCCTCTTTTTTTGGAGCACATTCTGACCCATGTTTTTCTTTTTTTCTTTTTTTTTGCACATTCCAATGTAGAGTGAATAATTCATAACTGCAGGCTCTCCTTAAATTGATTTGTTGAGGAGGACAATGTTAATAAGAAACCAAGCCACGTTGTTCAGTTTCCACTTAATTGTTTTCACAGAAGCGGAAATGTCTCCTCTCTCCTGACTAATATATAGATGACTGTGTTACGAAACTTTCCCTGTGACCCGTGAGGAGGATGGTGTAACTGGGCCGTGTTTATGAAGGATTGCTGGGCTCAGCCTGCAGCTTTAAGATTAGATTAGATTCAACTTTATTTTCTAACCCAATGGAAATTACCCCAAGGTGATTTACCCCTTCTAGACCAAAAGTGACATTGAAAGCATGACTACAACTAGCAGATTGAAATGGATCTCATGGATCTCTTGTTTGGAAACACATATATCCAATATCCATATTGTTCCCCTCATGTGCACGGTTTGGGCTATTTTTTTTGGCAAAATATTCAGTTGGGATCATACTTGGCAGTGTTATTTACATTACAGTATGTATTCATATCTTAAATTAGCTTTTATTTTTAGATTGTCAGTTTTCATTTTTAGTTTGTTTTAGTCATTTCAGTAGTTATATAAATCTATAAAAATGTATTGCTGTAATTAGCTATCACAGCTTAAAATTATACGTTATAATAACTTTCCTGGATTTAATTAGTTGAGATTACTAAAATATCCAAGTTGTCACTTAATACACATTTCAAGTTTATATTTATTTATACAGTATATATATGTTTTTTTTCTATAAAAGTATAGAAAATAAAATTAGCCTTTTTATCAGGATTTATATATAAAAACAATCAGATTAATTGATTATCTTTTGTTGCAGCCATATACATTATTATGAATTATTATTAGTCTATAACTACCAATAAGATTAGTAGAGACAGTAAATATGTATTGGGTTGCAAGCTAACAAATGTATAACAGAAAACATAGCACAAACAATCACACTTATTATTTGCTGATTTCCTTTGTTGATGGGATAAAAATGAAAACCGTTATATGATTGAATAGAAATACCATTAATGATTGAAGATCACTATGTAAATCTTCACAGTACCTACAGTTTGGACCTTTCAATGTCACTCAATATTTCTGGTTCACAACTGTTGTTTATTCAAGTTGCTCACAAACATTTTTTTTTAAGTCTTTACCGTCTACAATTACAAAATCAAGAATATAAAAGCAATAATATAAAACAGATCTGTTGTTTTTTGCTTTATTTGGTCAACTATACTGAACATTTACCAAGCTAGAAAAAGGACAAGAAAAAGATCCCCCCCCCCCAAAAAAAAGCGAACAACATGTATGTGCTTGTATATTCCTTCACAAACAAGATTAATTCAGACTCCAAACACATTTTCGTTTAGCAGATTCATAACCAATGCAACGCTCCTTCAAAGGCCACACTCCAATGCAAACGGCTTGTGCTATAGTCAGTCTGTGGACGCAGAGAAAACCACCAAAGCAGTTGTGCACTTCAAAAGAAAGAGACTTTAGTGAACTAAATATATGAGTGAGCAAGAATGATTTGTTCATGTGAAAGATTCATTTAACTCAGAGATTCATTTATGAACCATGTTTTAAAGCATCTGCTGAATAACCCATTATCCTTTAATGCAGTTTCTCTCACCCTGGTCCTGGAGAACCCCCAACACTGCATGTTTTACACTAATATAGCACAGTTCCTAATAGCTAACAGATATGCTGGCCTTAACAGACACCACTAGTACACACACAGATCTGCTAGTAATAGAGAAGCATATAGTGCATGTAACATATAGGGCTCTAAATGACTTACAGCTGATATCACGTGGTTTGTTTACATTTAAATGAGCCTCATCATTCTATGTCAGTGATTTTTGAAATGAACACAACTGTCCCTGAAGCCTTGAAGTCTCTTCTCACAACTTCACAGTTTGTTAAGCCAATTTGGAAAGTTATTCTTGATTGATCATGGAGCAGCGTCGCCCAAGAAGAACCAGGGCTCTTCCCACACACCAGAGGGGATTCTCTTCCACTCCAGACTCCTGTGAGCTTTCACATCTGGCAGCTGTGATCGGGTTGGATCACACTTACAGCTGTATCTCGGCACCGTCCCAACAGTCTTGAGCTGGGCCTGACGGTCAAACAGCAGCTGTGGGAGACACTCAACTGCCCTTCACTGGTGGAGACGGAGCAGCCCGATGGACGTGTCCTCGTCACTGAGAGCTTCTCCACACCCAGCAGAAGAAGCTTCGCTCCTCAAATCCACGTGGACATCAGTGAAGAGCCCCTGCCCGAGGAACCCCGAAGAAAGAAGCCCAGACACTGAATCATCACAGTGTCACATGGAGGCTGGAGTATTGTACAACGGGGCCTACGTATGTAAATACTGTATAGTTATAGAGTAAGTTTTATTTTTGAAAAGTAAGTGTATTGCACAATGCTGTGTGGTTGTCAGTACGTTGATATGCGGTTCCTAGGTTGTTCTGAGTGGTTTTTAGCTTTTTGTTTGGGTGGTTGTCAGAAAGGTTTGGGTGGTTTCTTGTGCATTGACATGCGTTCGCCAAGTGTTTCTGCGTTGCGTTGTTGTTAACCTGTTTTATGCAGTTGCTGGACTTCAGCCATTGCTACTGTACGTGGTTGTGATGTTTTCAGTAGTTGGTTGATATGCGGTAGCTTTTAAGCAGTTAGGTTAGGGTAGTTTAGGGTCCCTCACAAGGTTTGCAGCTTGATGTGCTGTGAGGGCTTGTGTGCATCATCGATGCTGAGAGCTACGCCACTGGTACTTCACAACTACTGCTAGGGTCACCCATAGTGGACAGGTCTCAGCTGAGAAGCCAGACGAAGACAAACCACCTGATTATGGACAGCAGCAGATTGGCATGATGCTCCTGGCAGAAGACCACAGTCTTGTGACGATGACAACAGCAGAATTACGTGAATGGAAGAAAACTCAGATAATGTGTGGAAGTCATCGATGGATCGATGGAAGCAACCGTTCGGACGGCACAAGGTAATGCAGAATGGTTTAATATTAGCAAAGGTGTATAACAAGGCTGCAATCTTTCCTCAGCATTTTTGTAAAAGCGTTCAGCCAGTCACATCACACTGCTAATTATATATTATAATTTATTAAATGCTTGCATACCTGTGATAAATATCAAATAAATGTATGTATTTTTTTATATGATCACATAAATACAGGCAAGCAGTGAAAATGATTAAAATACAACAATTACAATTTATTACAGGCAAACACTATCACAGTAATTTGAACTTTGTAAACCAAGGCTTAACAAAACAGACTCTATAACATGCTTCTTTGTGCATCAATAATCAAAATGTGCATTATAAACATAAAAACTAGCTGTGAGTTGATTAAAATAATTAATCACGTTTAATCGCAGATTATGAAAGTGCTGCCTGAAATCTGAATATCTGTATGCACCTTTGTGCCTGTCAAAAAAAAAAAAAAGTTTATTATTGATTATTATTATTATTATTATTATATATTAGTCAAGTTCATGTTATGTTAAAAAAAAAATATATATATATATATATACATATACACAATGGGGATCGTAGATATAAGGGGATCGTAAACCCACCACAAAAGAAGATATTTTGAAAATGTTTATATTTGACTGGACTATCCCTTTAATGTCTGTAAGGTTGATTTCCTTCAGGCCAGTTTAAAGAGTGGTCACATAATATCGACCTGTAATCAATTTTCAAGGTTGTGATCTACCACTTATGAATAGACTGTCCAATTAATAGGTTGTTAAAGAGATTAGAAAGGGTATCTTGAGTGTAGAAAGAAACTTGTCAATGTGTGTAGAAATCATCAGTGAGGGAAACATCTAACAGCAGAGTGTAGAGCATCACTTACTGTACCTGTCATTACTGATGTCAATGGCTGGTACAGAATGAACGAAGAAAACAGCCATCTAGATGGACAGAGAAAGACACTTCAGACTGCATATAAATGCATATGCACTTTTACATTTATGTGTATATGCAGAAACTCATCTGAATACTCGAACTTCTCGAGTCCTGAAGCGAATTACAGACTGACAAATGTATACAGCTACCCTGGAAATCCAGAGTTCTCGCGAGAGCACAAGGTGAATTTACTCAGGGAGTTTACTCTGGCATCGAGTAATGATGCTCATTAAATATGCCCCTCCATCTGAGCTGCACCAATCACATCGGGTTATCTGATATAGGCGGGCCAGAGGCGAGCTAAACGCGACGTCATAGCAGTGTGAAGACGACAGCGCCAGCCTAACAGTCTGATGCCGGAACTGCATACCATATATATCCACCTTACATATACCATACCTAAACCTACCCATCTCCACCCCCTGACCCCTAAACCTACCCATCTCCACCCCCTGACCCCTAAACCCACCCCTAAACCTACCCATCGCCACCCCTTAGATGCTTTTACCCCGCCTACTTCCGGCATCAGACTGTTAGGCTGGCGCTGTCGTCCTCACACTGCTATGACATATGGTTCTGCGGTTCTGCAGTTGGTTAATATTGAGCTAAACAGATGACGACAGCGCTGTGATGTCGAAGTCATTAGTAAACATTGCAAGATGGCTATGGATGAACACCAGTTGTTTGAAACAGCTTTGGCCGCTACAATGAACGAGTTAGACTTGGCTTTTTAAAGGAACACTCCGACTTTTTGGGACTTTAGCTTATTCACAGTATCCCCCAGAGTTAGATAAGTCCATACATACCTTTTTCATTTCTGGGCGTTCTGTAAGTGTTATTTGACGCACCCACCGCTAGCCTAGCTTAGCACAAAGACTGGATGTAAATGGATAAGGTAGCATACTAATCCCAATAAGTGACAAAATAATGCAAACATTTTCCTATTTACATGTTGTGATCTGTATAGTCACAGCGTGTACAAATAACAAGGCTATATGAGACAGAGACCATTTTTAATCGTATAAATACTGGGAACTATATTCTCACTAGGCGTAGGAGCACAGCTACTTGGGCGGAGTGATTAGCGCAGCACACGAGACGCTCTGTGGTGAGGAGCAGAGAGTTCGCTCAGAGTTAGAGTAATAGTGTCAGCAATTACTAGATAGTAAATTTATAGTTTACAATCATGGGTGTTCGCTGTATCTTGTCTTACAGCTTCCAAAGTTTGTAACTCCTCGTCTGTGTATTCTGGCTCAAAACTATATGGTTCTGGATCTTGGTTTGATACCCAGTAAAATTCCTCTGACAATTCCTCAAAGTCAGCCATGATCACGAGTCACGTTCGCTACTAGCAAGTTAGTCACGTTTGTTTTGTTTACGGAACCATCAACAGGGCGTCTCGTGTGCTGCGCTAATCACTCCGCCCAAGTAGCTGTGCTCCTACGCCTAGTGAGAATATAGTTCCCAGTATTTATACAATTAAAAATGGTCTCTGTCTCATATAGCCTTGTTATTTGTACACGCTGTGACTATACAGATCACAACATGTAAATAGGAAAATGTTTGCATTATTTTGTCACTTATTGGGATTAGTATGCTACCTTATCCATTTACATCCAGTCTTTGTGCTAAGCTAGGCTAGCGGTGGGTGCGTCAAATAACACTTACAGAACGCACAGAAATGAAAAAGGTATGTATGGACTTATCTAACTCTGGGGGATACTGTGAATAAGCTAAAGTCCCAAAAAGTCGGAGTGTTCCTTTAAGGAACAGAAGACGGCACTCGAATCGTTCCTTTGTAAGAAGTGCGTTTTTGCTGTTTTGCCGACTGGATACGGTAAGAGTCTAATCTGCCGCCATGGAGGCCTACTCCATGCCGACCGTGGCCCCCACTACAGCGCTGCTGCCAATTCCAGTGGTCCCAAGTCCAAGTTATCCCTTTGTCCACAGCTCTGCCTTTGATGGCAACCGCCCTCCTGTGTGTTTGGGCCACACACACTCCTCCCGAGATGGCGGCGACTGCTACAGCTCCTCCTGAGGCAGCAGGACCTGCTGGTGAAAACTTTGCACTGGCTCACCAGTGCTCCACGATCCTGGCCCACCACTGCTCAATAGAGCAGGCTTGCCATTGCTCTATGGTCGAGATCCGCCACTACTCCAAGGTCCAGGTCCTCCATCATGCCATGATCCAGGACCACTTCCACCGGACGGGCCTAGCCCTCCATACCTCCCCCTGGACCACCTGCGCTCCACCACCCTCTTGAACTTTGAATATTTTGGGGTTTTGATGTTTTGTCTGGGCGTCTGGAGCCGCCCATAGAGGGGGGTGGGTATGTCACGGTTGGTTTTGGGTTTTGTTTGCGTTCATGTCTTTTATTTTGTAATCCATGCTCTTAGTTATGCTTCCTGTTTGTCATGTGCATCCCTTGCTCCTCATGTATCTTGCAATTATGTGCTCATGTCTTGAGCTTTCCCTGTATGTGTCATGTTTTGATTGGCTGTTTTGGTCATGTGTCCATAGTTTTTATTGGTTCCTTGTCTTATGTGTCATGTTTTGATGCACCTCATGGGAGGTAACAGCAGAGATGGGACCAAGTCACACATGTGCAAGTCTCAAGTAAGTCTCAAGTCTTAACCTTCAAGTCTCAAGTAAGTCCCAAGTATTTTTTTCTTGGGCAAGTCAAGTCAAGTCAAGTCACAGGCTATGTCAAGTCAAGTCAAGTCAAGTCCTGTAGTAGGTCAAGTCAAGTCCAAGTCAAGTCACATTATTATTGTAATTTTACCTGCAGAATCTGATCTTAATAAAGTGTAAAGACCAGATATGGGTAACTGTCAATAAATTACAATAATTTGGAGTTGCATTGTAAATACTCATGTTCAGTAAAATACATCATGGAATCAAACAAAATTGTTACTTCATAAAATTATTTATTTTTCACTTCTGCCAACAGTGTTTAAAATGTAACAAAGTTTAATGTTGTATGTAAACTGTGTTTACAATAAGTGTATTGTGATTGTCAAAACATTTTAGTAACTAAACTGAATTGTATTCGGTTTAGTGACAACATGTTACAATGTTTACATGGTACAATTTCTGGTAAGCTACGCTTTTTTATTATTTCAATTCAATTATTGTAATCTGATTTAATATTGACTCATTTGGATAAATATTAGGTAGGCTACACAAGATAGGCATTAATTTTTCTCAAGAAAAAAACAACTCACCTAATGCTGTAAATATACAGAGAGAGATAATGCGTTTTTTATTATAATAACAACTTTATTTAATGATAAGTAAAAATATAATAAATATGTAATAGTACACATATTTAGCAAAATACTTTTTTCTAGCCAACTAACGTGCTATAGCCATATTATGGTCATCAAATGGCTTTCCTGGGGTAAATGTTATGTGACATAATTGTTCTCCAGCTGTTTTATTAAACCATTTGTTTGATTGATTGGTCGATATTATGTATGAGGAATATACATTTCGGTAAGTTGTAGGCCTACTGTATCTTTCAACATTGTTCATTCGTGTTTATTTTTAGAGATGATCGGTTCACCTGCCGCTAGGGATCTGTCGCGTCACATTTACAAGCGCCAAAACGGTATTTATTGTTTGAATTTCGTAATAAAAGTGACATAATCTGAGAGCTGAGATTTTTTTTATATCATATGTAACCTCCTCTTGCGTCGCGATTTTTCTGTGCGTGAGAAAATGAACGTGTGGCGACGTGAGAGCATGTGAAAAGTGTCGCGTGTGTCTCACGGTGAATGCGTGAGTTGGCAGCTCTGTCTGGCTATCCGCGATGTTAATGTTGCATGTCTTGCAAAGCGCTGTTCATCTTTTGCCATCTTGTGAATAATTCTTGAAGCCGAAAGCGATGACCCTCGGAGTCAGTACCCCTCCGGCTGACATGTTGATGTGATATCTGATCTGAGTGGGCGTGGTGTGCGAGGTACGAGAGGGCGCGACTGATGATAGTGTCGTGATCCAGTCATGACAACGCTATTCTCAGCCTGCGCTCCAGCTGGGTAATCAACTTTATTTTTTAAAATAATTTATATATTTTATATTCAAACTTGAAAACATGATGTGATTAACACTCAAGTCATTCAAGTCATCGTGTCTCAAGTCAAGTCAAGTCCCGAGTCTTTAACTTCCAAGTCCGAGTCAAGTCTCAAGTATTTTATTTTTTGTCAAGTCAAGTCACAAGTCATAAAAATAGCGACTCGAGTCGACTCGAGTCCAAGTCACCAAGTCACAAGTCCCCATGTCTGGGTAACAGTCATTTATGCTGAGAAAAGAGGTGGATGCAAATCTCTGCAGTTAGCCAACAACATCTGTTCTGCCGAATTATTATCACCATTAATGAACCCCACAAATAATATTATATTGTTTACGTTTTTAAACAGTACTTGGAGGTGCATGCAATTCTTGGCATGTAACGTTATGCAGAACTCGGCATAACACCTGTAGAAGATTGTAACGTTAAAGGTGCTGTAAGTGATGCGATGCGTTTTTTAGGCCAAAACATTTTTTGTCACATACAGCAAACATCTCCTCACTATCCGCTAGCTGCCTGTCCCCTGAACACACTGTAAAAAACGCGGTCTCTCTAGACACCACAGGCTCCACAAACGGCAACAAAAACAAACTGGGCTCACCCGCACCACGAAACATAATAAACAGAGTTCCAGCCAATAACCGACAAGAAGTATTGGAGGGTGGGGTTTGGGGGTTAGTGCGCGTGCACGTGAAGGGGGTGTGTGGAGGAGAGAGAACAGAGAAGCATGAAGAGGGAAGTTTGAATTATGGCGACAGCCGCGACACACGACCAAAGAGACGACGTTCCGATGAACAAATTGCAAAGAAGAGGGACAAGGATAAGGAACGCACAAAGTCCCGAATTTACATCGGAAAGGTGGCGAGAACTCCGCCGGCAGAAGGGCTTCCAATCCGACATAGTTGCTCTGTTTTTGCAGAACAGGTAAATCCATTTTTCTTTCTAAACTGACGTTCATGTTCGCTAAACCAACACAAGGATTAGCTAGATCTATGCAGTCAGCGTTAACTTTGGTGAATACAACATGTATGTTTCTAGCAGCGATCAATCTCTATTGTAAATGATCAAGCAAATTCACAGTAGGGCGACAATTTGTGTGAATGATTGTTTTCACCCACTGTTTGTTATGAATTTGAATGTTCATTTATAATGTTAGGCTATTGACAACTTTGACTAAATTTGTTTACGCCGCCGCCGTTGTTTATGCTCACTGGGAAATGCGAACGTTATCATGCTATTATTGCGTCCTTGTATGGGAGCTATTTATAACCTCAGGTGGCGAGACGATTTTAAGATAATGTTTCTCTTTGTCTGCTTTCTGTTCTGCAATATATAAAAGCATTTATCTAACTTGGCGACATTACTCATTGAATGAAGTATCAGTAAAACTTAACTTTGTTTGTAGTGACTATTTGGACTTTCCTTTATGTCGAAAGGGAGGGGAGGAGGGAGGAGACGGGATGAGGAGGAGGGAGGGTCTAGCTAGCCTCCGTTTTGTTTGACAACAATTCGAATGTCAACAAGAAGTAACGTCTCCCGGGATCGCTTACAGCACCTTTAATAAACCATTGTAATTAACGTAGATTTTGCATTGTTTGTAAATTCTTACAATCTGTATGGATCTGTTTGTTTGCATTTCATTTGCATATTAATATAACATTATGTAAAACGTTTGCTAACAACAGTTGACTAGTAAGCTACGTTATAACGTTAGTCATCAGGTCTCTGAATGAAATTGTTCAACTAAGTTTGCTAATCATAAATACCTGCTGACATACTCTATGAATTTATTAACTTACCTGGTTTTGTTTGTTGTTGAGCCTTTCTATCCGAAATGTTTACGACAAGGCTATGTCACGACTTGCCCCGCCACATTTGAAAGAATTTTGATGCTGTAAACTATCTGTAAAAGACATGAGACGTGTGCAGTTAGCTAGGTGTGTGACAGTGAGGAAATGGCTAGCATCAATTACTTTGGAAGTCTAGGTAGCGCGGACTCCGTCAATTATATTAAGAAATGAATTCTCAGTAATGGTGGGACATTACCAGATCCCTATACTATTTCAGACCACGAATGGATCACAGATATGTCCAAGTGGATATGAAAAATACAGAATAATGAATAAATATTACTTTGATAGTGTATTCAAGTTATTAATATTAGTGTTCTTTTGTTTTTATTTTAAATGTTTTAATTATTAATATCAATGTACATTAAATGAATATATTAAATATAATATTTGACTGCTACATTAAATTATTGACGTATTCTAAAAAAAGAATAAAAATAAATTGTAAATTGTCCATATTATATGGAATAAGTATTATATTAATAATATTTATTTTAATAATGTATTCAAATTAGTAATATTAATGTTATTTATATTATTTCAAATGTTTTAATTATTAATATTAATATAAATTAAATTAATATATTAAATAGAATGCTACATTAAATTATAGACATTGTAATAAAATTATAATTTATTTTATTACTAATATTAGGCTATATATAAATTTGATATATATTTCTATTTGATTATTAATAAGATAGAATAAAAGGTCCATATTTTTTGGAATACATATGATATTATATGTATACAAAGCTCTGTTTCTGCCATAAAGAGTGCTGCTTTCTGCCCCCTAGTTGCACGCGCATCTCAGTGATGACGTTGTACATAAACCCGTCTATAGTCCTCATGTTTCATTGGTCTCTTGTCTAGTATTGTTCCCTGTAAACTGCTGTAGGTGAGTTTGTTTCTGTTCATGTTTAAGTTTATGGTGTCTAGTCTAGCCAAGCCAAGTCTTTATTTTGCATCTGTTCACGTTTGGATTCAATAAACTGCACATGGGTTCATGTCAACTTGCCTAAAGTGGACTAACATTACACATGCATGCATTGCTGTGCCCTATTCATGTGACTGCCATAGCGATTACATGGTTGACACAATGTTCTTTCAGAAATCTGCAGTAAAGCACTTTACGTCTTCATATGAAGCTGTATCGAACCTGCATATCCATGTCCAGAATCCATTCCCTTTGGCAGAACTGCTGAACAGGGCAGCTCTTCTTCATTAATGTGGATGACTGATGCCAGAAACATGCAGAGGCGACACACAGTCTCTCACAAACACGCCTGCTCTAGAGATAAAGAGACAGTGATGGAGCAATACTGTCACCACATTCATTCACACACATACGGCATTCTTTCTCTATCTGCCACGTGAGCGGGAAAGTCCAGGGCTCACTCAAATAGAGGAATATAAACCTGACAATGCATGAGAAAATTGAATAGTAATCCATTGTTTGTGCTCATTCCAAGATAGAAAATTAAAATTAGAAAACTCAGAATCTGAGACTTCTGATATCCTTTAAGCCTAATGTTGTGTTTTTTGGAAATTTTGACCTGCAGAGGATTTTCCTTTTCCCGAAAAATGTGAGGTAATGTTATCACATTTCAGACCAGGAGTTGCTGTGGATATAGCCCCACCAGAAATGTGCTTAGCACCGGCACAGCAATGTTTTAAAATATAATTTTAATATAATATAATTTTGGCAAAGCTGAATTTTCATTCATTACAGACTTCAATGTCAATGGTCCTTCAGAAATCATTCTAATACGCTGATTTGCTGCTCAAGAAGCATCTTTTTATCATGCAGAAATCAGTTGTTCTGCTTAATATTTCTGTGGAAATATTGATACATTTTTTTTGTCAGGATTCTTTAGTGAATAGAAAGTTCAAAGAACATAATTTAGGCTATTTGAAACAGAAATCTTTTGTAACATTATAAATGTCTTTACTGTCAATTTTGATTAATGCATCCTTGCTGAATAAAACAATTAACATCTTAATTTCTTTCTCTCTCTCAAAAAAAAAACAACAACTTTTGAACTGTACTGCATGTCTTTTTGAGTGTAATATAGATTTTCACTTTAAATTGTGGTCATTTATACTTTTACTTTTAAAATCCTTAATTTTACCTGTATATAGCCTAGTTCAATAACAGTTAAATTATGAAAGTTTTTACTGTTGCATTTCTACATATTCTTTCTTTTGTGTGTGCAGGAACATGATCTTATGGAGCATAGGACAGAGTGCAGTCATGCTATATGTATATATTACCTCTATACATTCATTAACCTGAATGGTCAACCAAACGCTCATTTCATGAATAAACATACATTGTGTCTTTGTTCCATTCACACATTAATCGGAGCAAAGGACGCTAGGTGGTGCATTATCTGCACACACAGGAGGAGGTGGTGAACAATAGATGAGCTGGCCATGTTTGTTTGGACAGTCCACACCTGTAATGTGAAAATCAATGGGCCAATCTTGAGCACTGACACAGCACAAGTGGTTCTTTTCTATACAGTTTCGGTGCACTAATTTTCCATGCTGTTCAGTGAACGCTTATATAAATCAGCACATCTCTGCATACACTGCACCTATATTTGTATACATGTGATCTATGTCTATAAACACAGACAAAGGGTAAAGTAGGGGGCTGGGAAAAGGCAGGGAGGTTGCTGAAATCTGCTGATTATTATTTTGGATATTTGCCTGGCCGTCTGCCAGCACTGCGCTATGTCTCTCCATCTCTCCTGGGGTCTGGTGGAGCTGGGATGGATTAATAAAGCAAAACATTCCCTGAACATGTTGAGGCCCTTAGACAAAAATAATATAAAAAAAATACTGTGGCTGTACTACAATGATGGTACATCCATGGAACTTTGATATATACCATAATATAAAATTATAACAATTTTCACGTACCATGGTATTTACAATAATGATACGTCAAAAAATAACAAGGAATTCCATGTCCAAAAAACATGGTACTACTAACCCAAAAGCATGGTATTATCATGATTCATGTTTTTGTCAATGCGCTCCAAGAGTAGTCTGGCAAAGTGAGAGTCTTTGAAGAGTCAATTAGCATCCTGTGTGGTCACTGAGTCAGTGTGCCGATGGGATTTTAAAGAACATGTGCAGTAGGAGGCATGAAGCAGCCTATAGTGTCTTAACAGTTAGCTTTCAGAGCGCACTGGCAATTAATCAAGCTGGTAAAAAGGGCCGTATTTAAGGACAGAGCAAGGCTCCATAGTGCCTGTGATGGGATCTTCAGGCTCATCCGTGACAGACAGGCTAGTTTATGGTGTGTTTATGTAACACAGCTGCGGTTACAGACACCCAGGCCCCTTTTCTCAGCTCTTTGCTCAGGGTCAGAGGTTGGGAGGCCCAATTTAGATCAATTCCTAGAGACTCACACCGGATCAGAGGATTATAGTAACTGTTAGCTTGTTCGAGAGATTTCAGTTCTGGTATGCAGAGAGAGACAACAGAAATGAAAGCTTTGTCGCTGTCATGTGATGTGATATAGTGTATGGTGGTTTCAACACTGTTACTTTAAATCTGAGTGACGTGAATCATCAGGGGCGTGTCGGGACATGACGCGGGGAAGATCGGTATATGTGAACTTCAGTATATGGCTGGATGTGAATAAACGTGACGTTCATAAAGAGAGAAACTGCCTATTTACGGTCATTTTACATGGTGTCAGAAGTGGCGGATAATGGCGAAGTTTAATCCACCATCGAGTTTTTCTTTCGACAAGCCAACGGAGTGGATGGATTGGAGACAAAGATTTCAGCGCTTCCGAACGGCTACAAAGCTAGATAAAGAGGATGGAGAAGTGCAAGTGAGTTGTCTCATTTACGCCATGGGGAGTGAGGCAGAGAATATTTATAAATCGTTCGTGTTCGCAGAGGATAGACAGAAAAACGACTTTGAAATAGTCCTGGGAAAGTTTAACGAGTACTTTTTCCCGAGGAGAAATGTCATTCACGAACGTGCGTGCTTTCACCAGCGAGTGCAACAACCCGGCGAAAGAGCAGAAGCGTTTATCAGAGCACTGTACGAGCTGTCTGAGCACTGTGAGTTTGGCGCCATGAGGGACGAAACGATTCACGACCGCATTGTGGTCGGCATTTTGGATAAAGATCTCTCTCGGAGGCTGCAGTTGATCACTGATCTCACACTAGCACAAACAATCCAGACTGTTCGTCAATCGGAGGAGGTGGCCACACAAGTCAGCATGCAAGGCGAGACGGTGAGCATGGTCAGAGCAGTTGTCAGCACAAGTAAGCAACCTGTGAGGGGACAGCGCAAGCCTAAAGACAAAATCCGAGCTGACAGTCATGGAAAATGTGGATATTGTGGAAATGCTGTGCATGCAAGTGATGAGCGCTGCCCTGCAAAGAAAGGCAAATGCCACAAATGCCAAAAAATCGGACACTGGGCCAGAGTCTGCCACAGTAACAGGTCAGTAAGAGAAGTCACAGAACGTTTAGACCAGCCTTCATACTTTCTGGGTTCAGTTTACAATGTAAATGAACGAGAAGACCAGTGGATGGTGCAGCTCCTGATTGGGGCGACCCCTGTAAATTTCAAAATTGATACAGGGGCTGACGTAAACATTGTGGCAGAAGAGACTTTCAACACACTAGTCCCAGTAAAGACACTAGAGCCAGCTAATGTTACACTGGATAGCCCTGGGGGGAAGATAGACTGTCTGGGTCAGTTCCAAGCCACTGCAGTGTACAAAGGACAGTTGTATCCATTTTCTGCCTATGTGGTCCGTGGATATAAAGTCAATAACCTGCTGAGTCGGTCTCTATCGGCTGATATGAACTTGGTAAGGAGAGTGGAGGAGGCGAACAGGGTGGCCTCTGACTATGATGCGTTTGGTGAGCACGGCACACTAAAAACCGACCCCGTCAAAATTCAGTTAAAAGACTCAGCACAGCCATGTCAGACACACACAGCGAGGCGCGTTCCAATACCAATGCTGCAAAAGGTGAAAGAGGAGTTGCAAAGGATGGAGAAAAATGGCGTCATAGAGCGCGTGACACAACCGACTGAATGGTGTGCACCAATGGTTCCCGTTCTGAAGAAAAATGGCAAAGCACGCATTTGCGTGGATCTCAAAAGATTGAATGAAGCCGTAAAACGAGAACATTTCGTGCTACCTACTGCAGAGGAGATTATTGCCAAACTGAGCGGCGCAAAAGTTTTCTCTTCCTTAGACGCAGCCAGCGGATTCTGGCAAATCCCTCTCCATCCAGATAGTTGCAGACTTACCACCTTTATCACACCATTTGGGAGATATTGTTTCAGGAGGCTTCCCTTCGGGATCTCGAGCGCTCCAGAGATCTTCCAGAGGAAAATGCAGGAGACGCTTCAAGGTCTGGAGGGGGTAGAAGTCTTCATGGACGATATACTGGTCTACGGGTCCTCCCTGGAACAACACGACTCTCGTTTAGAGCAAGTGCTTCAGAGAGTGGAGTCTACAGGGTTAAAACTAAATCCTGAAAAATGTACATACAGACAAAGCCAACTTCGGTTCCTGGGTCACCTTATTAATGAGACAGGGGTGCAGCCAGATCCAGACAAGGTGGATGCCATCCGACAGCTATCACCACCACAAAATGTGCAGGAACTGAAAAGGGTGCTGGGCATGGTGAATTACCTGGGGAGGTTCATTCCTAACCTCTCAACGGTCAGCCAGCCTCTGTACGAACTACTCCGACATAAAAGTGTATGGATGTGGACACACACGCAGCAGACGGCGTTTGAAAATATTAAAGAGCTTCTCATGAAGGCACCAGTTCTTGCGTATTATGATGTCACTAAGACCACTGCTGTCTCGGCTGATGCAAGCAGCTATGGACTTGGGGGGGTGCTCTTGCAGCTACACAAAGAAGGATGGAAGCCGGTAGCATACTGCTCCAGATGTCTCACTGATGCAGAAACTCGATACGCACAGATCGAGAAAGAATGTCTGGCTGGTGTGTGGGCATGTGAGAGGTTTGAAAAATATCTAAGCGGCTTGGATGAGTTTAAGCTGGTGACGGATCATAAGCCGCTGGTTCCTCTCATCAATAGCAGAAGTCTTGACAACGTTCCTGTACGGTGCCAGAGACTTTTGATGCGTCTAATGCGGTTTAAGCCCAAAGCAGAGTATGCGCCAGGCAAGACACTTGTCGTTGCAGATACACTGTCCAGAAGCCCGCAAACTGTTATCACTAAAGATTCAGAAACGCATGCCGATGTGGAGCGCTACGTGAATGCAGTAATACAAGGGGTACCTGCGACGCCCCATAAAATGGACTGTATCAGAAATGCCACTATAACAGATGGTGAGCTACAAGCCGTAATTAAGCTGATCAGAGCTGGATGGCCACAACACCGCAGTCAAGTTCCGGCAGCAGCCAGAGACTATACGGTTGCAAAAGCAGAGCTCTCAGAGCATGAGGGCTTAGTGATCAAGGGAAGAAGAATCGTTGTGCCAAGGGTGATGAGGAAGGAGATCCTGGAAAAGATTCACGAAGGTCACCAGGGCCTAACAAAGTCTAGAGAGAGAGCACAGGAGTCTGTGTGGTGGCCGGGAATTTCAGCGGACATAAAGAACACAGTGCTGTCATGTCAGATATGCCAAGAGTTGAGAAGTACACAGCAGAAAGAGCCCCTGATCTCCACACCACTCCCAGAACGACCCTGGAAAAGAATCGCGGCTGATCTTTGTGAACATCGTGGACAGAATTATCTAATTGTGTCCGATTACTATTCCAGATTTCTGGAGATACTGCACTTACCTTCTACAACGACATCTCATGTCACACAAAGGTTGAAGGCTGTCTTTGCCAGATTCGGAATTCCAAATGAGGTGGTGAGTGACAACGGTCCTCAGTTCTCTAGTGCAGAGTTTCGAGAACTAGCCAATCGGCTGGATTTCAAACACATTACATCAAGTCCTCACCATCCTCAGGGAAATGGTCACATCGAAAGGGCTGTGCAGATTGCAAAAAGAATTCTGAAGCAGACAGATCCTCTGTTAGCTCTCATGTGCTACCGATCGACTCCCTGTGCCACTACTGGAGTTAGTCCGGCAGAGCTTCTTATGGGAAGGAAAATCAGAACAACACTTCCAACCCTAGAGAAGAATCTTCATCCCAGGTGGCCAAATAGGAAGTCTGTCATGCTGAAAGACAAAATAGAGAAAGACAGACAAGCTTTCTACTATAATCGTCGCAATGGAGCTAAGAATCTGTCAACACTAAGACCAGGTGACACTGTTCTTACCAAGCTGGACCACGAGAAGGTCTGGGCTTCACCGGCAGTGATCAGGCACGAAAGTGTAACACCTCGTTCCTATGTCATCGAGACGGAACAAGGAGCGGTACTGAGGCGTAACCGACGTCATCTTCAAGCAGTGCCAACACCAACATTAGCAACAAAACAGGCTGTACACACACTTGCACCACAAACAAAAGGGACTGTGGACATTGAGCCTACACATACTGATACAACCGAGACTGTACCGACCCAACCATGCAGGGAAACATTTCACACTCCAAAGCGTGGACTGTTGCTTACCAGGTCAGGAAGAGTCAGTAGGCCGGTTGTCAGGCTTGACCTGTAAATAATCAGGAAACTATATGCTTCGTAACTAGTTGTGCTACAGTAGTTGTGTTTGTTCTGTTCGATAGTACATTAACAGTTACATTGCTCAAATTCATGTTATTAAGAGGTGTTAACCTAAGCTGATTACATGCTGTTTGTTATGTATGATAAAGTTACTGTCAAGGGTTTTCTAAAAAAAAAAAAAAAAAAGGGGAGGAGAAGAGAATAGCAGACTTTGTTTTCAGAAAAAGGGGGAGATGTCATGTGATGTGATATAGTGTATGGTGGTTTCAACACTGTTACTTTAAATCTGAGTGACGTGAATCATCAGGGGCGTGTCGGGACATGACGCGGGGAAGATCGGTATATGTGAACTTCAGTATATGGCTGGATGTGAATAAACGTGACGTTCATAAAGAGAGAAACTGCCTATTTACGGTCATTTTACAGTTGCAAGTTCTGCCGGGAAGACTCAATTGTTACATCACTTATTACCTTCTCATCTATCCAATCGTGTTGTAGTAAAACCCCCCCAAAAAATAAATAAATAAATTAATCAAATAAAAATGAAGAAACTAGGTTAAATGTTATGCTTGTGCAAAACATTTTAGGGACTGCTTCGCAAACGAGGGTCTGTTCAACTCTGGATTTGCACAAAAGTTGATTCTGAAAGATGAGTTGATACCAACTGTTCGTGCACAAACATCATTTCCAGAACAAATAAGTATTGCACTTCATGTTTTGTGAATGTTTCCAAATCGCATCTCTGAATTTGCTTGTTAGCATGTTGTTACAGCTAATGTAGCTAAAGATGATTATATTAATTATAATTAACAAAACAATACCTGTTCTATCTCCATGCAGCATTTATTCTCTGGCTCTGTAAGCATCCTAACACAGTTCCCACATGTTTATAGATGATAATGACGAAACAAGCCAATCGATAAGTTAAATAAAGTTAACTCCAAAACAACTGCATATATTCATCAACCATTCAGAAATGTCCATTGGCATTCTAAAAGTTGTAACTTCTTTCTGAGTCTCTCCATATGTGTCCGGCTCCGGTTCGAACTGAACAGCATAGGCTGTGAAGCTGTACACCACTCAAGACAATTTCTGATATTTTGGCTGCCTGAGATTCTTCAGTTTTGTTGTTGCTGGTATTTGTGACAAATCAGGTCCTCCCTTGAAATCGGGTCTCTATCAACTATCAGTTAATGATTATATTAAAGGGTTAGTTCATCCAAGAATGAAAATTCTGTCAGTAATTACTCACCCTCATGCTGTTCCAACCCCGTAAGACTTTCGTTCATCTTCGGAACACAAATTAAGATATTTTTGATGAAATCTGAGAGCTGTCTCACTCCTCCATAGGTTCCTATGTTATTGAAACTGACAGTCCCAGAAAAGTTAGTAAAGACAATGTTTAAAATAGTCCAAGTGACTCCAGTGGCTCAACCATAAGTTTATCAAGCGACGGGAATACTTTTTGTGCGCAAAAAGAACTAATTTTCTGAGTGGGCCTCTGGTGAGTTTACGTAGTGTAACAGCGCACGCTTCTGTGTTGTACGTCACACGCATCACACACATGGCCAGCGTCGGCCAATAGTGAGCCTACGTGCTGACCAGTGGCGATTTCTTTAAGACTGCAAGGGAAGCTCGGCTATGAATGGTCAAGTACTATTGTATTAACATTTTATTGACTAAAATGCGTTAGAAAACGTTCGTCTCAAAGACGAGTTCGTTTAGAATCAGTTACATACAGCAGGTCGGCTGACTCGATTTCCTTTGCATACATTCCCGTAGCGTCACAGTGCATTTCCCTGTTGAAGCCCAGCTTCCATTGACTTCTATGGGGCTGCTTCGAACAGTTTTTTTCAGCGCTTCGAAACTAGACGGTCATTGGATAAATGCTGCGATTATGTCCCACCCATGGAAGCTCAGCTTCTCTGGGGGTGAACGGGGAGTGGGCTGGCCTGGACTCCGGGCTTCCGCGTGATGATTGGAGGGTCTGTCGAAAGGCTGTGTCTCCTTTTGATTGACAGCGATTTCATACAATAAAAAGTCGCTGATGTTGAAGCTGTTCGAGCTCAGTCCCATCGCGGATTTTTCAAAGACAAACTGCTGCAACCTATTTCTTGGTATTTGCTTGTCGAAATTGCTAGCCAATTTTTATAATACATTTCACACAATTATACATTTATACCTTTATTATATTATTAGGCCTACTTATTATATTATTTATATTATTTTTATTATTAGTAATAATTCAAAAATAATTTAAAAAATATCTTATTATTAGTAGCATTATTATTATACTTTATTATATTATTATTTCTCCCTTTATTATATTATTACATTCATTTTTCACAGAGCATTTTCTTGAAAAGGAACGTAGAATTTACGTATAAATAAATGAATAATTTTTATGATGTAGGCCCGAAAATGAGCTTCCCCTCTTTGAAAGACCAGCAGCCGCCACTGGTGCTGACGTACAACCCAGACCTAATTCTGAGGCCTTCAGCATCCACTTGGGTATCAGAACTTCCTGTTCCTGCTGGTGGTCGATTTTGTTATGCTACCAGGGTGAGGGGTGAGGGGTGAGGGATCCCCTGCAGACGACATTGCTCTACTTGATCAAGTGCAGAGAAGTTTACAGGATCTACCAGAGCATCTGGACAAGTGGGGCTTAGAATTAGTACGCCTAAGACGAAGATCACGCGTGTCGGCTACTCTCCATCAAACGTCCCAATATCCATCGGCCAACAACATATTGATAAAGTTCGTATTGAATAATTGAACATCATTACATTATTTTTGTAACTGAAATATTTGGATATTTAACACTTGATTTAACTCAAAATTACAATTGATGATTGTGAATACATGTAGGGTAAGTGCAATTGCATGTATAAACGAAGCTATCAGGCTAATCAGGGATCTGTATGCTACCTAAGCTATCTAATACAAACATTAATGGTCATTATAATGAAATTCAAACATCATTTATCATAATATGATTTTGTAGGAATAGTAATCAGGTGCAATAGAGAGTTGCTATTAAAAGTAATTTGAGCCAATGGGATCGCTTGGGGTCCAATCAGAGGCCCTATGGCGAGGGAGGACCTGATTTTTCACTACAGCACAACGAAAGCTGTGTCCCAATTCAGGGGCTGCATCCTTTGAAGGCCGCGTCCTTCGAAGTGCGCAGCTGACGCGGCCTTCGGAGGACACACCGAGACTTGTTTAAAGGGGAAAGTATAGCCGACAATGCGAGGATCCTTGAAGGCTCCTTCAAAATGAGGCCTGCAAACACGTCCTTCTTTTCCGTGAATGCAGGATACATCAGAAGGATCCTTCGCAGCCTTGCCTATCCCAGAATTAATTGCGCACTGGAGACGAAATTGCCAGATTACACTTTTAAATGTAAGTATTGGGTTTCAATTTAATCGAATAATCGAATGTGTCTAATGATTAAAATGAAAAATAAAAATAATAATAAATACAATAAAGGTTCAAATGTTGACTTATTATGTTACCAGTATGTGATTTTACATAGGGTAGTTACATAAACTGACCATGGTGAGCATTTTTAGATAGGTTTTCAACCTTGTCTTGTTTTTAGGCAGTTATAACTATATATGTATAATATAACTTATATAAAGTTTTATATATAAAATCCGGTACATATGGTAGCCTACTGCCGCTCGTCATAACGGCTGTCACAGTTGCTAGGCGACAAAACCAGACCGTCCCATTGAACAACTCCTGGGACAGAGCTAGCAACAATTTGTTGATGTGACAATACATTTTGTTAGTTTCATTTTCCAAATAATCAGTGGTGGAATGTAACGACATACATTTACTCTGGATTAAAGTATACATTTGAAGTACTTTAGATTGTTATTCAACTCCACTTCATCTCAGAGGCAAATATGAAAAACTGACTTTTACACATGGATATAAGATTATGATAGATATCGTTTAAAAAAATATGAACAGAATATAATAGAAACACAAAAAAAAAGTCTTTTTTTTTAAAACGATTGTTTCATTTACAAATTTCAATTCACATAACCAAAAAAAAATTTTCTCTACCAATCTGTCAAGAAGAGAAAACAATCTGTCCATGCTCTCCTGTGATCTCTTCTCTGTATCTCTCTCTGAAACTTCATGCCCTCCCTAAATATCTCGATCAGCTCCTCTTCACGGTCTCGTTTTCTCTTGGCTGGTGCTGGTTCCTCATTCTATCCTTCATGGCCCGGGGAAAGGAGGACAGTATAGGCAGGGTTACCAGGTCTGTGCAACAAAAGTAGCCCAAAAAGCCCATCAGCTCCATCGGGTGGCCAAATTCTCCACTGGATTTTTGCATCTGAGGGATGTTTTGGGGGTGTTGGAGCCTCGAAATCATACTTATGGGATGGAAATCAACCCGTGGAAAAAAATGTTTACCCGCAGCAACAAATTAAAAGTAGCCCAATTCCGCGGGAAAACCTCGGACTTGGCAACACTGACGCTAGACCGCGTTAGAAGGATCCTTAGACTTGGGACAGCCTTCTTCGCACCGCTGTGACGCAATCTGCCTTCAAATGCAGCCTTCGGAGGATGCAGCCCCTAAATTGGGACAAAGCTAGTAGAGTATCCGAAGCACGAGCTGTAAGCAAGGGGGTAATCCAGCATCCGGAAAGCTTACCTTCTATGGGGGCATCCATTGGCTAACAAGCCATCACCTGCTGTTAGCATTCCATTAACTCCCATTCATTTTGGCATCACTTTGACAGCGAATAACTTTACATCTGAGGGTGTTTAAAGACACTATTTGTTCATTGTTTATTTCTAAAGAAACACAACAATGTATAAAAGGCTCCATTACCTTGTATCTTCCGTTATGGCCCCGTAGAAGCCATTTTTGTAAAAATAGGCTAACGATTGCGTCATACCCACGCGACTCTCTGTCGCACAGTAGATAAATTACCGTATAGACAGGAGGAGAAGCTCGCGCGCAATCGGGGTGGACGTGGAGGCCCAAAGTCCGATAAATTCAAGAATACTTACCAAAAGTTGCTCCTGCTCCTAGCTCATGGACAGCTCCTACTCACGCTCTCCGTCTCTGCAAGATTCGAAAGGGAATGATTCAGATTTCTCTTGGCACAGCTACTAGAAGACTTACAACTGTCAGACAGGTTGCTCACGTCACATCTACGTCATCAAGCTAGTGTTTGAGTCTGCGCATGTACGCTCAGCCATCAGGAAGAGAGTACTTCTAATTGACTTCACTGTTCTCTGTGGAAGTCTACGGGGTTGATGTGTCCATTTCTTTTACTGTCTATGGCTGTAAAGGATCCGCCATCTTCTGGAAAGAGGGCAGGGAGCAGCAGCTCATTTGCATTTAAAGGTAGGCTACACTCAAACAGGGTCAATTGCAAATTACTCAGAAAAACGCAAAAATGACTAATTTCTTGATGACTAGAAAAATGACTAGAGTGCTTTTAGTGTTTTCAGTGATGTGCAGCATGTACATATCTGTTCATATCAAAAAAAAAAAAAAAAGTGTTTTGGGGTTTCATGACCCTTTAATAAACAGAAGCCTATGCTGATTTGGTGCTCAAACTATTTTTTTTTTATTATTATTATTATTTGTAAATGTAGTACTGCTTTGATTAATAAATAGTTTAAAAATAACTGCATTTATTTGTAATATAGATATTTAAAAGTCATTTTAAAAAAAGTGATAAAAGTCACTTTAAAAAAAATTAAATGCATCCTTGCTGAACAAAAGTATTAATTTCTCAGATAAATAACAAAAATATAAATCAGAATGTGTATATTGTTTACTATTATTATGTATTCTGTACATTGTGCTTTACATTGTTGTGGACCAAACTCAAGATTTTCACTCATCATTATATCATATACTGTGACCACATTTTTTTTAATCTCCCCCTCTAGTGTGTCTTGTTACTCTATTCACACGAACACACATTCATCAGCTCCAGCTCACACTGAGACCAAACATGTAACACACCCTTAACTGGCCACCAGAACCCTGTGTTCATTTTATCTGTGTGTTTCTGTAAACAATGGCTCTTGAGAAGCCATACACTGTAAGCCCTCCAAAGCAAACTACAGCTAGACTATGATAGATCTCAGAGTGTGGAGAAACCCTCAACATCACGAAGACCCTCATTCTTCAGAGATGTTATAAGTGTGGCAATATTTATCTTTCCATGACAGAGCTTTGCAAGTGGAACCACGATATCTCTAATTTTACAAAAAAAAAAAAAAAAATATTCAACTATTTACAATTCTGTACAATTCTATAAAAAAATGCATATTAACATTTGTGCAACAGTTAGCCTATAATATGCAAAACTACATTATGCAAAAATACACAGTAAAATAATATTGCTGTCTAATCTTGTTGGCCTATGTATTTGCATTTTTTGCTGTTTAAAGTGAGTGGTAATGCAAACACAAATATTATTTGTGTTTGTCACAAATATTATTACAATTTAAAATAACTGTTATATTTAAAATTAAATTTATTCCTGTGATGAAAAGTGGAATTATTTAGCTATCATTATTCCAGGCTTTAGTGTCACGTGATCCTTCGGAAATCGTTCTGATGCTTATTTAGAAACATTTGTTATTATTTTCAATGGTAAAAACAGCTGTCCTGCTTAATATTTTTGTGGAAACTGTGATACATTATTTGCAAGATTTTCTGTTCATAAGAACATTCCTTATTTAGATTATTTATTTATTTTTTTGTAACTATAAGTCTTACTGTCATTTTTGATCAATTTAACGCATGTTTTCTGAATAAAAGTATTCATTTCTTTTAAAAAAAATCGTACTGACCTCAAACTTTTGAACAGTAATGTATTTAAATGTTTTTTGCATGTAAGCATGTGTCTCATGAGTCTGTGTGCATTCAGGTTTAAGTCCCCACCGGTGTAGAAAAACATGTCCACACATACACACACACACACACACACACACACACACACACACACACACACACACCTGTGCTCAGTCACACACTTCCTGTTACTCAAACATGCTGTTTGAATTAATCATTCATAATTCACGTGCTGATAGTGAAGCTGTCTTTATTTCATCCTTGAGGCAGTGTGGAGTGTGTGTGTATCGAGAGAGGTGGGGGAGAGCTATCCGAAGTGCAAACCCAGTGACCCATACTGCAGGATGCACCTCCCCACTGGGTGGAAACATTCTGGAGGCCATGCTGGGAAAACAAGAGCCAGAGATGGAAAAGACTTCAAGAGCAAGGGGCTACAGAGAGAATTCACGTATTCACATACATTGTCTTTTTCTCTTCCCTTCGAAAGTGGGGCCTCTTATCTTTGCTTCAGTAGACTTCGGCCTGGGTCAAACTGACATATTTTATTTAAAAATCTCAACAATCCCAGCTATGCATGGAATTCCTTTTAATAACTAATGGCACATCCTTGAGGAAACACTGAGCTTGCTAGTGTGCTTAGCTGGGACAGCATCCACTCTCTCCCTCCGAACCTGTCAGGCTCTACAGTGAGGTGTTGATGATGAACACAGACACAGATGATGGAGAGACACAGAGAATTCCACAGACAAGTGGTGTGGCCTGCTCTTCTGGGGGTCATGGATGGAGCACGGCTGTTGCTAGTCCTTCCTCTAAGAAATCATACAAAATCAGAGATAAAGTAGCCAATAAGGAGACACAACTTCCTACACACAGGCACATGTAGAAAATAAAAGAGTGCAGAAGATTATGATGTGAATAGAAAAAAGGGGTAATTAAATTAATTTAAACACATGAGCATCTTAAAGGAGTTGTTCACTTTAAAATGAAAATTACCTCATGATTTGCTCACCCTCAAGCATAGGTGTATATGACTTTCTTCTTTTAGACGACTACAATCAGAGTTATATGTGACCCTGGATCACAAAACCAGTCTTATGTTGCACGGGTATATTTGTGACAACAAAACATTGAATGGGTCAAAATTATAGATTTTTCTTTTATGCCAAAAATCATTAGGATATTAAGTAAAGATCATGTTCCATGAAGATATTTTGTAAATTTCCTACCATAAATATATAAAACATTTATTTTTGTGAATGGATGCAGCACTATCGCCAATAGAAATGGACAACTTCTCAATATTTAGATTTTTCTGTACCCTCACATTCCAGATTTTCAAATAGTTGTATCTCGGCCAAATATTGTCCTATCCTAACAAACCATACATCAATGGAAATATTATGTATTCAGCTTTCAGATGATGTATACATCTCAATTAAAAAAAAAATAGCCATAAGACTGGTTTTGTGGTCCATGGCCACATATCAATAAGCACCCTGATGTTTCCGAGCTTTATAATGGCAGTGGATTGCAACCATCAGTTTGAAGCTCAAAAAAGTGAATCCATCCATCCATCATAAACAAACTTCAAACGGCTCTGGGGGGTTAATAAAGGCCTTCTGGAGCAAAGCCATGAGTTACGACACATGCAAGAAAAATATTCATATTTAAAACTTTATAAAGCTTCTGGCCAAACGAACATAACGATTCGACTTAAGTCTAAAACGCATCTTATGCGAGTAATGCAACGTACTGCTGAAATTTACGCTATGCCATGACGCACTGCGCTACTTCTGACGTCTTACAAAGTTGTGCTCTAGACGCAAGTAGACTGCATATGGCCGTTTGGCCGGAAGCTAGAATTTTACTTTGTAATGTGTTAAATATGAATATTTTTCTTAAACAAACTCATGTCTTTGCTTCAGAAGGCCTTTATTAACCCCCCGGAGCCGTTTGAAGTTTGTTTATGATGGATGGATGGATGCACGTTTTTGAGCTTTAAACTGATGGTTGCAATCCACTGCCATTATAAGCTCTGAAGCGTCAGGGTGTTCATTAATATAAATCTGATTGCATTCGTCTGAAAGAAGAAAGTCATACACCTAGGATGGCTTGGGTGAGTAAATCATGGGGTAATTTTCATTTTAAAGTGAACTACTCCGTTAATGTCTCAGCAGAGCTGAGAGCCCAGGTTATGAGTCATATGAAGACACTCAAAGGTTTCATGACTGAATATAAGCTTGTGGTCTTCCTGCATTCATGCCATTCCTTCTATGATTACTTTGTCATGGCTGATTTAACTTTAGTAGGCCTGTATATTTTTTCCAAAGTACAAGGAAGGACATCATACCTAGATCCTTATCTGGTGATAGAGCACCATGTATCTTTACATTTTCTGTGAAAATGCTTAGGTTTTTTCCTGTGCAAAACTCACAGTCATGATACTATTTTGTTGTGTTTGCTTGCCAAGGCATTGCTGTATGGACATTATATTGGTTTTGGCATGTTACTCTTTGGTTGCTAGGGTGTTCTGGGTGGTTGCTAAGTGGTTGTTTACTGAACATCAAAAGAAACCATTGTCAAGGATCCTCCTTCAATACAAATACAAAGAGCACCAGACTGCGACTAAAATAGTCACAAATCCGACAATAAATTATAACAAATTAAAATCTAGTCATCATTGTGCATATAAAATACATATTCACAACAAAGTTTTGTTGTAATAAATGTCCATGAGAAATTCCCCTTTAGAAAGCACCACTAATAATTTAAGGCTGAAAAGAACCTGCTGAGAACAGTAAGAAGCGCTAGACGGACTAATTTCCAACAGACCTGGAAGCTCTGCAGTCACTGAAAGCACTTCAGCATTTATGCAACCAAGGCCGTAACCAGGGTTTGAAAATTAGTGAGGTCCGAGGTGAGGTGCAGGGCCGGATTAAGAATTCAGAGGCCCCTGGGCACAATCAATGTCTTGTAGGCCCCCCCTTAGGCAGGCCTAATGTATAGTTTGTCCAAGGACATTTTAATTTTGCATTAAGAGTTTTAGTTTACTGACTTAAAAGGAACTTTGTTGTACTATGCTGGAGTAAAGTTCATAAATGATAGATCTTTCCCATATAGGATTTTGTAAAACTATGTTGGGTAAACCTCTGTCCCTCTAGGGGGGTTCGGGGGCATGCTCCCCCGCAAGAAAATTTTGTACATTTTAAGGTTAAATGCATCAATCTGGTGCTCTTTGAGAGCTCAAAATTAAGAGCTTCAACGGGCTTCAACCCATGAACTGTGCACAAATAAAAAACATTGACTTGTACCTGGACATTAAAGGGGGCTCAAACATATTTTTTAGTTATGATATGGAGTTTCAGTCTACATTACATTATAACTGGTGTTTTAGTATGCCAAACAATTAGTATAATAATATAATAATGATTTCTATAATTATTCCTATGACATAAAATCCATATAGCCTAATAAATGAAAATGAATATTTCAAAAGTATATTTTACATTACACTATAGGAAAATTACAATACTTTTGTCCTAATGTCTTCACTTGCAAGAAATAAACCCTTTGATCGCGTGAGCAAAGTGCGCACTTTTCTTTAAATCACGCAGCACAAACATAATGCCTATATAGGATACTTAAAGTCTTGTGCTGTTTTATAAAGCACAAAACCATATCACGGTTTCGATATTAGTTCGTTGGCAAAATATAACGCTAGAGACCTTTATGTTAGGCTATACATTTTACATCTCATGTGTATTGGGAAAAGGGAGAAGAGGGAGAAGAGCGAGTTCGGCAAAAGGCGGATTCGAACTCGAGTCGAACGCGTCAAAAGCTACTTAGTTTCAAGCACCTCACGCACGCCCAACGACCCGTGCAACTGTAGCTATTTAGTTGTGGGTGCCTTTTTTGCTAAAAAGACAGGCACTTAGTGCAAATTATACGCGCCATTATCGGAAATGTAAAAGAAAAAAAAGTTTATTGGCACTTTTTGGTCATTTCATGACTTTCAAATTGACATCAACTACGATGCTGTTGCATCATGCTTGTAGTTTCTTTTGCGCTTTATTTATAAATTATAATAAAGTGACATAAAGCGCTCTGCCGCATTTTTTACAGTCTATGCTCACAACACGCTCTCAAGCCCCGTTCACTGATCTACCTTCTCGCAGCGACATAAATTGCAAACACACATATGACGCGGTTTAAACGGCTAATTAATCATTCAGAGAGCTTGAAATTTTATTTTTGAATATAAAAAAATGACCGAGGTCCGGACCTCGGTGACCTCATAGCTGGCTACGGCCATGTATGCAACATGAAAAAGATTAATCCAGGGTGTTGTATACGTGTGTGTGTGGATGCTGTGTGCATATGTGTGTGTAGATTTGTTAGGGTGTCTGGCTGTGCTGCTTTGCATGTGTCAGCAAGCTTGTATACACTGTGCCAGCATAATGCTACAGACCCACAATGCAGCAGTCAGCAAGAGAAGAGAGGGGGAGGGAACAGAGAGGAGATGAGATGGGGAGTGGGTGATGGGGAGAGGGGGTCGTGGAGGAGCCAGGTCAGAATCTTGATTTTTTTTTTTTTTTTTTTTTTTTTTTGATGGGTGTAGAGAGGTCTGTGTAGTGGACTTCCACAGCCACAGGAGGGAGCCGCTTCAGATATACCACAACATTTTGAAAGAAACCACACATCCATGCACTAAGCTAAGCTTCCTGAGAACTAAGCTTCCTTCCTTTAGAATAAAATGCTGTTTACTGAATACTGTGCACTGAACCTTATTTTGTTTAAATAGTAAGTAAAACAGTAGGCAGATATTTCAAACTCTAGCCAAAGTGAATGCCCTATGGCCTTAATGCATGTGAGTGCCATTATCTTGTAAATAAAAAAGTGAATTAGCATTTTTAATCAAGTGTGTGTAAAATTTAGATCAAACCTATTCCAAAAGCTATTAGCTCCAGCACAGCATGTAGATGATGATTGTGATCGCTACCTATGAGTTAAAGACCTATCAGCCTGTGCCAAAACTTTCATGCCAGAACTTGGTATTAAATGGATTTTTGAATGATAGCTATGATAGCTTAAAGGGTTAGTTCACCCAAAAATGAAAATTCTGCCATTAATTACTCACCCTCATGTCGTTCCAAACCCGTAAGACCTTCGCTCATCTTCGGAACACAAATGAAGATATTTTTGATGAAATCTGAGAGCTTTCTTTCCCTCCATTGACAGCAACATTATTGCAATTTTCAAGGCCCAGAAAGGTTGTAAAAACATTGTTTTCATTTTTGGGTGAACTAACCCTTTAATGATAGCTAACATGACAAAGCCATGTTTGAAAGTTTAGAAGGTTTAAAAAGTTTTGGAGTTAGAAGTGTTTTATAGCAGTGGTTCTCAACCTTTTTGACTTAAGGGAGATTCTCCAATACAATATTCAAATATTCAAAGTATTGGAGATATTTGCACTGGTATTTCTGTTGTAATTATGACAGCACTTTCTTTCTTTCTTTCTTCTTTCTTTCTTTCTTTCTTTCTTTCTTTTTCAGCCTTTATGAATAAGTTCTTTTGACAGCAGTTTATGGGCAAAACATGTCTTTAAACATGTTCTTTCAGCACTGAGATTGTGTTTAAACTGCAATCATTTTTATCATCAAAATAATTGCCCGATATGATTTTTCAGTAGTGCAATGGCCTGCCATGCCGGCAATATGAAGGCTTAAGCTTTAATACAGTTCTTGTTTTTAATACTGGCCTTGTGGTTTAATCATCTCAGGGTTTGATCACATTGTTGGCCAGAACTGAGAGTGTAATGCATGCACTCTCTTATGTGCTTTTCTCACTGCCAAAAACACTCTAGCACACTCACAGGAAGAGGTCAGTCTGCAGTCAGCTTTGTAATCCTAGACTTTAGGGTGGATAAAACAACAGCTTTTTATTGTCTGTTATTAAGGGGATATTATTGTTGATGCTATCGCTCACCTGCCTGTTTGAAAAATTTCAGATTATCAGGTTCATGCTCAACTTTGATCAGCACAGGAACAATCCTCTCACTGAAGGAGATAGTGTTGTACAGATGACCTGCTTTCACTGACGGCTTTTGATTTTAAGGGAGATCTGAATTTGGGTAGAGGGGTGTTATCAGACGAGACGTCGACTTTCTTCCCAGCAGGCAGACAGAGAGACAGACAAGGACCTCTGTCTAACCCCGCTGCATCAGTGCTGTGTTTGGCACGCTGCAGGGTCACGAAACGGGGATCAGACAGTGTTATGCAAGTGTTTGGGTGGCTGGATATTCCTGTGTATGTGTGTGCGTGCAGAAATGGCTGCGTGTCTTGAAGGCATGAGTGCTCTCTCGCAGTGTGGTCGGTCTGTCTTTGTTAGTGTTTGTGTGAGCGACAGCCAAAACACTCCACAAATGTCCGTCGTCATCAGCGTAGGCTCTTTTTTTTTTTTTTTTAATGGTTGCAAACTACAGCAAATCCAGAAACCAAATCCATCCTCTCCTCATTTCTACCTTCTCTCTTTCACTTTCATAAAAAGTACTTCTCAAAAAAATAAAAATAATGATAATTTAATTATAACATGTCATTTAATCCAAATAGGCCTTCTCCAGCGGCTTCTAGAAAAGCAAAAATCACATGCTGGGTTATAATGAATTTGTGAGAGCTTAGTTTGGAAAACATATGTTAAAAATATTACTTTTTGTCCCTGGCAGCCTCATGGGAAGACAAATGAGGATTACATGTTTCGAGACCACAACGCTGAGTTTTTCAGATTTCATTACCTCCTTCTCTAGAAAAGCTTGCTGCTAAAAAATATTTCCACAATCCCTGAGGCTGGAGTTGTTATAAACATAAATGATAATGTTTTTAATGCACTTAGTCGTTTTGGACAAAGGTTTCTGCCAAGTGCATTAATGTAAATGTTTTCAATATTTCCAGAAATGTGTGCCGCCTGAGTGACTGTATAATATGTTTAATCCGCCCAGGTATTTTTTCTTTTTTTTTTTTGCACATAAATCACATTATCATGATGACCATGTAGTATGTTCTATGTCTATTTGTGTTGGGGAGTCTGTGTTGTATTACATTGGGAAGTTACTTGTCCTTTCATTTCCTTTTTTTTTTTTTTTTTTTTTGCTTTTGTTTCCTAATTTCCCTTTTTTTTAAACACTTGTCTCGATGCTCTCTCTCTCTCTCTCTCTCTCTCTCTCTCTCTCTCTCTCTCTCTCCCTCTCTCTCTCTCTCTCTGTGAAGTTTCATTCTCTTTTTCTTGTGCTTGCCGATGTGTCGTATCATGTTTGCATACTTCCTTTATTCCTATATTTATCTAAATACAGAACTGCTGAAAAGGCTGTGTATGAGGATGTGTGTGATAACACACTTCAGTGTAATTGCTTTATTGTCAGTACTAATGTATTAGTAGTAGGAACTGAGCTGCACCAAAGGTAAAGGCCATACGTTTTATATAAAATCCAAACTTACATTAAAAACTATGTATGCATGTACACTACCATTCAAAAGTGGGGGTCAGTAAAAGTTTCTTTCTTATGCTCACCAAGGCTGCATTTATTTGATCAAAATACAGTAAAAACAGCAATATTGTGAAATATTATGTTAATTTTCAAATGCAATTTAAACTTTTGAACGGTAGTGTATGTGTCTGCTTATTTATTATACACTTGCTGTGATAAAAAGAACACGTTTAAACACATGATGAAAACAGCACATGACTATAAGTCCTCCTTGCTGAGTGCTTTGTTTTACTCAAGGAAATGCTTCATGAACAATAGTATACAATTTTGATACACTGTAAAAAATTTCTAACCCTCCCAAATCAAACATTTCAAGTGACCGATAACATCTAAATTTTTCACTTGGCCCAAGTGAAATTCTTGTTGCAATAGTCTGTTAACATTGGCTCAGTGAGAAATAATACGTCAGACTAATTGAAAAATGTAGATGTTATCGGTCACATGAAATTTGGCCAACTTGACTTGGGGATGTAATTTTTTTTACAGTGTAATGTGTTGAGATTGCAGTCTAGAGTGACTCCTTAATGGGGGAAGAACAAGAACAGTTTCTTCCTAATCAGATGATACTCTTTAGGATCAGTAGTAATTTCTACAATGCTGTTGTTTTTCAGACAATTTGCTCCCCTATTTCAAATTCACCATCATGTCCAAGAAGAGCATCATATTCATAGGTAGCAAGTCTTGCTCGTTTTGAAGCTAGTGAAGGTAAGTAACAGAGGAATTTTATATAAACAGGGTCAAATTGACCCGTACACTCCCATTTAAAAAGTTGCTAATATGTACCGTTTTGTATGTACACTTTTGGTACCATACCTTTGAGGTAATATGCACTCTTTTGGTACAAAGGTGTACCTTTTGAAAGGGTACTGACCCAGTGACAGCTTTTTTGTTTTTAGTGTATCGCAGCATTGTACCTTTGTTATATATTCATGTACAAATCACAGATGTGCATGATAACACGAAGTTTCAGCATGAAAAGCTGCTTTTAAGAGGGTTAAAGTTGCCCGCAACTACAGCTCTGAGGGGTTGTCAGGAGACACGGGCCGCATGGTTCCAGTGTGGTTCTTTTGGCCTAACACATCCTGTACTCATTAGTGGTATCAGGCCAGACCAAAGATTTCAAACATCAGAAAACATCACTCTTGCTTTCTCTAGTTTCTCCTCTCATAGTCTGTGTAATGATGTGAAGATAAGTGATATTAGCTAAAGCTTTCACGTGTCGACTCCAGCATTTGTAATTGCCCTTCAAGTGGTGCACTCAAGATGTCTCGATGTAGGAAATGTTCACTAATAGCTCTTTTTGTTCTCTCTCTAGTTCCTCTGTTCTTTTTTTTGTGATGCCTCTGCAGAATCAAGGTTGCAGGAGTCTTGAAAGATGAGGATTTTCCTCTCCGCTCCATCCTCTGCTTTGCTCTTTGCACCTGGGGGCACGGCTGTGTGGGCATATGGCTGGGCGGCAGAAGAGGAGGTGAGAAGTGTGTGAGGTTGAGAAAGGAAGAGGGAGTGACAGAGAGAAAGGATTTAATGAGGCCCAACCACCAGACTGGTAATCAGTGATCGCACTCATAGTGGGCCTTTTTGTTTGAAGCTGCACCGCAGGATCTCCCTCCCTAATGTGCCAACTGCCTTCCTCTCCATTTATTCACTACACTCTCGCTCTCTATCCTCTGTTTCTTCCTCAAACCTCTCCTTCCTCTATGACACTGTCTCTTCCTCTCTTTCAGTCTCAATAATGAGACATACTGACATATATATTTAGACTATACAGTTCTTAAGTATGGAGGCAGTACTATTTTAGAAATTGATACTTTTATTAAGCAAGGGCGTATTAAATTGGACAAAAGTGACATTTATAATGTCACACGGGATATTAAATAAATGCTGTTCTTTTGAACATTATATTCAACAAAGAGTCCTAAAAAATGTATCACAGTTGCCACAATAACTATTTCCAACATGATAATAATAAGAAATGTCAGTATAAGGTCAGTAAGATTTTTATTTTACTCTATTTTATAAAGTAATGAATTCTTCAATTCAGTTTCCAACACATGAAGCACAACACTGTTTTCAACATGGATAATAAGAAATGTTTCTTGAGCAGCAAATCAGCATAAGAATGATTTATGAAGGATGATGTGGCACTGTTTTTTAAAACTGTATTTTAAATTGCACTAATATTTCACCAAAATTTTGTTGTATATTTTTATCAAACAAATGCAGCCTTGGTGAGCATGAAAAACTTTTTTCAAAACATTAAAAAAAAATATTACTGATCCTAGGCCTAGGCTACATATTTTTTTTAACTCTTTCCCCGCCAGTCAACAAAAGTTGCCAGCCACCGCTAGCATTTTTGATCATTTTCACAAAAGTTTTGTGGCGCCCAGAATATTTTGTTGTAGGCTATCAATATCTGAACATGCAATAAGCCATATCAAAACGAAGAACTGACCCTTTGCTTAAAAAATAAATAAATAAATAAAACATTTCATTCTAGCTTCATGGATTCTTTTTTTTAATCAACATTTGAATGTGTGTTTCATTAAAAAAAAAAAAAAGTTACATTTTGAGCAAAAAGCTAAAAAAAATTGTAGTTGTAAAAGAATATGTCTGGATCGGTTTTAGAAGGGTGATCAAAATATAGATCGAAGTCGAAGTGCATCTGCACTTTAACTTATGCCCTGTCCCAAATGGAACCCTAAGCACTCGCGGTCTTCCTCTGAGTCCACACTTTCGTGACGTAATGGCGCGTTGACTGTCGGGAAGAAGTCTGCTGCGGAGTCCGCATCAGCGCGGACTCGGCAAAAGTGCGCATCAAGGGTGCAAATCGACCACATGGGGGCGCTCGCGAGCACCCTTCTGAGATCTAAAAATGAGAAATGGGACACACTGCGGTCTCACGGACTTAACGGACACGCGCACGCGGCAGCCATTGTAAGTCCACAAGACAGAAAGTGCACATGAAGTGTGCCATTTGGGTCAGGGCCTTACATATCGCTTTGTTTCTGCTTCTTCTTCACCTGTGTTTTGATCAGGATATTCAGTAGCCTACTCTATCTGAAGATGTGTAATAGCGCCCCCTACCGTATAACAGTGAAAACACTGAAAGCCGGAACATTCCGTCAATGCCAGGGAAGCTGTGGCAGCTGCATCCAAAATTGCATATATAGTAGGCGAAAAAAAGTAGCCTATTTGACAAAAGAAGTATGTCCGAATTCACAGCACTCATAAAAGAGTTCAAAAAGTACCCAGATGACCGTATTCTTCCTCTGAGATTCTGAAGTGTGCATACGATGGGCACTTTATCCCATGAAGGGAGAGGATTTGTGACTGGCTACACCCGAAATCGCATACTCTCTTGACTAGGTACTTATTTTGAATAAGTAATTACTTAATGGCCGCTAAAAATGTATGTTCTGTATCATATGAATGTCTTTAGTATGAATTTAATCTGGACTTACTACAGTCGGCATGTTGTCATTATCATGTGACCAATCAGCATCAGTTGCGTTGCTTCGCTGCCATTCACAATTCCTCTCCCATGGCCTCATGGGATAGTAAAGTGTCCATTGTATGCACACTTAAGAATCTCGGCGGAAAAAGTAATCCGGGTACTTTTTGGCAACTCTTTAGGAGTAGGCTTAGAGAATCTGGACATACTTTTGTCACACACTGATTTTTTTGCCTATTATAGTTGGGAAGTATGCGATTTTGGATGCAGCCAATGGCAGTGGCGCGACGCAACTGATGCTGTAGGACACGTGTATAAATACGCATTTATAATAGATGTGAAAAATACTAACCATGATTGTAAAGATAATTAAAAATGAACTATATATATTTTTTGCATTTATTTATTTTTCCTGCAGAACCCCCACCAGTTACATTGCTATTTATCTCATAAATCGGAATGGCAATGGTGAGATTTAAGGTAGTTTATTTTAGCATCAACAAACTTATCTTTTCTTGCACAATCAAAGGGGAAGAAGGAGCAGCACGCAACACTTCAGGTAGTGTGTGTTTCATGGAAAAAACATGATCCTGTTTTCTCTCTTGAGACACATTTGTCTGTTCATGTTGAGTGTCACTGCAAAGAGCGCTCTGAGCCTGAAAGACTGTAATCATCTAATGGACTGCGGCTAAGATAACCAGAGGACATTTCAACTCACTTTGAGTTTTGTAAACATAAATATAAGAATAATTTGCTTTCTGTTGTTACCAGTGTGTTAGTACTAACCCTATAGGTAGGGTTGTCACATTCATTTAAAGGGGTGGTATAATGCCCTTTTCACAAGATGTAAAATAAGTCTTTGATGTCCCCAGAGTGTGTATGTGAAGTTTGAGCTCAAAATACCCCACAGATATTTTTATATAGCATGATAAAGCTGTCAATTTTTGAGGGTGAGCAAAAACGCACAGTTTTTGTGTCTGTTCCTTTAAATGCAAATGAGCTGCTGCTCCCAGCACAGAGGGCGGAGCTTTAAGAGCTCACACAGACATGTACTGGAAATTTCAAAAACTTTTAGCCTTTTTATGTTTAAACCGAAGTCAGACAATGATGGAGAGAAGAAGTGACAACATGTAGACAACATTTCTGAATGGTTAGTTGGTGAATTTTTGTAGCTCATGGTAGTTATCGTCTAGTCCTTGATTAGCATATTCTGTCATGATAATCTATAAATCGTGTTCCGGGGGCGGGGTTTATGTACATTTTAAGGTTAGTGGTGTCACTAACCCGTGAAGAATGTCGTGTAGTCCCAACCAGCCGTTTGTTGTAGTCCTTAAAAAGCAATTTCTTTAAAATAAAATATCTCCCTTTGCTTTGAACTTTGAGCATTGTAACTTTGCAGATGTTGTTTATGCTCAAACAGCAACATTACACACTAACTAAAGTTAAAAAAGTTAAATCATATTCAACCACCCCTTTAAAGCTCTTCAGATTCATATGCTTGCCGACGTTTCAAACACAGATTCGCTTTGAGGGGGTGAGAGCTTCAAATTCAGCATTATATCTCATCTATGGCTTGATATGTTGTTTCTGTACAGAATCAGGGGCGTCACTAATATTTCAGTTGCGAACACCTAGATTGGACGAAATAAGAAAAGACTGATATCTCCAAAACTGATAACCAGGATATTTTCTAATCATGAAATGTAAAAAAAAAATAATATTTTTTTCATGCAGTTCCAATTAATGCACGTGTAGTTGGGGAAACAAAATGATCAAAAAGGCAATTGGCACTTTTAACGGTAAAGGTTTGTGAGGTTGATTGTAATGTAGATTTGCTGGAGTGCAGAACAGGGTTTGCAATGGTGTACGAGGTCTCATGATCTGACCGTCAGTTTTCTGTTTGACTCAGACTCCGTTAGTGATGGTGAAACTGATAGCGTTGTTGAGCTGTGACATCCAAGCTTTATCAGTGTCAGTTAGTGTCTGTGTGAGATTGTGTATAGCTTGTTAGCATGTTAGCTTAGACAGGCTACATTTGTTCTGTCCTAAAGGCCTTTCTCTCCTCCCCACATCTACACACACACACACACACACACACACACACAAAGAAACTCTAAACATTCACTACATTGTACCTGCATCAATGGGTATTAACATATGTGTGTCCAGGTGTGACAGACAATAATAAAGAAAAAAAAGCCCTGCAGAACAGATAACTGCATAACACACCATGCAAACAGACATGAACTCTTATCTGGCAACACACCCAGACACACACACACACACACACACACACACACACACACACACACACACACACACACACACACACACTCTCTCTCTCTCTCTCTCTCTCTCTCTCTCACACACACACACACACACACACACACACACACACACACACACACACACACACACACACACACACACACACACACACAGACTGTTATTTTGACTTGTCACCCTCAACTCCCCTCAACTCTCTTCTCTCTGTCCCCGCTAATGGTCATCTAGTTGATAAATAATTCAGTGCGACAGGTTCTCTGGCAGCCCTGTCTTAAGTAAGCAAAGCCTCTGATTTAGCAGTGTCACCCTCATGCTTCTAAAATCCAAGGTCATCTCTTGTAGACTACAAGCGCTGCTGGACAGAGTCAAAGTGCTAGTGCTTCATGTTCAACAAATGATACTAGTGAGTTTGCTCCGAAATTACAGTATACAATTATAGTCTTATTGGAAAAACATGCCTATACCAAAAAACAAAACAAACAAATAGAGCTTGAGTGATCGAATGGAATTCAAGCGTAGTTCAGGCAGACCACTGATCGCTAAGCAATATCAGCTGACGCTCAGCTGATTTGTTACTCCATCTACTCTAATCGACTATAGTATTTAAGCTCATTCAACGAACGCTCCGCAGTCTGTTGCACAGACATTTACACCCACCTCCTAGCATCTTCATCTTTCATATAGAAACTCTATGTACATAATCATTGTATCTCCTTCTGTAAACATATGCTATAAACATATGGATTTGTGTCTCAAGGATGTATCTCAGCTGTCTAGTATGGCAGCGCGAGCACCTTAGAACCTAAGCCTCTCGCCAAATCCAAAGATTGTCAATAAATTTTATTCTCAAAGTGGTCCTGACTGAAATACCTCCGGTGTTTATCGACCCAGGATGTCATTCACTACCTTCTCCTCATTAATTTTTTTTTAAAGTTAGCTATCAACCCTATTAGTATTCCTCAATCGATTCATTGTTTTTTAATACATTTTTTGTAAAAAGTGTATAGGGTCACTGACGACCCGAGGTATGTAGTAGTGTAAGTATATTTTTTTCTGTGCAACAATAATTCAATCTCAGATTATTTCTTTATTCCTCAAGGTGGCAATGTCTGATACACAATGATGACATGTTTCACGCATAATTCAAGTGCTTGGGTACGAGCTCAGAGACTTGTAGAAGCAAGCTAAAATAGCAAGTGCGTTTTTTATTTCCCATATGCTTTTGTTAACACTATCGGTTAGGTTTAGGGTAGGGTTTATGGTAGGTTAAGTACGTTATTTTCAGACATTATTAAGCATTAACCTTTTAGCGCCCCTTACTGGAAATTTAATTTCCAAACTGCCCCGATACCTACAACAATTGTATCTTACTAAATGTAACAAAACGTTGCCAAAATCTGTTTTGGATAAAACTGAGCATGCTTTTAGTGCCACTCACTGGGCATTTCACTTTGAAAGTGTTTACAAAATGTCCAAATGTTATTTTTACTGTATGGGCAAAAACAGTCGAACAATCTTTAGAATTTATTTTATGTTCTTCAGAATTATATAGGTTTGGAACAACATTTTCTGCAAGATCTGATACCATCCCTGTAACTTATAGGTAGAGCTCACACACAGCCTAAAATATACAATTATGCATTTCTCTTTATCTCACTCTTTCTTGCTGCCTTCAGGCCATGTTGAAATGATCTCATATATAAGAAAAGCTCACAATGGCATGTTTACCACTGGGAATTTCTTTAAGCACAAACTTTTCAAGCTGTTACTGTGCCAGCGTATGAATCATGGCGGAAGTGAATTTGAATAGGGAAAAATTTTCAGTTTCAATTAAATGTGAATGTTGACTAAGGTTTTGTGTACTTTTGATGAATAATAGTGATAAAGCCTGCCAAATTAACTTATTTAAACTGAATCTAGGCTTGTGTGACATTTCAGTCTTTGTGGCAGCACAAACACGATAATATTCACAGATATTGCAAAGTTATGCAGAACTCTTTATATGCAGTTGCTTTTTATTTTGTTGAGCTAGTGCCAAAAAAAAAAAGCTTCCTGTCTTTATCAGTAATTGAAAAGGTAATAAAGAGATATTTTTTTTAAACCAAAATCACACCACTTCTGTGTTTATATGTGAGTATGATCTTTTCAAGATTACTATTTTTCATTGTGTGATAAATTCAGTTTGTCTGGAATAATCTAATCACTAGCCCTGTTTACACCTGGTATTAAGATGCGTTTTGGTCGATCAGATCACAAGTAGGCAAGGAAGACACATACCCCTTTACAACTGGTATTTTAATCTGTCTGTTTTTTCCACTTTCAGCCACTTCCACTGTCCTGATTTCTTCAAGGGGAGGAAAAAAACAGAAAAACATACGGAGAGCAGCAGCTTTCATTTCTGCCAAACTCGCCAAACGCTTGTTAGAAATCAGGAATGGTGTGAGAACATTGTGCTTGGTATGTTTTTCGTCTTCAAACCAAACTTGGGTCTCCAGCCAGCAAAGTTAGAATCCCGTCTGGCTTCCCATAATATTTACGCGTTAGGTCAGAAGGTGGAGAGCAAGCAGTCTTTTGAAGCTGTTTGAACACATTCGACCACATGGGCGTTTACACTACGAAAGCAATCCGGTCGAATGCGTTTTTGACTACCTCTGGAAGTGGTCGAAGGTGGAGAAGCTCAAAATGTTTTAGACCACGTTTACACCTGTTTTTAGCGTCGTCCACTTGTGTTCCGATCGACCAAAACGCATCTTAATACCAGGTGTAAACGGCCATTGACAACCCAGTTTATTAGGACGTACATTTGACTTGCCAGCATGTGAATGTGGTTGTTTTGTTTTACTTGAAGAAGTAGTTCTGATGAGAAAGCACTGATACTTCCCTCTGATTACAAAATGACTGTACTGTAGGTTTCGAATACATTGTAACCAGTAGACTGTTTTCTGCATGGAAGGGCAGGAATGTGAGATTTCAATGGCTCTCTGTTTCTAACCTGCCTACATTACTGAGAGTTTTCTCAAGGTGACTGAGCTCAACATAGTTTTAATATTTAATCTTAAACACACACACACACACACACACACACACACACACACACACACACACACACACACACACACACACACACACGCTAACATACCCAGTGCCACTGTTCACCTGGCTGTGTAAGGGAACGAGCATGCTGGGTCATCCAATCCAGTTCAGGGTGCTGATTTTAACTATGACATTGCAGGATACAGTTTGAGTGAGGGGTGTCGATAGACCTTATAAATACTGCTGTGCCCAAGTAAAAATATTACTGATAAATCATCGTCTGAAGGTATGAATACCATACCAGCCTGAGAATCATTTTCAAGAATGCAGCAATCATGTCACATGTGTTTTCTCTCTGCTGTTTATAATCAGAACTAGCCATAACAAATTTGCGAATTGGGTCTGTGCCCTAATACTGACAAAAGGCTAGAAACACTCCATGTGCGTGTTTGCATATCTACACCTAAAAATGTAATTTTAACCTTATAGCAACTGGCAAATTTAGTGATTTTACAGTCTATAATGACTGGAAAGAGGAGTGTAACATCAAACACAATCAGTTCGGCTGGATCGTTGCACTGTTCAGGGGAAAATGAGCTCTGCTTAGCATGTGGCTTCTGGTTCCTCCTTCCTCTGTTTAATGGTCTAGAATGATTGAGTGTTAGGGTATAACATTCTCTCTCCTAATGGCTGAGGGTAGAGGGAAGAGAAGAAGGGGGTTGGGCGGCACGACAAAGACACATCTACCCCCATAGAGGCTCCATGCTGGGGCTGTCACCAGTTCATACACACACACATACACACAACCTCCACTCTCACACTGTCTTCCCTTTCCTCACCTCTCAAATGTGCATTTGACTGGGTCTGTTACAAAAGTGTGCTGCAGAGCTTGAAGAGACGGGGAAATGTGCAATCTATATAGGCAGGGGGAGGGAGAGAGAGCAATAGAGGGGAAAGGGTAAAGAGGCAGACCCAGCCCTCTCTGTGGCCATTACGCTAACTCGTGGATCAATACTGGTTGTAAGTATGACTGAGCTCACGCTGAAAGCCTTCTGCAGACCCGTATATAATGACAGCCGTATAGAGCAGCTGCACAGATGGGCAGAGCATTGCCAGGCCATGAATCACAAAGGGAGTGAGAGAATAAGAGAGGAGTAAAAACAATGGGAACCCCCCTTGGAGTTTTTGTAGCATTTTTTAACACGTTGGTTTTTTTTCTCCTGCATCTACTGCTGCAATACTGATGTGACTGGATCACAGTCATCCGTTGACTTTCATCTGCAGGAATCAAAAGGTCTTCTTGTAGTCATGTGATATGGATTTAGAAAGAAACCACACTTTCTTTGTCTATGTCAGGGCGCTGATTTTTGTTCGCATTTCTCTCTCTCTCTCTCTCTCTCTCTCTCTCTCTCTCTCTCTCTCTCTCTCTCTCTCTCTCTCTCTCTCTCTCTCTCTCCCTTTCACTACTTTACCCTCTCTCTCTCTTTTTTCTCCCTTTCACCAGTTTATCGCCATTCAAATCAAGACATTTATGGGCATTTCCACCAGAATAGCGTTGCAAAAATCTAACAATAAAAAGTAAATATGAAAGAAAGAAATGAAAGTAAATATTTGGTATTGTAGTATATAATTTTCTCTGAAACACTCAAGCCAGAACACAACAACATTTTTAGCAAAACATTTTAGCACATTTTGTGAAATTCTGAAATGCTCCCACTTTGTCTCCCACAAAAAAAAATGTAGGGCAGGGACTTTGGTTGTTGACTTTGGTCCATTCAATTTTGATTTGGATGGAAGCAGATCATAATTCGAGTTTCAGTTGATTGAAAGGGGCAGCGTTTAAGCAATTGGACTAAATGATTGGGAAAGTCTTGCATACATGACCAGAGAGTGTCATTTCACCGGAAGTTCGAGTTATGACATATTGATTAAAAATTACAAGATAAAAAAAAAAAGAAACATGCATGGCTGAATCATTAACAATAAGATCAATAAGAGGCATTTAGAAAATAGATAAAGTGAATATCCATTTCATGGCAACTTTAAATATTTTTAAATAACATAATACTTTTAATACATGTGCCAGATTTGGCGTTGATTTATACCAATGAAGGGAATTTTATATGATGGGGAGACAGGGAAGTGAAAGATCAAATGTCCTAATGTGTCAGGAACAGGAAAACACGTTGAGTTTTGTGCCAAGGCTCCAGTATAGAACACATAGTGCTGGTGTATCCAAGCACTGCAGCTGTGGCTGCACAACTATGCACTGTGTAGAGAGCCTTTAAATCAAGATGCAAGCAGGGCCTCTCATCTCTTGTGCATGAAAGCTAAGGAAAAGAGAGGAGGGATAAGGGAGGAAGGGAGCGAGAGAGAAAGTTGAAGGAAGGAAGGAACCTTGCTCCCCAAGCACAGTAAGATGGGATGAGGAAACAGGACACCTTGTACAGAAAATTCCTCACACTGGACCTCTCCCCTTAAATCTGCAAACCAGAGTTTATTTTTGATGACAAACAGCGGCTTGTGTAAAAAACCCTAAGAACTTACAGTGCAAGATATTATAGCGTTTTAATAATAATAATAAGTAAAATATTTTGAAAAATGTGTATAATGAACTTTCTTCAAAATATCTATATATAATTATTATTTTTTTGTTCTTCAAAATAAAGTTATACTGGATTGACAAGAGAGTGAGTAAATCATGATAGATTTTAATTTTTGGGTGAACGACCCCTTTAAATGGGCAATGCCGCTGCACAATATTTGTTTAAATAGCGTTTTTTCCACATATAATACTATCCATTCTCATCTCACAAATGGTAAAGAGAATACGTTTTTCAGTGACTCTAAAAAACACTGAAGCCAGTGAGTTCATTCACCCATCCCACCCCCCTCAGTTTTAGAGAACATTCCTTTCATAAATCTGTACGCCTGTGTGTTTTTTTCTTTCTTTTTTTTTAAGAAACCCGAGAATTCGTGCTTGGTATGTGGAGGAGCTCATTATAGTGCCTGCGGAGGGCACTTGGGAACCTTCAGATATTTCCAGCATCTTCTCTCGCAAAGCCTTTCTCATGCTTCTCACAGACACACACACAGTGGTACAAACATACCCTGTAATCAGTTCTGTGCATTAGCACTTTTTTTGTGCAAAACCCCTTTTCTTTTAGATAGTAGGTGAGAGTAGCATGTTTACTTGTTTTTTGAGCTCTTCATATTCCATGTTGTGCATTTGTCCATGTGGTTTCCTTTCTATGTAGAGGCCATTATTTGTGTGTATGTGTACATGTAAAAATGTCTGAAGGTATTATCTTGTTTGTCATGGCCACTCTCTCCCTTTCTACCCTGTGTCAGAGCTCCTCCTATCAAGAAGAGGCCTTTCAGTCCTGTTCTCCCCACTGCAGTCTTCTGCATTGTGCGGCATCACCCTTCTATTATCCTGAAACCTCTTTCCTCCTGTGAAGAATAAAAATTTCCCATTTCTACCAAAGCCTGATTGCTGAGTTACGCCTCTGAACAGACATTTGCTTTCATGGACATGTTCCATGTTACTCAAAACAACTCGTGCCTGAGGCCCAGCCCCACAGAACAAATTTACAAAGTCAATGACTCTTGGGACACTGTTGAAATGGTGACCTGCCAGTCAGATCTCTACTATCACACAAAATGGCGGAAAACAGGCCTTGAACGTAACTGTTGCAGCTGTCTACAGAACACCACTTTCGTATCAATTTAGAGTCAACGCTGCACATGCTATTGAAACCAAATGTGTTTGCTCTATGCATTAGATTGCATCATACCTTTAATTGAAATAATCTTTTTATATTGAAAAACAGGTTCCACCCATTCAGCACAACATTCACAAAAGTGCAAAAAAGAAAACCATTTTTTTAAGGTATAACAGAGTGTTTTATTTTCTAAGCCAAGCCATTAAGTTAAAATGAACATTACCCACTGATTCTCCCAACATGAAAATTTCAAAATGCTTCATCCTCAAATCTCCGTATTACATGGTCTAAATTAGATTATATACTATTAAATGCTAATCCAATAAACCATTTTAATATGCATCAGGCTCAAACACAAAAGATGATTCTGTTCATTCAAATCATTTTAACCATTGTTACTGTCGTGCATTTCTGTTCTGCCATCTTGTTTTTTTATTTTATTTTCTGTTCAAAAGTAATCATCGTCTCCCTGGTTTACATATTCAGCCAGGCCTGCAAGCTCACCCTCTGCAATGACAGCAGGACACCGGCCACAAAGACTTCAAAGACCATCCGCTCTCTCTCTCTGTCTCTCTCTCTCTCCCTCCCATTTCCTTTTAGGCTTTCACCCTCACTGTTTCAGTCTTATTTTGTTTCTCACACTTAGCTCTTGGGTGGTTGTATTTCTTTTTGGTTAACCAGAAATTCCTTTGCCTGAGAGAACACAACAGGCATTTTTCACATTTATTTTTAGAAAGCCCGTGTTGTCAGACGATTGTTTCATTTGTTTGTTTGCATCAATATGGGATTCACATTTAAGGTTTGTTTCTCAGATTAAATCGACTCACTGTGGCACCTCTACCATATCGCCAATCATAGCTGGGACCTGAAAGTCAGCATCCAAGCTCAAGTCCTTTTTCATTTCACAGTCACTTAGCACTTGAGGGGGTTCTTTGTCCTTCACACCATTTACACATGCCTCGACCGGGGACTCAAGGACATCCAAAGAGCCTATGTCTGGTGCCTGCTCATGGCACTCCCCATTTACCTCAGGGGGGGCTGGCACAGATTCCTCTGCTGAGCCAGCGCTCTCACAGTCTCCATTATTCAGCTTCTCTTCTATGACAGTCGGGGCTGTTTCCTCAAGGCAGAGCTCATTGGTCGAGGTTGATTCCAAGATGACGATTGTGGGAATAGACTCCTCTGCAATCTTTTGCTCTGTCGTAGGTTCGGGTTGTGTTGGCTCTGCGGGTGGCTCGGGATCTGCTTCTGTTAGTGTGACCTCAGGAAGTGCAGCAGTTTCAGATTCAGGCTCTGGGACTGTTGGGGTTTCTTCAGGGGTAGGAACAGCCTTCTCGACCTCTGCCGCACTCAATGCCTCGGAAACAGGTTCAGGCACTGGGGTAGACTCGGCGACTGGCTCTGGAGCGACTGCCTCAGCGACTGCCTCTTGTTCTGGTGTGACCTCTGTGGTTTCACTGACATTTGCAACCTCCTCAACCACCTTCTCTACTGCCTCCTCTGTGATAGGTTCTACTGGCGAAGCTGCAAGTTGAGGTGATGATACAGGCTCCTCTGGCACAGGGGCAGGATCCTCAGGTGCAGCTGCAGATTCCTCAGCTTTGGGGACAGTTGCATGTTCCTCAGGTGCAGCTGCATGTGGCTCGGACACAGCTGTTGGTTTCTCAGATAGTGTTATCGGTTCCTCTGCCACTGGTGCTTCTGGCACATTCTCAAGTTCTTCGTGTGTTGTTGGAGGTTCCTCTTTCACTGGTGTCTTCACTGGTTCCTCTGTTGCAGCCACAGGTTTCTCTGTCACTGGTGTCACTGGTGCAGCAGCCGGTTCCTGGGGTGTAGCTGCAGATTCCTCTGCTGCTGCTGGTGCAGTTGTTGGTTCCTCAGGTGCAGCTGCAGGTTCTTTTGTCACTGGTTGCTCTGGTGCAACTGTCGGTTTCTCAGCTTCTGGTTCCTTGGGTGCAGCTGAAGTCTTCTCAGCTGCTGATGCCTCTGGTGCAGCTGATGGTGTCTCTACTGCAGCTGCTGGAACCTCTGCTGCCGGTGCCTTTTGTATAGCAGCTGTTGTCTCTACTGCTGTTGCCGCTAATGCAGAGGCTGGTACCTCTGTAGCTTGTGACTCTGACTCAGCTGCTGGCTTTACAGCTGCCGGTTCCTCTGGAGCACTTGCTGGTTCCTTAGGTGCAGCAGTAGATGCCTCTGTTGTAGCTACTGGTTTTTCTGGTGCCGCATCGTCCTTCTTCTCCTCTGCTTGTGCTGTTGAAGGAGATGCGGTTTTCTCAGCTGGTGCTTCAGACTCCAGCACTGGCGCTGCTGCAGCCTCCTGTGGTGCAGCCTCCTGTGGTGCAGCCTCCGCCTCAGTCACAGGGCTCTCTGCCTTCTCAGATGGTTCAACTGCTGCCACAGCACTCTCCTCTTTCTTCTCTTTAGGGTCACTGACATCGTATCCCTTCTTCCGTTTGCTTAACTTGCCTCCCATAATGTCCTGTGGGAGCAGAAGAACATCTTATGTAAGCTATGCACATCACTGCGTTTCAATAATTGCACATGTATTCGGCAGATACTTTTATCCAAAGCAATATCCATTGCATTCATTCAGTGAATACATTTGGTCTAAACTCCATTGAGCAAATAACCAACCTTCTTAGAAGCTCATTATGGATATGAAATTGTAAAATTTAAAACTACCAACATGACCCAGCCCATTTCTTTATTCTCATTAATTTCGAGCAAATGCAACCTCTGCCAAGGACTTTGAATGTAGTCCAGTTCTGTTAAGGAGGAGGTCAGTGTATTTTATTATATATTAATTTTTAATTATATCAGTTTGTATACAGTTTTACGACATTAAATAAAAAACAATATCATTTCATATAAAATTATAATATAAAAGTCATTCACTTCTCTTCTCGGTTTGGTTAGTGTAGCTGCTTGGTTTGGGGAGGTGAAAAGATAAGATTCAAGGGAAAGGCTGATTATAGATTACATGAACTGAATCACATTAGGCCATTATCACAAAGTTGATATGTTTAAATTAGGGCTGTGAAGCGATTCAATTTTTTAATCTAATTAATTACTTGATGTGTAGATTAATTAATCGAATCCATCGCAAATTAATCACACATCAGATTTGGCTGAGAAATTTACCCCAAAATATGTTATTGTGTTAAATTAAAAATATTTTTTATGTTCTGCAAAAGAAAGAAAGTAATACGAGTTTGAGACAACATGATGCTGATTAAATGTAAATAAACAGATTTTTAATGAAATGATGCTCGTAATAACAAACTAAAACTTCCAGGTGGCGGTAAATGTCTAAATGACTAAGTTATTGAGTCATTCATTTATATGATTCCTTCAAATGGCTGATTTATTCAAGAATGAGGTAAATAGGTGTGTTGGGCTTAAGCGGTGCTGTGCAGACCGATCGGTGTATGACATCAAAGGAACGCTCTCGCTGTACTTTAATGTCATACATCGATCGGTCTGTGCAGCGCCGCTTCAAGTCATACACACCTATTATGAATGGGCCTTGGTTCACCCGATTGATTCGCTCAAAACGTTGATTCTTTTAGTAACGAAACACTGCTGTGTGTTGCTCGGAGAAGCACAACAGTTATGCTTTGGCTTTATAGGTAATATTTTCGTTGGCAGAATTGAGCAAAAAACATACAATAGGCTATTGTCTCTAAAATAAAACACAATATTAACTTCTTATTTATTGAACTGTTGTATAAAATCAATGTCACACTTGCACTGGTGCTATTCGGGACAAGAACATCACTCGTGTGATATTGCTTAACTAACCTAGTTCTACTGTATATCATATGATATAAATATGAGACAAAAACTCATATGATTTATAATAACATTATAATATTTTGCCCAAAAATCTTGATTTATAGGGGCATTCTAACTGCATTCTATAGGCTGGCCTGCATCATGTTCATCACCAATCAACTGTATGAAATGTAAGGCTTAGGTCTGGGGCGGGGCGGGTGCGTTAAATCATTTCAAAGCGTTATTTTTCCATAGCTAATTAATTAAATTAACTTGTTAAATCGACAGTCCCAGTTATATATGGAATTGGTTTTAAATATATGTGGAATTATGAAAGTGTGAGGTAGATTAAAAAATAAAATTCTTGCAACTGATATGGAACCAATTGCAACCTTTTAAAAATCTGCAGTTATTGCAACTCAGTTGACTAAATATCACTTAAGCTGCAGCATGGTGGGGTTACAATAGGAGCTGTCCGTAGTACTGCACTGGGGCAAACAAAGACCGGATACGCAGTCATGCCCCAGTCCAACCAGCAAATGAGTCCAGCTGCTGAGATGTGCTGCCTAGTGCCTAGTCAGCGCTCACTAAAGACAGTTTTTATTACAGCCTCTCACAGCGCTCTGTGCCAGTATGCTTCACAGCCTCCATTATTCTAGCAAATCTAGCTTGATGAAGTTACTCATTAATATGATGTAAATAAATATCCATAATGACGGCATGAAAGTTATGTCCTTGAAGTCGTGGTGAAATAGTACACTGAGTCAAATTAAGCCTATCCAATTGCTGCGGGTTATAACAATCAATCATCAATGTGTAATGATAAGTGCGAAAAATGAAAAGCATAACACGAAATAGGACATTTTGATAGGCTATATATATATATATATTTTTTTAGTAAGACACATACCGCCCACCCTCCTGCTAGCACCCCCCCCCCATATCGATCAGCTCCTCACGTCTGAATACGAATTTCTTATTAGTGCAAATTAACGCTATTTCCTTAACACTGCTTTCCATAGAAAGACGAAATACAAGGGGTTAAACTGGGTAAGAGCTACCTGTAACCCACAGCTCCATTTAAAGATAAATAAAATAAAAGCTTACTTAAGTTTAGCCTACTTTAACTCATATTTTGATCTCTCTCTATAGCCTACATTTAGGAAACCAGTCACACATTCCAATGATAATTTAGAAATATTAATGTGACATTTGTAAAGTGACATTCAGATATTTCTAGGAAAACTTTTTGTTTCTTAATAATTTTTAACTTAATAATCTAAATATGGTAGCCTATTGTGCATTTTTAGTTTTCGTAAGTGACAAATGAGAATTACGAGAACAAAGAACGGCTCGTGCAGTCTGCATTGTTCAACCTCCTGCACCAATAAAACGCGTTGTTTTATAAGTGATAATTTCCCGTTATTTAAAGAGACTATAAAATCGCGACTAACATTTTACTAACCTGTTTCTCAGTTTCTGTTGAAATCCGAGTGAAAGAGCGCGTTGAATGTACTTTCTTTTCTCCTGTAGTAGTGAATGTGATTCAGTCAGAGCCAGTCCTACTCTCTCCCTGAGGTCCAATCTGCGACTGGGCGTTTTTTCTTCTTTCACCCCTCCTGTTAAACCCACGGTTTGTGAGACATCTGTCGTTATCACAGCCTCTCCTGCCCACAATCCATATACCCTCCCTCTCCTCCTCCCTTCCCTTCCCTTCCCCCTCACGTTGGGTGCATATTTTAGCAAGATTAGATGGGCTTTATAATGGGTTTTGGGAATAATGCCCCCTTTTCTTTCACTTTTTGAAGTGATCACTATAGCAACCGTATTTCTTTGACTTGAAGTTGCTGCCTTTTTTCCACCTGCTTGATTGGTTTTAGCATGCATTTCTCTCTCTCTCTCTCTCTCTCTCTCTCTCTCTCTCTCTCTCTCTCTCTCTCTCTCTCTGTGTGTGTGTAAAGATGGGGGTTACAGCAATTCTCCACCCCCATGGCTGAAGGAGAGGAGAATGAAGTGAATTGTAAGCAGGGCCTTCGAATTCAGACGTCCACAGACTGATCCTGTCCTAAGCGGTTATTCTGTAGAAGGAAGAACAACTTAATGTAACCATTGCTTAAAGACATAAAAAGTAAGGCATTTCAGCTGTTCTTATCTTGATGACGCAGAGTGAGTCGAATTATGCGTGTCTGTAAACCACCAGAGTATTGTTTTCTGATTGACATTTGTGTGAGAAGTCAAGAAAAGTGTAAGAGAGCCATGAGGTCATTCCTAATTATACATTCCACTTTAAGCGGTCTAATACATGGCACTCTTGTGCAATTTAGCTGCTTGGTGTTAATAGTAAAGGCAGAGGTGTAATGCTATTCTACTAGGCCTGTTCATGTGTACCCTAGAAATATGTAAATAAAATGCCTGAACACATACAAACATTAACTTTTCTTCTTCACCTTTTAGCTTCAGATTCAACAAGCATCTATTCTAAATGATGGTGCTCTCCAACCAAGCATATGTTGAATGTGTGTTTGAAAAGACCATTAAATCTGAGACAGAAATCACAGTAGTTGCAGTAATATTTGTGATTTTTAACATTAAAATAAACTTAGAATCTTAATTTTGAGGAACAATGAATTATAGACCTATGCAAAAACAGAAAAATACAAAATTATGAATCAGACCTGCTGTTGCCTACAGGTGTACAACAAAGGACGGTCTGTGACAATAATAATCAATCCTTATGTAGACAAGCCAATTATATATATTTTTTCTCATCCCAGGCTCATGATTAAATCACAGCGAGGGGAGGAATGAACCAGCGCCGCCCTTTCATCACTGTAGACACGTGGAATGCTATGAAACATGGTCGTGAGAAACCAGTTTCCCCTCTGTAGTTCTGCGTGTTAGAAATTCAACAATCTAACACAGGATTTTACTGTCAGATACTAAAAATATGAGCTTGTGGTGTCAAGTGAAAAGTGTAAATGTTTTGTTTTGTTTCTTGACAGTTTCAATTATCTACATTCACGTCTAAAAACTGCACAGTGTTTTGATTTCGGTCACACAGCTGGCTTGTTGGTAATTTGTTAAAATGCCCAGCTATTCCAGGCAAAGAGTTCAAGGTTACAGAGTTCCCAGACTCAGTGAAACGCTGAAAGGTTTATGATCTGTGAGCTTCATGCCCTATAGAATGTTTGGCAAGCATTACATATCTGTGATTAATCATACGTCTCATGTCAATGAAAAAACAACAAAAATGTTTGCTCGTGATGCAGCTTTCCTTTTTTTTTTTGGGGGGGGGGGGGGGGGAGACAGCAGCCTCTAGTGTCTGAAGAATGACGGTGCATCAGGAGTAATGGCCAGATCTCAAAGCCTGTGAACAAACAAGTGGATGCGAATATTGATGAGAGACAGAATGACAGGAATAACATTTCAAAATAATAAGTCATTTTTGTTGCACAACTTCAAGTGGAAGCCTTATGAAAGCTAGATAAAAAGAGATGAATCCTGAAGATCTGAGTTTAAAGGAACACTCCGACTTTTTGGTACTTTAGCTTATTCACAGTATCCCCCAGAGTTAGATAAGTCCATACATACCTTTTTCATTTCTGTGCGTTCTGTAAGTGTTATTTGACGCACCCACCGCTAGCCTAGCTTAGCATAAAGACTGGATGTAAATGGATAAGGTAGCATACTAATCCCAATAAGTGACAAAATAATGCAAACATTTTCCTATTTACATGTTGTGATCTGTATAGTCACAGCGTGTACAAATAACAAGGCTATATAAGACAGAGACCATTTTTAATCGTATAAATACTGGGAACTATATTCTCACTAGGCGTAGGAGCACAGCTACTTGGGCGGAGTGATTAGCGCAGCACACGAGAAGCCCTGTTGATGGTTCCGTAAACAAAACAAACGTGACTAACTTGCTAGTAGCGAACGTGACTCGTGATCATGGCTGACTTTGAGGAATTGTCAGAGGAATTTTACTGGGTATCAAACCAAGATCCAGAACCATATAGTTTTGAGCCAGAATACACAGACGAGGAGTTACAAACTTTGGAAGCTGTAAGACAAGATACAGCGAACGCCCATGATTGTAAACTATAAATTTACTATCTAGTAATTGCTGACTCTATTACTCCAACTCTGAGCGAACTCTCTGCTCCTCACCACAGAGCGTCTCGTGTGCTGCGCTAATCACTCCGCCCAAGTAGCTGTGCTCCTACGCCTAGTGAGAATATAGTTCCCAGTATTTATACGATTAAAAATGGTCTCTGTCTCATATAGCCTTGTTATTTGTACACGCTGTGACTATACAGATCACAACATGTAAATAGGAAAATGTTTGCATTATTTTGTCACTTATTGGGATTAGTATGCTACCTTATCCACTTACATCCAGTCTTTGTGCTAAGCTAGGCTAGCGGTGGGTGCGTCAAATAACACTTACAGAACGCACAGAAATGAAAAAGGTATGTATGGACTTATCTAACTCTGGGGGATACTGTGAATAAGCTAAAGTCCCAAAAAGTCGGAGTGTTCCTTTAAGATTCATTGCAGTTAGTTATCATGGTTGTTAACTATATAATAACAACTAATAAAAATGACAAAAACACAAAACAAAAGGCATACAATAATTAATTCAAATGTGATGTTTACAGATGAGGGTTTGAGCTTTGACTCTCATGTCAGTAAAAGAACATGTTTTCTTGACAGCAGGGTGTTAATGGCTAAAGAATAAAAGGAAGAAGGTCAAGTTACAGGCCCCTATATGAGTCAGGGTTTTGGCATGCTAATTCTCCCAGGAGACCCCCAGTCTTACCCCTCCGCTCTTGCCAGTGAAGCACAGTTTCAGTTTGCAGGGCCATATGGAGCAGCCTGAGGGAATCGCCTCTAGATGTGCCTCAGCTGTCATCCCTTCACCCCAACACTTCATTTTGGGCCTGAATGATGTGGACCTTCATTATCTCAGCACCTATAAGCACACATACATTAGGTGTGGTCTTTATTTTCTATTCTTTCCATATTTGCCTATTGTTGTTTTAATTTCTTTGTATGTGTATATACCTGTTTAACCAGGTCATAGTTTGATCATTTCTTTAATGGTGTGATGCTCACCTTGTGTGTTCAAGTAGCTATCTGCTAATGGCACTTTTGTCTTGAGACACTTAAAGAGAAAAATTAACATGATCTTTTTTTTAACTGCATTTATTTTTCCATACATTACTTTTTCATTTACTACTTTTAAATTATGTTAATTAATTTCGAATGCTTTTTTTACATACCAAAGTTATTAATAAAAACGATGGAAGAGAGATTAATCTTATCTCTCAGTTGGAGAAATGATGGGTCTTAGCCTTTTCATAGCGTTGTCTTGTCATGTGATCGTTCCACCGGCAGATGTCGTCACTGCACTTTATCGAACCTTTTCTCGCAAAAAAAAAAAACTTAACCTGCACTAACGATTAAAACTCAGTTCTTGAGAAAAATGTGTTTTATTTGGTTAACAAGCGAATAGTATTTACTTATGTATTATTCAATTTGTTACATATTTAAGTGCATTTAAGATAGAGTAACCTACTTTTCTAGAGTTGCAATTACAAAATGAATCGATAGATAAAAAAACCCAAAATATTAAAATCTGCATAAAATAACATGTAGGCTACATCCAAAGTGTAAAGACCACAACTTGTAGGCCTACTATAAATAGGGGGTCAACGTGTGACCTCCTAGAACAACAGATTAACACTTTTTAAACAGTATTTCCATATTATATATTATTTTATTGTTTCTGTTTACATCTGGTACCCAAAACGATTTGTTATTTAGAGTAAAGTTAGGCCTTCTACCCATTCTTTGAAGACAGGTCCAAAATGACTAGACGAGGGTTTGGAGTAAATCGTAGGCTACTCTATAACTCGTAACAGGCCTATATTCTATAATAAAATGTGCATTTAATACATGAATAAATCCGATTCAGTTACAGTCTATGATTCAGACGGGTTCGCAAACCATCGTCTCTAGTTCACTCGATATGCCGTGGACCAGTTTCCTCTCCTACATTTAGATCTTCACCATGAAAAAGCAAACCGCACAACTGACCTCAGATCGGCGCGCTAATCACATTTACGCGCGCGGCAAAGTCTGAAATGACATCATTCAAGCCAACGCGGATAGTGCTGGCTTTTCAAATGCCTGACCGTTATTACAAACATCAGGGCAAAAAGTATTTTATGATTTCGTGTGTTCTGCATAGTATTTTAAACAAGCAAAGAAAAACGTGTCCTGTTCTTCTTTCGGGTTTTTACATTTCTAAGAGCACTGTGCGATAATTTATGACTCTTACTACGGCGAAGTCGTTCTTCATGAATATTAATTTGGTCACGCTGTCTTTGCTTTTGTACAACCCGAACCTGTCATGTGCCTAATTAATATTCATGAACCCACTTACAAACGTCTGCTTTTACTGGGAGGACGACAAGGTACGTAGTTAATATTAATGAGCTAGTCCCTCGCCGTAGTAGGATAGGTAGTTCGCGGAGCTTCTCGTGCGAGGTCCTCAGGCGCTCAGTGTGCGCCTCCCTTTGTGCATCTACACTCAAGATGGCTCCCGTTTTAGAGAAGAAGCTACTGGGCGCAGCCGGGACAGGCGACACTATGGAAAACAGTAACGAGGATGATGAAGGACAAAACCTCTGGTATGCTCGTACCCTCAAAGTGTCCTGAAGTGCAGCGGTTTGTGCAAGGAGTCCGTTAATTTGACAGTGTGAAGTGCTGCTTTGTCACCAGCCGGGTGCTGCCCAGTTCAGACGCCGGTCCCGGATGAGCCCAAAACACTTCACATAAACTTACAGCAAAGTCTGGATTAGGCTAGATTAGACCTTTACAGCGGGCTGAATAATAAAGAAAGTCTTTTGGGACGTTAGGACGCAGATTGTCTCGGTTTATATGCTCATGTCATGCTCACTTGTGTATATTGTGTGCTATTGGCTAGCATTTAAACTCAACGGTTTTCACATTTGAAGTGTTCAAGTCGTTTTCTCATGAAGCTTTGCTTGGCTAATTAAATTGAAATGCGGGTGATGATTATTGTCAGGAAACTGGCTGGTGATTTTTGTTTCTGATGGGATCTAACGGTTGATTGACATCCATCTCTCGTGTGAGAGGTTCATTCTTGTAACGGCCTTTTTGTGGATGTTTTGGTAACATTATATTACCTAGTTGCAGGTATCTGCAGACGAAACTAAACATCCAACTGCTTTCTACGCTTTAAAGCCCCTGTCTGCTAATGTCACGAATGGCAAGTGATCGGTGGTCATTTGTTTTGTTTTTCAGGTCTTCAATCCTCAGCGAAGTTTCCACACGCTCAAGCTCTAAATTGCCCTCTGGGAAAAATATATTGCTTTTCGGTATGTGACTTTTTTTGTTTTCTTGACTATTGTTTTCAGTCAAAATTCATAGTTCATTAAAAGTGTGTTTATGTTTTGCGTACAATATCGACGAACGCTGCTTCATTTTAATGTGCAAATTTCTTTGAATACAATGTATAAAGCTTGTAAAGGGATAGCCTAGTTCATCAAAACATTATACTAGTGTAATTTTTCTCGCCGTCACGTTGTTCCAACCCTGTATGGCTTACTGTTTTTTTTTTATAGAAGACAAATTAAGATATTTTAAAGAATGCTGGTACTAATCAAACTGTTTTGGTTATTGAATTCCATTTTATGGAACAAAAATATATTTTAATGTGTTCTACATAAGAAATAAAGTTTCTAAGAAACAAATACAGGTTTGGAATGATAAGAGTGAGTGAATAATGACAAAATACATTGTTTGGGTGAACTATCCCTTTAACTTTGTCCTAGGCATAAAGCTGAAATAATTTTCTTTGTCTTAACACTTAGGAGTTTACTATTCAGTACACTGATGTGTCATGATTTATGAGTGATATGATTTCTGGTGTTTTAGGGGAGGATGGTTCAGGAAAGACGACACTCATGACAAAACTTCAAGGAGCCGAGCATAGTAAGAAAGGTAGAGGGCTGGAATACTTGTACCTGAACGTCCAGGATGAAGACAGAGAGGGTAAGTGATTTTAAATAAAAGAATAAAAAAAAAAAAATATGTAAGGATTATGAAGCTTTGGCTGTTTTAATGGCCTGTTTTGTGTTAAAAGGCCGCACTATGACATTGTATTGTTTTGCAAACAAATTGCATAAAGTCTAGAATGACATGAAAAATATAAATGATAAATATTTTATTTTATTATCATTTACTCCATGTAGAAAATGCAGTTTATTCAGTTTTTCAAAAATATATTTTTACTATAAACTCTTCCAGATTTAACTCGCTGCAGCGTGTGGATCCTGGATGGAGACCTGTACCACAAAGGCTTGCTGAAGTTTGCAGTGACCACTGAGTCGTTGAAGGACAGTCTAGTTGTGTTTGTGGTGGACATGTCACGGCCTTGGACCATCATGGAGTCGTTGCAGAAGTGGGCGAGTGTGCTGCGCGAACACGTGGACAAACTGAAGATCCCACCTGAGGAAATGAGAGAGATGGAGCAGAGGAGTAAGTGCTGTTTTGCTTTTTTGCTACTAGGTTGTAGTAGTATTAACACCTTGCTGTTTGTTTGTAGGGCTCATTCAGATTCAAGTGATATTATGGGTGATTATAGCGTGTGCATATCGTCTACCTTCAGCTGTCTTTATGCTAGACATCTTATTCTACTCAAGTGGTCATGAATAGCTGCAGGATGTTTGTTCAGCTAGAGGACCTTTTGTGCAGCATCATATCAACCCATATCAGGCAGGTGGGAATATGAATGTTGAGACCGCTTAACATTTATGTCAGTTTTCAAATGTGCCTTTTCTGGTGAGAATCGTTCCTTGTCTTGTAGGCTATGTTTTGATCATATGTTAATGTTTAGATTGTGACACTGGCTGCTACATTTATTGACACTACAGTCAATGACAGATTGTGCAGAAAGTTTTTGGTTGGTTGTTTTTGATATAGTGAAGAATGTAGCTTAAACATTAAAGGACTTTTATTTATGTTGAGAATTCGGTAGGTAATATAGTAAGTCATGTGAATATAAGGCATCATATGCTTTTATTAAAATGATTTTGTTCATTCATAATCGAGTTTTATTATGAGAGAGCAGGAATGCCTGCACTGTCGGATGGTTTAATGACAGTCTGGATATGAAGCAGTCTTTGTGCTTTAAATTTGCATGACCCATGTTGTCAGACTCTTGCTATTAGAATCATAGTGGACACAAAATACTGCCTCACGAGGAAGTGTTAGTAAAATTAAATACTTGCTGAGAAGAATTATCATGTTTTCAAAAACCTACATACAGATACACTGCAGTTCAAAAGTTTGGGGTCGGTAAGATTTTTTTTTGTTGTTGTTTTTGAAATCAGCCTCTTACCAAAGCTGCATTTATTTGATCAAAAATACAGTAAGAAATCTAATATTGTTAAATATTATTCCAATTTAACTGTCTTTTGGCGCTCTAGTGGTTAATAAACAAAACTGCATGTGTCTAGCCCCCCCCCCCCCCCCATAATTCATGAAATCGAGAGAAAAAAAACAGCATTTATTTGAAATGGAAATCTTTTGTAACATTATTAATGTCGTCACTGTTGCTTTTGATCAATTTAATGTATTCTCGCTGAATACATGTAGTAGGCCTAATTGCTTTTTAAATTGTACTGACCCCAAACTAAATGGTAATGTTTATCAAGGCTTGAAGTGAATATTTTGGATTTGAAAAGTGTTAAACTTTTGACTGAGCATGCATTTGATGGCTTAAGGTGTTTTGGTTTATGAAAACATCAAGCTGGTACAATAGCGTTTGAGAAGAGTGACTGAAGAGAGAGGCAGAGTGCTCCAACATGAAGTGAGAGGCTATTTCTGAGGATGACTGTTTCTGCATGTGCCCTGTAAACAGGGCTGTGACAGCAGAATGGGGAAGTGGCTTGGCAATGGTATTGTTTTTTAGCTTGCATATGAAATACAAAGCCCAGTGGTTTTACAACACATTTGAATGGGTAGTTTTTGAATCTCTAGCTCTTTATGTCCCCAACAGTATGACCACCTTATTGTGTGGCTTTCAACCTTCTAATATTTTTTCATCATACAGTACATGCTATCTGTTATGATTTTCAAAGTTTTAGCCTACTTTTACAGTTAAAGCATGATTTTAAATGTTTCATGGAAACATCATTCATATCATCCCCATGTTTTACAAATACATTCCCTATTTTAATCTATTATCTTGGCTGAAATAGGATCCACTGAAGTTGCCATTTTGATATTGTGAGTGACCTATCCACTGTGTTTCTCAGGTGCTAATTTCTGCTGTCAGAAGTTGATTTTATTATACGCTACCAATCAAAAATTTGTGGTCAGTTTTGTTATTTATTTTTTTCATGGACACATTAAATTGATCAGAAGTGACAGTAAAGACATTTATAATATTACCAAAGAGATCTAGCCTATTTCAAACAAATGCTGTTCAATTCAACTGTCTATTCATCAAAGATTTCTGAAAAAAGTACCAGGGTTACAATATTTTCAACATTCACATGTTTTTGATCAAATAAATGCAGCCTTGGTGAGCATAAGAGACTTATTTCAAAAACATTGCAAAAATCTGTCTAACCCCAAACTTTTGAACATGGTGTAAATTTAATTTTTCAAGTTCACATCCCACAATTGCCAAATGTTGCATGTATTGAATTGGTGTCCAAACACATTAAGCCTCAATCTGCTCTCAGCTTTGTTAAACCGACCCACCCAGAAAAGGGGCCGTTGCTTCCTTAAGGAAGCACAAGCAGCCTCTGCTCACTCCTCACATCTGACCGGATTCAGTGACGTCAGCACTCTAGTGGGAAGGACAGTTCAGCCTCTCTTACAAGGCGTTGCATCATGGTCTGCTCTCTCAGACGTTCCTGACATTCAACTCATTGTTTTGAGCAGGGCATGAGCGCAACACCCCAGCACAACTCAAACCACTGTGCTAAAACATACCGTCTCACAGCTCTTAGTCAGCTAACACATTGACTGAACATTTTTTTTATGTAGAGTGACATCTGGATGTACTTTGGAAATCCTTTTTTTTTTTGTGTGTGTGTTGTTCAAATGTGGCCTTGTAACTGCTTTTCTTTTTACAAAAACAACACTACTTAATTGGTATTTACTTTTTTGTTTTCTGTCATCATGATTTTTAGATGCACTTGTTAGCACTCTGATGGCTTCATGCCTGCAAATGCGCACTGGACGTGTGTATTCTGTTGACCGTCCCCACCCTTGTTTGTGAAAGCTGGTCAAAGTCGACAGTAGAAAGTGATTGTAAACTGGTGCTTCTTTTGATTGAGGATATTACATTAAGTCATATTGATCAAGAAAACTGCAGATTAAAATCTTTACCATAACTTCAGTGTTGATTGTCTGGTGAAAACAGGCTGATCAAGTTATACATTTTTTTTTTTCATTTTTTTTTTCTTCACTATGCCTGAGTTTGTTTAGAGAGCTGTGGAGATGAGGCAGTACTAGAACCAAGGGGTTTATTTAAAAATGTCTGCAGACGCTGCCATGTGATATTGAACTCTTGCCTATTGGCTATTATCATTTAAGAAGAATCACTAGACGGGTAACGTTGGCTTGCCTTCTGGAAATAATTACAATTTCCTAATGGACTCTTTGTCCAAAAAGAACACAAGTAGTTTATTGGTTTGCAACAGATTATCTTGAACTCTGGCTCCTGTGGAAACATGTACATACACTTCACATCGCTGGGTGTGGGTAACTGAGAGTGATATAACTAGTAGGCTAAATAAAGAGATTTATGCGTGATGAATACACTACCGTTCAAAAGTTTGTCATCAGTAAGGCTGCGTTTATTTAATCAAAAATACAGTAATATCGTGTCATACTATTACAATTTAAAGTAACTATTTTCTATTTAAATATATATTGCAATGCAAATTATTTATTCCTGTGATGGCAAAGCGAAATTTTCAGCAGCAATTACTCCAGTATTCAATGTTACATGATGCTTTAATTATTGTTATTATTATTATTATTGTTGAAAACCATTGTGCTGCTTAATATTTTTGTGTAAACCATGATGTAACACTTTTTTTCAGGATTCTTTGAATAGAAAGTTATTTGAAATAAAAACGTTTTGTGATATTATAAATGTTTTTACTGTCACTGTTGAAAATTTGAATATGTCCTTGGCTTGCTGAATGAAATGATTAATTTCTTAAACAAAATAAATTGTAGTGACCCCAAACTTTTAAACGGTAGTATATGTTAAATCTGCTTTTAGGACTGGCGTGTCTGTTATTCCAGCAGCGTGTTGTTCCATTAACAGTACGCTAAAGGAAGTTGTGCAGCTTGCCTGGTTTCTGGGTCATCTGGAGCTGCATTCTTAAGGTTCCTGAGGAAGTTCCTCCCCCTTTCCCTCCCTCCCCACCTCCTCAATCTACCACCAATAAAAGACCATTCCAGCCACCTACTTGCGCACATCACCACCATGCCCACTTCATATACTCCTGTGTATTTAACATTGTTTTGGGTTGCTGCTCCTGTGTTCTGTAATGTAGAGCTCAGACAGAGTCTTGAGAATGTGCTGTCGGCTCTGTTCTCATCTGAGCTGCTCTTCTACAGGCATCGGCAACTCAAATGTGTCCATAACAAGTCATGATTTCAGGCAGTTTGACTTACACAGATAATGAACTGTTTGGGCAAAAAAAAAACATGCTACAAATCCTTGCCAATGTTAAGATTTATTTATTTATGTTTTTCTTTTTTTAAATGTAATCTTTTTTTTGGGACAGATTGTCTGTTTGGGTCTTATGTAACCTGACCGGAATGTCCTAAATCTGTGGATGTTCTATATATCTGTATGGCTTTTTATTGGTTGAGGCTATTTAATCCTTAAAGTGATAGTTCACCCAAAAGTTAAATTTCTGTTCATTTACTTGTGTATTTTTAAATTTCGCTTGATTTAATTTTCCATTGAGTTCACACAATCACAGTCTCTTTTGTCCACTTTCAACCACTTCTGTCCTGATTTCTTCGAGGGGAGAGTCTATGGGTGGGCAGGTGTATGGGCTTTTTCAGATTTTTCGATATAATGGACAAAATAAGCTTGTGTAGTGTACACATGAATGCGCCTGGAGAAAACAGAAAAACATACAGAGAGCAGCAGCTTTCATTTCTGTTTTGATAGCCGCAAAACCAGACTGAATGCGGTGTGTGTGTGTGTGTGTGTGTGTGTGTTAGAAATCAGGAATGGTGCTGTGAGAAAAAATACTTGATACGTTTTTCCTCTTCAAATCAAACTTGGGTCTTTAGCTGACAAAGTTTAAAACCAGTCTGGCTACTGCGCTTCCCATAATGTATTTTGCGATCGAATGCGTTTTCGACTACCTCTGGAAGTGGTCGAGAATGGAGAAGCTCAAAATGTTTTAGACCACGTTTACACCTGTATTTACTCGTCCACTTGTGATCCGATCGACCAAAACGCATCTTAGTAAACAGGGCCTTATATTATAACTTTTACAGGTCCACTAGAAATGCATTGTTGTGCCATTTAAAGAAATAACGAGTCAAACTTGATGGAGGTTGATGATGGATGGATAAATTATTTTGTCGTCATCATCAATCTAATATATTGTTTTAAACCCCATTGTCGTCTTATTGCTAGAAATCTATCTTTGTATAATCTGTAGCCTTTGCTTATTTAAATGTTGTCATGTCATGAATTTGTTGTAAAATAATGTTTTAAATTGCAATCTGATGTAAACAGCAATGTGTAATGTGATGCTTCTGTTATTTTCGACTTTATGATGTACCTACTGACACTGTTTACTGTAAATAAATGTTTAAAGGTTTGACCCTGCTTGTGTGTTGCTCTCTTTGCAGTGGTTAAGGCCTTCCAGGAATATGTAGAGCCAGAGGAAGCCACGCCGAGCTCGCCCCAGAGACGAGGGCCAGCCGCTGCGGGAGAAGATGAGAGTGTGCTGCTGCCCCTGGGAGACAACGTCCTCACACACAACCTGGGCATTCCAGTGCTCATAGTTTGCACAAAGGTAGGTGAAAGTGATCAGATCATTTGACCCGTCACATTGGGTCCAGTGTTTTATTATCTTTAAGGGTTAGTTCACCCAAAATTGAAAATTCTGTCATCATTTACTCACCCTCAAGTTGTTTCAAACCTGTATGAATTTCTTTTTTCTGCTGAACACAAAAGAAGATATTTTGAAAAATGTCTGTAACCAAACAGTTGATGGACCCCATTGACTTCCACAGTAGGAAAAAAAAAAAATACTATGGAAGTCAATGGGGTCCATCAACTGTTTGGTTACAGACATTTTTCAAAATATCTTCTTTTATATCTTAATATCTTCAGCAGAAAAATGAAATTCATGCAGGTTTGAAACAACTTGAGGGTGAGTAAATGATGACAGAATTTTCATTTTTGGGTGAACTATCCCTTTAACATATCAGTATAATAAATGTAATAAATGCTTCAAAATGAATCACATTAGAGTGTTTGTAACACAATGTTATAGTCTGTGTGTGTGCAAACAGTCACTTTTGATCGATGTAATTTGTTCTTGCTGAATAAAAGTCAAGACAGATTCTTTCAGGAAGAAGAAAAAAAAAACGTCTTACTACCCCAAACCTGTGAACGATAATGTACGTCCTGTGAATAAATAGGAATTTGTAGGTACACTGTTTTGGAAATTTGAGTGGATATTTTGAGTTGTTTTGCTCAGTGTTAAGGGAATTTTGCTTCTGATGCATCGAGTGTGTTTATCCAGATGAAAAGCTCTCTTTATGGAGTCTCAGTAGCCCGCAGGTCCAGAGCTGCAGACTGACCATGCTCCCCTCACATGCTCTCTCAGATCAGAACATGCTCAATGTTCTCTACTATTGTTAGCCTCCCTCCAGCCCTGGGTGCATGCAAGACAACCTGTTTTTAAATGAGGGGGTTTAGGTCTGAGAGTAAAATGTTCGCTCTTTGTTCTCTTCAACGTCAAGAGGCAAAGTGATCAAACTGCCTCACCCTGGAATAGAGGAGAATAGAGCCTGATTGAATTTCAGAACATTTTCTTTCCAATTTACTTGAAAGCACAAAATTCATTCTAATCTAATCTAATATGCATTAGCATCATCGTTACAGATCTGTGGAAACGGCAGCATTTCACTGGCCATCTGCAACAACACCTATAAGGGTATAGTTCACCCAAAAATGAAAATTGTCATTTTCTCTTGCGTTGTTCCAAACCTGCATGACTTTCTTTCTTCTTTGAACACAAAAGATATTTTGAAGAATGCTGAGGTCCAAACAACATTGGATGCCATTGATGTTCATTGTTTGGAGAAAAAAGTTTTTAAAATGATCTTTTTCAAGAAGGTTTAGCTTCTCTATTTATAAAATGCATGGCTTCATTCATTGTCACATTTGTAACTTTTTAAAGTGTTATAGACAGGATATGTTTATTATTGAGTGAGAGAGTATGTCCTGTGGTTCAGTAGAAGGTCAGCGGTGTCTGTGACATGCAGAGATGAGTTTGCATTTCCAGTGATGCTCATGGAAGCCTCCTGGATTTTAAAGCAGCCTAGTCGGCACCTCCTCTTCCTGCCAAAACGATTATGGCTGGCAATCTGCCACAACCTGAGTCATTCACTAATATGGCTGCTGCTTCGTAATGAGTCCCATTGCGCATGTGTGTGCTTGTCTGCTATTTTTAGGATGGGATGTCTGTGTTACACCCCGTGGCTCAAAAGGGACGCGACAAAAATTGGGACACCCGAGAAAGCCAAACTGTTAAAGCAAGTTGTTTATTAACAAAAGAAAAAACTATAAAAAAACTGTGTAATCCATCCAATGCTGGGGAAAACCCCATTAAACACACAGGTCGTCACAGTCTGTCTTTTAAAAACAAACAGTATCTTAGAGCTTCAGTACATTTAAAAAGGGATGGTTCACTCAAAAATGACAATTTCACTATTGTTGTTCAGGTCAAGTATGATGTTTTACTGCACTTAAGACACCCCCTCGAATGATTGATTGCTGTCTCTATCTTTTAGTGTGATGCAGTCAGTGTACTGGAGAAGGAGCACGACTACAAGGAGGAGCATTTTGACTTCATTCAGTCTCACATCCGGCGGTTCTGTCTACAGTGTATCCTATACAAAATCAGTCTCAATATATTTGCTTTTGTAATGTTACTCTTTCCCTATACAGTACACTGTAAAAATCCATGTGAATTTACTGCAAAAAACTGGCAGATGTGGTTGCCAGAAATTCATCGTATATTATATTATATTATATTATATTATATTATATTATTATATATCAGATATTTGTGTTGAACATGAGACGCTTTATTTTAAGGCCTTTTAAAACAAATGTATTCTGTCATCATTTACTCGCCCTCAAGGTGTTCCATACCTGTATGAGTTTCTTTCATATGCTGAACACAAAAGAAGATATTTTGAAGAATATGGGTAACCAAACAGTTGATGGGCACCATTGATTGCCATAGTATGGAGAAAGATAATGTGGCTACAGTCAACTGTTTGGTTACCAGCATTCTTCAACATATCTTCTTTTGTGTTCAACATATGAAAGAAACTACATTTTGCTCAAATATTTGTTGTTGGACAATGTGCCCTATGTAGAATTCTAAACCTACAAGTAGATGTATTTTTATGATAGCAGTAACTGCAAAGTGACTGTTGTAATGGGGTAATGAAATAGCCTTATTAGTTTGTGCTTTTGTTGTTATTTTCATTTTTAGTTTAGTGAAATTAACTTTTGCTTTACAAATCATTATTTTTTGTTTTTAGAATGTAATTTAATATTAACCCCTTTTTTTTGCACATATAGCATAGCTTACATGGTTACACTATATTCATTCACTATATTTGTCTTCATAGCCTTCAGTATGAACATTGTTTGTAGGACAACATTGGACAGTATGTGAAATAACATTTTATTTGAAATACTGTTAGCACAGAATTTTTTTTTATCCAAATAGAAAAAGTAGAAGACATCTAGATATATATCGTATACCATTCAGCCAAAAATTACTAAGATATGATTTATTTTTTTTGCCATATCACCCAGCCCTACCAAAATCTGCTCTTTACCTTAAAATGTACTGATAACCACCATAATAATACAGGTGGTAAAGGTAACCTGTCCGTAAAACGTGACCACTGCTCGTTTATAGACATTAACTCAAAAACAGAATGTAACACAATACTGCCCTAATGTTTTTTACTGATAACAATGAGAAGAAACCAAATTATTTACATAAAATATAATATGTGATGTATAACGCAGGTATTTCTGGGAATGTTCTTTCAGTTTTTCACCGTAAATTATATAGCAATTTATTGTTTTTACTTGCAAAAAATATAAATGAGTTTTTTTTTTACATAAAAAATGACATGTAACGCAATATTCGGCCATTTAGTTTTTTACCATACATGGTGAGATGAACTAACCATTTTAGAGTAATTTTTATTCCTGTAAAAAAAAATGCTCATCCTTAATCAAGTCTCACAGATGGAGCTGGCTTGATTTACACTTCGGTCAAAGAGGAGAAGAACATGGACCTTCTCTACAAATACATGGTGCACAAAATATACGACTTCCAGTTTACAACGCCTGCCTTAGTGGTTGAGAAGGACACTGTGTTCATGTGAGATCTCTGAAATCCCCTAAAACATTGCATTTATCTTTTTATTATCTTATTCATCTTTTTATGCAAGAAAACCATGTCTAATTCAATTTGGTGCAAGTCCGTCAAACTGGTTTCTGTTAAAACAATTTTAAATCTCTGCATAGTCCATCCGGATGGGACAATGACAAGAAAATTGCAATCCTGCATGAAAACTTCACAACAGTTCGACCTGAAGATCCCTTTGAGGACTTTATAACGAAACCTCCTGTACGAAAGGTGAGGAGAGACAAAACCTAGGAATGAGAATTTGACCTTAATTTGTTCTGCTTGTGTAAAATGTGCCTTTTTGTATCCTTTTTTGTCTCTAAAGTTGGTGCATGACAAGGAAATTAGTGCAGAGGATGAGCAGGTCTTCCTCATGAAACAGCAGGTAGGAGAACAGACTTTAGTTTTAAGTTCAGGTTTTCTTCATTCAGTGCTGAAGTTACATATAACAAAGGCAGTCAGAACATACCTCCACCAATCAAGTGATCTCTTCTCTGGCGTCAACATGCATTTCTCACAGTGCCCTCCTGCTGTCTCTCATTAGTTTAATTACAGTAACCCATTTGACTCTTCAATGTTTTCATTGGCTGACAGCTGTGCAGGATACGGTTTAATTACACAATATTTGGTCATTTTAAAATAATAATTCATTTCTAATGGACATTGTACGCCAGCTTCTTGCATTTTGGCACATTCTCTGGATGTTCACTGTGGGTCTTGTCAAATATTTTAATCAATTGTGAACAGTGTTTATGTGAGGTTTTTATTGAGAATGATCTTTAACCCTTAAATGCATGAATGTTTCACCAATCATTATTACATATTCAAGTATTTAGCGACCTAACATGGATGGATCTCTACCTGATATTAGAGTAACAATTACAAAAGAATAAAATAAAGCATATTTTGTTACCTTTTGGATCTTGGAAGGGTTCAGTTTGAGCAGATGTTTTATACCATCATCACTGTCCTCATCAGAGCTCATTTCCCAGTAGGGCTGCACGATATTGGAAAAAAAAATTACATTGCGATATTTGTTTCCCAACGATATATATTGCGATATTGCGAGCCATCAATTCTGGCTTAAGTCAATAATTACCATTCCATGATATTAATAATTTCACTAATAAGCAAGCTTCATTACAAGTGACAAAAAGGCCACTTAATATTTTATTCCAAAATAAGAACATATTTCTGTCAGAATTCGGTGAAAGTTCTACGCAATCCAACGTGGCGGCGCTCTTAACAGATGCTTGTTGTTCATAAGGCTATAATTCCTCAAAATAAGTAAAAAAAATATATATATATATTATTATATAATCTCCTCTCTCTCTCTCTCTCTCTCTCTCTCTCTCTCTCTCTCTCTCTCTCTCTCTCTCTCTCTCTCTCTCTCTCTCTCTCTCTCTCTCTCTCTCTCTCTCTCTCTCTCTCTCTCTCTCTCTCTCTCTCTCTCTCTCTCTCTCTCTCTCTCTCTCTCTCTCTCTCTCTCTCTCTCTCTCTCTCTCTCTCTCTCTCTCTCTCTCGGTGCTGATTGGTGCTGCCGTTTACGCGTTCATGTAAATGGCACCTAAAAGCTGTCACAAAGAACCAGCAAAAGTAATGATTATTATATGTAAAATATTACAATGAGACATTTTGTTTATTAATAAACAAGTGTTTTCTGTAAAGATGAAGTTGAGAGAAATGCACTTTTTATACGGATTACCTAGCTTTATTTTGTTTTGAATGGTTGTTTAAAAGTAGAGATTTCTGTAGATAATAGATATATTTTGCCTCCGTGTCGTGATTATGTCTGCTATATTTACTTTTTATTTATTAAATCCAGGAAAATGGATAATGAAACACTGATTAAAATTAAGATACAATTAATACAAGACGAAATTCGCTTTAAAGAAAGCCTTTGTGCTTTCTGTTTGAGGTCTCTGTGAAAGTTTTAAAGCAGTCTTTTAGTGCCGCTTTCATAACGGTCGCATCCGTAATTAACTGTCACGTAACATTGTTTTTTCCTCATAAATGCGAACACGAAAAATAATGACTTTTTAAAAAAAGACAACCATCAACTTTATAACACTCCAGCAAAGTACCTCTTTTTGGTCAACATCCTCCTTTTTGTAGACGAAATAGTCCCAAATAGCTTATTTTGACTTCATATATATATATTTTTTTTGCGGCGGCGGATCCTCTTCGTCGCCCATTTGTGAATGTTGGCTGTGAGCGGTGAGCTGCGGCACAGCGAACCAATCACTGTTCTGGCGATGCGACTATCGCTCATACGCACATCGCGATGTCGATGTTAAAACAGAATATCGTTCAGCCGTATTTCCCAGTACATTCAGCATCTGGCTCATATTCATGATCTCAAACATATTCTCAAAACTATCATTTTCAACATCTTCAAAATCAATATTTTGATCGCTGACAGCTTCTTCACCAGATCCACCATCAAGTGACAGTGACACTAATATTTGACCGTGTTCAGTACTTGCTCTAAAGTAAATTGCTGAGCCATTTCAAGTTTTGCTGATGATTCTTCCTATTCTTTTGTTTTCTGCCTGCGGTAACTATGAGTGAAACGTCACTTCATCATTGTGTATCAGACATTGCCATTTTGTTAAATAAAGGTGTATTGCACTTATTTAGTCATCAAAGATTAAATTATTGTTGTGCAGAAAAAATATACTTGCACTGTTTCGCAGTGACCCTATACAATTTTTCCAAAACATTTATGTGAAAACAGGCATTTATAATTATTATTTTTTTTTTATTGTTATATTGTTTATAATGAATTGATTGAGGAATACCAAGAAGGTTGTTGTCTAACTTTAAAAAATAAATGAGGAGGAGGCTAGTGAATGACGTCCTGGGTCACTAAAGACCAGAGCTATCCGTTTAAGGGTTAACAATATTAAGCTGCATGTAAACACGGTCACCGCTGTTAAGCGGCTCCTTTTGATTGCACCAAGTACATTCTTGTATTTGTCTTTGATATGAAAAGATCACTGACTGTGACATGGAATACAAACAAAGTGTTGTGTATCAGCTAGATAACTGTCGTTGTATAATACAATCTTGTGTTAAATGACATCATAGTGTTGGTAAGAAAAGTCTATTATGCTCACCAAGGCATATTTATTTGAAAATGTCTTTCTTTATCAATGTTTTGATCAATTTAACGCATACTTGCTGAAAACAAGTACTAATTTCTTAAAAAAACAAAAAAAATCTTACTGACCCCAAATGTTTGAACAGTAGCATATGTATTTCAAAATAACGAATAAAGCTTTTTATTAAGGTTTTACATCTCTCATGTCTTCTCTTACTTTATTACAGTCATTGTTATCTAAGCAGCCGGCCACACCCACAAGAGGAACAGTAAGTGTGACTTCAGACCGCACACACTTTAGTGTGACAGTGTTATGCTGCTTTGAGGATTTTGTGAGATAATATTTTGACACTTATGCTTTAGAATTTTACAAAAGCTACCGAATGCTTTTGTTGGTTTAAATTGCATTTTAGATTCCTATTTAGTGATTTGTGTGTTGAGAAATCTAAATCTTCTGAATTGCTTTTGCATTTTCCTGATTCCTGTTTTTTGTTTGTGTTGTGTGTGTGTGTAGGAGTCTCCTGTCCGGACTTCATCTGGTTCACCCCGGCCAACAGGCCGAACAGGGCCTACAAATGTGGCTAGTGTCTCACCCATGACCGCAGTGAAGAAACCAGACCCCAACATGAAAGGTAATATATCTTGATGCAGAACCTAAATGAAGCTTTGTGATCTCATGGCTCTCTGTTCATCAGTGCGGCACAAATAACACATGATTGTGCAGTCAAGCACTTTGGCAGTCAAGTCTAAATATGAGCACTTTGTTCTCTTTCTCTCTTTCTTTCTCTCTCTCCCACACTCATCTCATTTTGCTGGATCATCCTTCTGCCTCTGTCTTGCAGTGTTCTTCTAACCTCTTTAAAACACTGCCCTCCTGAGGAGACCATTGGAATAATTCCCTAAACAATCTATTTCTGCTGGTTCCAGTTGGTGTGGGAAAAATGAAATGTTCCCATCATTAAGCTCAGCTGGAAAGCATATCTATACCAGCAGGAATAGATTCAAGTCGCTTTAATTAAATCAACTTTAATTGATTCTTAAACCTTCCCGCCCTGTAGGGTATCAGGTATCATATTTCACATTTTTGAAATTTTTTCACCGTCTTTCAGTTAATAGCCAGCTTGTGAGCATTGTAGTTAGTGCCATTGAAACCAAGGAACCATAACCCTTTCAGTGTTATAATGGTGGTAATTGTAGTTCTGGATGTGCTTTTCAGTAGCTCAGTGTAAATGAATATCAGTTGGACCTCCCCATTGTCACTTGAGGTCATGATATTTAATTTGCGTGTTTATAGGAGCAGCAGCAAATGAGGGAGTGCTGGCCAACTTCTTCAACAGTCTGCTAAGTAAAAAGACAGGTGCGCCGGGCAGTCCTGGGTCACCAGGGACAGGAGCAGGAGCGGCTGTACAAGGTTCTGCCAAGAAAACAGGTAAATTCTTCCTTTGCCAGCCTCAAGTCTAGGAACAGGTGAATCTCACAAAGTACTGCTATGTATGGGTCATATCTTAGCCCAAAGTCTTGATTTTTATAACCAGATTACTGGATTGCATTAACGAGAGTAATATTATTATTATTATTATTATTATTATTATTAGCAGTGAGAAAATAACAGTGAGAATTGGCTTCAGTTTCTTTATGCAAAACACAAGTCGTCCCAAGACATTTGTCTGAATTATATGAAATCGGGTATGCACCATCTCAAGATACTCCTGTAAAAAGTTATCAAAATTAATGTAATTATTGCTGAGCAATAGATTGATATATTTGAGTGTAGCCCATAGTGAATGATAGGCCTGTATCTTTTGAATGCAATGTCTCAAGTCTCAAAAACTTGGTAAACATGGAAAACACGACATTCTGAAGATGTTTTTGTCCCCCTTTTGATTTTGGGTTGTATTATGACTTGTACAATCCTTCATGAGGTTCACCTGGTCACCTTCTGTCATAATGTTCTTTTGTTCCCTCTGGACAATGCTGTTTTTTTGGAGTTTTACCCTTTAGAGCCAGAGAGAGTAACCAGAAGGAATGGGCTGAAAAGCCTGTGTGAGTGACGCCACCATGGATGGTGATATCCCATACTCGCTGGCTTTCATACTTAGAATGATGTCAAATTCATACCAACTGCACTTTTCATTTATGATATTTTGTCACAGTTAGAGGTCGACCGATAGTGGAATTTACCGATAACGATAACTAGGTTGGCCTGCGCTGGCCAATAACGGATTAATCAACCGATAGCTTTTTAAAATGAATACTGGATGAAAACAGACATGACACATAAAATAGTGTTGAACTTTATTACAAAAATTTAAAAATAGTTCTGAACCATGAAAATGTACTATACTACATATAAAAAATAATATATAAATTATACTTTGGTCATTATTTGTTAGTTCATAGTGCATTAACTAATGTTAAGAGATTTTAAAATGTAAAAATCTATTAGTAAATGTTGAAATTAACAATGAACAATACTTTTATTAACCTTAGTTGGTGTTACAAGTGGAATCTTATTGTAAAGTGTTACTATTTCATATACACCCAAACAGTCATGCTTATAGAACATGGCCATCTTTAAATATCTACTCAAACGCCATTGCATTGAAATTAGACGCATATGTATACTCGTATTAATACTCTCACACTTTATTTGCCTCTATTTTAGAACACTTGATTATCTAATCAAAATAGCTACATATGTTACAGTGACAAGTTACAGAAATCAAATAAGTTTCTGATTTGTTTGCATGTTTCTGTCGGCTACATGAACATATTAGTTTTTCTCATGTCACTAGCTTTATATATGCAACTTCGCTACATAACGAATGCATAAAAGTGACCAGCTGGATATAAACTAATGCAAATAGGTGGCAACAATCGTGACATTAAACGTTTGGGCCAGACTTTGTTTTAACCGCTTGAGGTACTACTAATGTTAGCATCATCCCAGCCTCGACGGCAAACATACTGCTGTACTAATGCAGCATCTAGTCAACAAATGACTTTATAATGATATAAAAACATGTACTGTATAAATACCATTTTTGTCTGTTTTAAATCCGCATCTGAAGTGTGCCACTCTGCCTCAGCGCAGCATCACGTGTCAAAACAAACTCCATGAGGCGTCAGTGATAGTTTTTATTTCGCCTCTAGAGGCCGCTCTCTTACTGTGTGACGACAGCCAACTCTTCTAGCAGCGGACACAACCCAGAAAAACTATCTGCATGTATGTTTTGCCGATAACCGATTGTTCCAGCAATCAGCAAATCCGATCAATCGGTCGACCTCTAGTTACAGTGATTTACATGAAGTTCTAATATATTAACACTTTGCTGTTCTTTACCTGCCGTTATGGCCCCAGCATGTAAATGAAATTGTGCTTTGATAAAGAACCCCATGCGGTTTTGTTTTCTTTCCCTTTTCATGTCTTTCTTAGTAAGTTTGCATTTGTGTAGCCGCACAGCATGCTCTTTTTGAATGCATACCAGCATGCAGCACTCATCCACCGAACTGGTTCCCACATAACCAACCTGTGTTATTTTTATTTACAACACAGAAACTACAGGAGATTACTCTGTTTTTTTTTTCCTCTCTTTTTTTCCAAGGGCAGAAGCCGGGTTTGACTGACGTCCAGGCGGAACTGGACCGATTGACTCGAAACCCCGACTCAATGGTAACGGCCAACAACACCCCAGCGACAGAGAACGAGGCATGAGCGCGTCAACAGCATTGTCCACTCTGGAAATCAACATGTAATGACATAAAGGAGAAAAAAAAAATGCTATTCATGACCAAAATTCCCCCCACCTTGTGTGTCAATCAGCAAACAGACCGAACGTGTTGGGATTCTGTCAGATGTATAGGCTCTGATGTTATGGGGGAAAGAGAGGTAGATATTTGAAAAGATGCAACTGCTTTTCTTTGTTTTCATTTCCAGACCCCTTTCTATGTTTGTTTGTTTGTTTATTTGTGGTGATTTAATTTTTGGTGTGGCATGGCAGGTCAGGTAATGGGTGCTCTCTCCTTGAGGCGGCAGTCAAACCTCTAAATGTGTGGGGCCTTGCTTAGCTTAGGACACCTTTAACCGCACCCATTCCCCTCCTCCTGACAAGAGCAGATCGCACTGCTGCATTCAACACGCAGTCGCTTCCAGTGTTGAAATCTGCTACAACTACTGCTAAAAGCCTAAACATATTCATCGAAAACAAGTACTTGCAAAAAGTATATAGTGTGTACAAACATAGTTGCATTTATGCTGATGTATTTATAAAGAAGCAAGCAAATCAAGCTGTTATTTTCTCTCTGTGTTTTATCAGTGAGACGTTAAGCTTCACGGTTAACATCACTGATGTCATGACACTAATGACAAATACCCATTGGCCTTCAGCATACAGGAATGGCAGACATTGCCACACCGCCTCTGAATTATGTAAATATTTGCGACACAAGCTTTGATTTGATTTTTGTATTAAATTGAGTTATTTTAACAATTTATGGAGAACTATTTCAGATGATACAAGCATTGATGAGTATCAGGCTGAGCTTTTTCTTTTGGCTATGGTTGTTTTTGGAGGAGAGGGGCAGGGCAGCATCTTTCCTAGTATAACTCCCCAAGTGCCTGTGTCATAGTGGAGGTGCTTGTCTCCAAAAGAGGAATTGCACTGTAGCATCAACAGTCAATGGTTCTTTTCTCTTTTTTTTTTTTTGGTCCAGCTTCATGTAATTTATTTTTGTTTGTCTGTGGTCATTGCTTTTTTTGCTAAAATTACACATTTTGCCTACTTCAGTGGCCTAGTTTCTTTTTTTTTTGCTGCCATAGAGAGCTTGCCTTTCTTTTCTTGAATGTCACTATCAACATAAAATATGTTTAGCATCTTGACGGGACATTTCGTCCCACCCTCAAGTTTGAAATCGTGGCTTAAACCACTAGCACCATTCTCAAGTGGCCAAGCGACCGACTGTACATCGTGTCTTTTGTCAGTCCTTACAAATGAGATATCAGATTTGTTTGTTAGCAGTTTTTTTAAATATATATTTATATATATAACTTGAGGACTGATTAATGTTGAACATTCCCGGTTTCTGCGCAGTGTAGGTGTCTCTGTAAGCAATCGACGCATGTTTGTTTTATGTGCCCTGCCTCAGTGCCCACTGGAAGTGACGACTTTGCCTTCAGTGTAGCATTCACTGTTGTCACTCCACATGCTCTGTCTCTTCACTCAGGGTAGGTTTGAGTCCATATAACAGCCTCGTCCATCTTCATAGTCAATTTCTCAACATTTTCTTCCACTACTGATGCTGTATTGTATTGAATTCCTTGTTTCAAGCAAACTGTTTTCGGTTTTTCTTTTTTGGCCATTGAACATGTAACAAGTTTAGTTGGTTTAGCTTGACGAATCATCCACAGGCATGATGTAATGGTTTTCTTAAGGTTTTTAACCTTGCTGTTGTTGTGGAGAAACTGTAAATGGAGCAGCTAAAAGTGGCTTTTAAATGATCATTACATTTTCAGATGAAAAAGGAAAACGCAAAGAATTGGAATCTGGAACCAAAGATGTAGAATCCACATGTTATGTCTATGTCGAGTAGCTGCCCTGAATTTCTCCCAGGTGGCCGTTCTTGGCCGGGCCTGGAGAAGCCATCATTCCGAACGGATCCTCTGTTTACTGTGGTGGTCTGTGTTCAATGTCCGATTTCTTTTTTTTTTTCTCTTTTTTTCACTAGAGTTAAAAGTCTTTGTTCTTTCTTTTTAAGCTCTTCAAGGGAATAGACCACAAGACATGTTGAGTTTACTGTTGTTTTCCATGAACTTGTGTTAGAAATATGAAAAGAAAAATCTCATACCAAACTAGAGATAAGGAACTCGAATGAAATTTGCATTTATTCTGCTTAATATTGCTTAACGGTTTCCATTTATGATGGGCAGGGCTATAAAGCATTTGCTGATATTCAAGCACAACATTAAGTCTGGACTATATACCTCTTGTTTTAGCGGTTAAGGTTTTACATCTATACAGACTGTGTGAGAATTTCTTGGGCTGTCACTAATGAAGCCTCCGATCACATATAACGTTCTACTTGCTTTTAAAAGCGCTCATAACCTTAAATGCACTTAAGATGCACTTAAGTATTTCATTGCATTCTGCATTCTACATTCGCTGTGTGACTGAAATCTCACTGTGTGTACTGAAGTATCACTGACACATTCCTGTGAACATGGCTCCTTTTTTCCACCGAAAGACGTGATGTTGTAACCGTTTTACTGGAAGCGAAGAACTGTTATTAATTCGTCTTAGTTCAATTTTTAAAAAGCAACACATTGTTCGCATTTAAACATTTCATTGTTTTTCCTACACAAATTTAGCTGGTTACTGATTTTAATAGTAGCTTGGTGCAAATATAAACAACAACTTAAAGGACTAAGAAATTGAAGAACTAACAAGCTGCTCCTGAGATGCCTGAAGTACTTGAAAAAGCTTCCTGACTCAGAACCCATCAGTTTTCCCAAAGGAGACACACAATGGATAAAAGATCTAAGGGTGGCCACCAAAAGAAACAAGTTTACTTGGCTTCAGCTTCATTGATTTCTTTCCCTCGGTTGGGGATGATTGCAATTATATAATGAACAGCACATTTTGTATGTATTTCATTCAGACTAGGATGGAAGTTGACCGCTTTGTTCTGCATAATCCTTCTAATATGCACTTACCCCTGTAAGTAAGAAAATGTTGAGAAAATATTCTGGCTTCCAAAATTTTCTATACAGGAATTGAAAGACCTTTCTATTCACACAAAGGACTGTTTGTGTGCTATACCGTAAAGTGAGTCTGATTGTATGGCTTTAACTTGATGCAGTATGTGGCCATGTTAAATCTTGCTTTTAATGCAAACAAGATAAGGAAATGTCTTTTTTTTCAGTCCTGGCTTAAATAAACTACAAATCCAGACTACAACTATCTTGTGATAGTTTTTTGTTTGTCATGTCATTTCATTTCAGAAGATGCACACTATAACAGTACTGATTAAATAAGACATTACATTTCATTACATCTATTGAGACTTAAACCGTTTCAAATGATCAGAGACGTCAGTAATCAGATGGTTTGGGAACCAAACCAGTGGGAGGCAGTGCTGTTCTCCCAATATCCATCCGTTGTTTGGTGTCAGATGTTTGATGCCTACATGCATAAATTTCCGAAATATAATCTTAAGGCTAAACACGTTCTATGTAAAAGTTCATAAAGTCATCGCCTATAACGAACTTTTAAATATGTAAAATGTTACATGAATGTATATTTTTAACTCTGTGAGTGTGTGTATTCTAAGTATACGGTTACTGTCAGCATTTTCACTGTTTTGGTTAAATCAATCTACAAACGAATTACTAGTTGTACAAGCTGGTAGAAAGTATTTTTAACATCAGAAAAAGTGCCAGCATTGCTGTCTAGGAAGGCTGCATACTAGTGTTTAAAAAACATGCACAATGTGGCAAGCTGATTTAGCATTTATTTAACTAGCTAGTTTTTAGTTGTTGTTACAGGTGTGCCTGCAATTCTTTTTTTTTTAATTGGTAATAAGTAATCCTGTAATGACTACTGTATTTTTCAGTGTCAGCTGTAAGCAAGAGCAGGGTAAATTTTGAATTTCTCAGTTTGTGTAATTACATATGGGCTTTAGTCTTTTTTAAACAACACAGCCTATACCTCCCCTCCCTCCACACAGCTCTCACAGAACAGGAGACAAATCGATAAACCAGAATACTTTACATTTCTTAAATAACTATTTCTGAACATTGAACATGGACTAAGTCTTCCAGGAAGTTCCAGGAGTCTCCTACTCTAGCGCCCAGAAATTAGTTTTTGCAGTTCACCTGTTTGGTATTGCAATATAATTCATAAAAGTTCATAAAATATGTGAATTACATTGCTAATGTCATAACAGCACAGATCTAATAGTGGGGCACATTGTAACGCAATGTTACGCGATTTAAACCTGGCTAGTGTCTTCTGCTAGTTAGCATTAGTAAGCATTAAATAAATATCTAAGCTGCTAAATAACAGAATGGATATTAAAATTATACCAGATAGCCTGTCTCATTTTAAATAAACACTAAAATCTTCGATAAATTAATTCAGTAAGATATTCACAATGGTTAAATCTTCAGCAATGCCTTCCAAATATTTTTTTATTTTATTTTGGCACAGTTTTTTTTTTTTTTTTTCTCTGTTTAGTTATAATGGCACAAGAAACTAGACTAAGTTTCCGTGTGTTCAAACCATGTGTGTTACAACTAGCTTACTCTTCCTAATAAGTAGCCAACTAGAAAAGCTGGAACACTTACCAGCAACAATTGGAACACAGAGTTGAACAGAATGCCCAAAATTCAATATCAAATAGTTCCAATTGAAGTTAGTTTTAAGGAATAAATGTTAAACCGGCTTGCCATAGCGACACTACTGTGCCATATTAATCTACTGTGTCGTCTCGCATTTGATGAATCTCATATTGCGATCTTCATCTGCATAAAAGAAGACAATAACTCAAAGCTTGACTTTATGATTACGACTGTTTTGAGCTTTTGTTTCTCTGACATCAGCCGTAAAGACTTTACTCGTAAGCGTCTTTCCAAGCAGGATTGTAGTTTGGGGGCGGAGACTCGCAGCAACATTACATTCTGCATCCAGAAACTGTGAAATATGGACACTGCCATGAGAACAGTCGTGATCATTCGAGCTCGTTCAGCTCTATTCACTGCAGGATCCGAGCACAGCACAAAGGCAGGAATGGGATTGGAGATTGCGGAGAGGTGGATGTAGTGTTTGGGCTCTAGATCTAGGTCATACACACGGCTGGAGTTTACGGTGACCGTTTTGTAACGAGGGTTGTTCTTTGTTGAGACATTGTTTTCTGTCTGGCAGTTTTCAGAGGACCAAGGGAACACTGTTTCAGACCCAAATCTGCTCTTGTATCTGGGCGGGACGTGGAGATAAAAAAACTTCAACATGAGGAATAACGAGGAGGCAGAGGGATTTGATGGCGAGGCCTCCAACACCTCGATGATTTCAGGAGCCAATAGTCCGTATCAGCCGACCACCGAGCCCGTGCACTCCAGAAACGTGTTCATGGCCATCAGGTGTGACCTGGACTATCTCAAATCACATTTCGGTATTTTGAAAGTTATCGAAGTGGTAAGTTCGAATAGTCACGGGGTTTCTCTTTTCCATGAAAAACTTATGAGCCTAGAAAGGTTTGCATTACTGAACTTCAGCAAGGTGTATTGCAACTGAGTCAGTCAGTAGTGACTTCCCGTGAGCATATGACTTAAACAACAGAGCCATTGATCTTTCTTTCTTTCTTTCTTTCTTTCTTTCTTTCTTTCTTTCTTTCTTTCTTTCTTTCTTTCTTTCTTTCTTTCTTTCTTTCTTTCTTTCTTTCTTTCTTTCTTTCTTTCTTTCTTTCTTTCTTTCAGATAGCATTTTTTTTCTTTCATATAGCACCCCCCCCCTTTAATATCCTCCCTGATTACATTCTTCTCCTGTTATACATTATTAGTGTAAGAAAGACAAATTTCCCATCTTTTGTAATTTTTTCAAGGTAAAATATTTAAGGCAAAACAGATGTCTCCATCATCCAAACAGTATCATATATATATATATATATATATATATATATATAAATCATTTTTCTTCTCTCCACATATTTCATTTAGATATTTAATCCTGATAAAATTCTTCTCATATTGGATTAGTGTGAGAAGGGCAGATTTCCTCTTTTTGGGGATCTAAAATAAAAATATTTCCTGTTGGATACATGCCGGCAGGCATCGCAATCTCTGGAATGCATCGCTGACGGAGAGGAATGATGCCTGGAGTCTGAATGAATTAACTTTCAGATTGCACTTTAGGTCCACTTGATTGGCAAAACACCCAAAAATCTATAGAGTCATCGTGGTCAGACAAAACAGAAACTCGCATAAGAGCTTTCTGCCTGTGAACCTCTGCCAGATGTCGAAAAAGGAGTGGGAAGCATAAGGAGAGAGAGAGAGAGAGAGAGAGAGAGAAATGACTCTGTTGTTCTGCTGGCTCAGCAAAAGCAAAGCATCTCCTGGCCCTCATGGTGATGCACAGTTAAGAAACTGCATGCAGGGAGGAAAACAGAGTGAAACTAAGGAAGTCACAAAGGCTTGTGTACTCTGCCAAAGGAAACAACCTGTGTGCCAAGTACAGAAGATAGTACTGTCTGCTTAAAGACTGCTTTTATGTGCCTCTCAAGGCTCTAATGACTCCACAGACAGATTTTATTCGGATTAAGTGATAATACTTGGAAGCACACATACTGTCTGACATAGTGGGCATGTGGAGTACATGCAAAAGTTTTATCTTCAGAAACATAATGAGTGGCTTTCTATCTATGCTGTTTTATGTGAACCAAGAAGCTTCATTTGCCTGTGAGTAAAATTACAGGCAGGCACGGGATGTATAGTAAAGCTCTGGTTATTGCTGACTTAAAAACAGCTTCTTCAACCTGTTTTTTTTACTCTTATGAGAAAGACTGCAACTGATCAGAGATTAGGAAGTCTACCATAGGGATGGGAGTAAAAGTTGAAGAACAAGCCTCTAGTAGTTTGTTTAACAAACATCCTGAGGTGTTTGTTGTGTAATGCTCAGTGGAGGTCAAACGCCTCGTCTATGAGTTGTTTCTTTGCTCAGGTAGACAATATGGTATGGGACGTTTCGTACTGCAGTAATGAACAGCTTAGTGAGAGGGAATGAATTAAAATAAAAGACTGAACTAAAAGCTAAACAGGATATGATTCAGAAAGTTCCCACATAACTTTTAAATTGCAACATTCCAGTGATATCCCTTGGGGTGTTTTGAGACGCGACCATAATATCTCAGACTTGTTTGAATATGTGATCAATTATTCCTCAAAACAGAGATTTAATATATTACCCACTGCATATGAGAGAGGCTGTATCGAGCTCCGCTTTAGACTTTAGTTTTATTGTGTTCTTGCTTTTGTCACATTACTATGTTTTTGTGTGCGGCGACTCCTCTGGGCCTGGGATATGTCCTCATTCTGTCCTGCTAACAATCTATTTGGATTGTTTGGAATTTTTTGGGGGGTTAAAAGGAGCAGATTGAGCTGTAGCACAGGGTTTTTCACATGGCTGCATGTTTCCTGCTGCTGGCTTGCCAAGAATATTCAACCATGGCTGTTTCTCCATGTAGTGGCCAATGATTTACCTAAGGCTCCCATGGGATAAGGATAAGGAGGAGACTATTTGACTGTTTAATCTTTGTGAAATGTTTTGTCCATCTGCAGATGTGGTTTTCTTGGCTAATATCAGTGAATCATCCATTCCATTCACAGAAGAACAAAAATAAGCATTGGACTTTTGCATTCAAATATAATCTGTTGGGCTTCTACAAAAATATAGCCTAATCCTTAGTAGGCGTTTTTTAGGGGTTTACATAACGTGTTTTTGCAAATCTAGACAGAAAAGATGTGGGGTGCAAGCTGTCTAATAGCTATACAGTAAAGCAAAAGCATACTAATCAAAGCACTGTTGTTAAAAAATATATTTTTGATTAAAGTCAATAACTATACAATAAAATAAGCATAATCTTGGTCAGTAAGCTATTTTTAATTTAAGGCTTTTGAAATTATTTGATCAATAATACAGTAAAACATTATTTATTACATTATTATTGTATTATTATTTCTTTACTGTCACACCCTTAATACATAAAAGTGTTTCATTTGTTAAAAACTTTTTTCTTTTTTTAAACTGGCCCCAAACTTTTGAATGTTAGTATATAAGAAAAATTCTAGGTAAACTAGTTGACCTCACTAATCAATTAGTCAGTTGCTCATCCCTAAATTGACTCTTTTAAATGTCCTTTGGTAGAGATACTCTCCAACCTTTTGTTTTTATATGGCTTCCTTTTAGTTTGACCAGGAAGGACCCTGTCAATTTAGACTGAAGTTTTGAAACTATTGACTTTTCCATTGTCTGTGCGAGTTCTGAGAATGAAGCCACACCATTTGTATAAACCGCCAAGACTAGTCTTCAGTTAGACATCAATTTTTTTTAATGTTTTTCATAAAAACGTAGATTGGCCTAATTTGATACTAAAAAGTAAGACTGAATGCCCCTTGTTGAACTGCTAGGCCTAGTGGGTCATACTAGATCTTTAGACACTGTCTTAACATATTGGCTGTGTTTATGCAACTTGCCCTTGGCAGGTGTTTTCACCTTATGTCATCCTGACATGAGTAAAATTATAGATGTTTTGGAGCTGTCAAGATGCATCATAAATGTGTCATTTTATCTTAAAGGAGAACTCCGGTCAATTTTAACATTGAGCTCATTTTTTTGTACATTTGGAGTGCTGTCAATACAGAGAACAACGACAAAAATCGGTGTTGCCTACACCGAGTTATTCTATTTTTAAAATGTGCACCCTATTGACTTCAATGGGGCAAGTAGTAAGCCTGCTTTTTAGCCTCTTAACATCCTTTAAGTGTCATTACAAGTGCACAGAAAATGTGAGTGATTCCTTCCGAGTGAACACGAGTGAATCTGACTGCAGTAGATGTTAGAGATATTAATAAAAATGAAATTAATTCAGCCAGCGCTCATACCTCTGTTTACATCCTGTTTTCGGTGGAAGGCCATAGTAATCGATTGTCGAGTTCACGCGCATAGGTTTAGTGCCTATGATCACGCGCGTGAACTCGACAATCGATTACTATGGCCTTCCACCGAAAACAGGATGTAAACAGAGGTATGAGCGCTGGCTGAATTAACTTCATTTTTATTAATATCTCTAACATCTACTGCAGTCAGATTCACCCGTGTTCACTCGGAAGGAATCACTCACATTTTCTGTGCACTTGTAATGACACATCAAGGATGTTAAGAGGCTAAAAAGCAGGCTTACTACTTGCCCCATTGAAGTCAATAGGGTGCAAATTTTAAAAATAGAATAACTCGGTGTAGGCAACACCGATTTTTGTCGTTGTTCTCTGTATTGACAGCACTCCAAATGTACAAAAAAAATGAGCTCAATGTTAAAATTGACCGGAGTTCTCCTTTAAAGGATAGAGGTTTTCCATTTTGATAAGGAACAGTTAAATATAATGAAAGAGCTCTCTGTAATGTAGCGAGTTGATGGACTCACCAGATGCTTTTTGCCTGTGTACTTCTCCACTCGCTCTTGTGAAACTTACGCAATGTGGAGAGTTTGCTTTTCTAAGAGCATCTCCAAGGTTAAGAATCTTTGGAATAGTGGTTTAAATTTTGTGCAAGGAGCAATTCCCTTTAGGCGAGGAAAAGACTATTGGGTGGGTGCTGGAGGGCTCATTTCCAGCAAGTGGTTTAAATTTTGAGCAAGGAGCAATTCCCTTTAGGCAAGGAAAAGACTGTTGGGTGGGAGCTGGAAGGCTCATTTCCGTTTAAGGAGGAGCTCTTGGAACACAATGCAAGCTGTCAGACCATTCATTTTCTGGGCACAACAGATGGCGCGTGTACAAACTGGGGATTTGACTCCATGTGGTCATTGCTACAAGGAACTTGCTGATTGCCTAAAGTAGGGGGGCTCTGAAGGACAGCAGAAGGAGGAGGAGGAGGATGGGGAGTGACATATAAACATTACTTTCTGTGCGCCTGACACCTGCTGCCTTGTAAGAGGCAGTCTGTGCTGCGTTTATCAAGATCAATGACCTCATCTCCAAATACACATCTCTAGCCTGTCTTTTTGATGGTGTGTGATGCTGGCTCTGCTGGCACTGTGACAGGAACGATGATATGAACAGTCATTTTTCTTTGGTAAACACTTCCCCAATGTGAAAAAAAAGCCGGATGAGATGAAGAATGGTTTGTGTAAGTATAGGGGGAAGTGGTCAGTTACAGTTGACACTTTGTGATAACATTCAGCCTTCCTATGAAATTCTGTAGAATGTTTAATTACATATTTTAGAAGAAATCTACTGCTGGTGGCTATTTTAACTGAGTGCATCATGATGTAGCAAATTAGATGTGTTGCCAACTTGGGGGTCTTAAAGTTATAGTTTACCCAAAAATGATTCTCTTTCTTCTGCGGAACATCAGAGAAGATATTTTGAGAAATGTCTTTTTTTTTTTTCTCTCCATACAATGGATGTCGATGGTCACCAAATCTGTTTGGTTACCAACTTGATTCAAATTGGGTTGCACAGAAGAAAGTAATTTATAAAGGTTTAGAATGAAATAATGGTGTGCAAATGATGACAGAATTGTTATTTTTAGGTAAAATGTCCCTTTAACAAGGCACCTAACCCCACATTGAGATTTAATGTTGGTTGCTTTGAATAAACGTTTCAGTCAGAATAAACCAACCAATTGGAAGGGGGGAGAACTAGGAAGAGAATGCAAATCGTAATTTGATAGTGTTTTCATGCCTTCACAAGCTGCTTTTGACTTTTGAAATTAAAATAAAACAATTCATAGCAATCACATTAACACATCATATTTTATTTTAAATTATATTTATTTCTATAATTAAGCCAATGTTAAAGATGTAAGAAATTACTTGTCTTCTCAATGCTAATTCAGTGTGTTTAGCATTTGTGCTCATAGATACTAGAACATTGCATATGTACAGTATAACATATGCGCTTTACCTTATTAAATGTTTTATTTTCTGTATTTGTTTGTGGAAAGAAAAGAGGAAACTCTTTTGCATTGTAGATCAGGTGACTGATCTGTTCAGGTCTCATACTGTAATTGCTGTCATGCTGGCTGATGCTTGACTCGATTTGCATTTCAAATGCACAGCATGAGCTTTGGAGAAAGAATACTGAATTTTTGTTGAATCTTATTTTCTTTATTGATTGACAAGTTGATTGAGAGTCCCTGAGCATCAATATTTTAGTCCCGTCCCACTCAAATGGGGCCCTCAGCCCTTTGCAGTTTTCCAAAGAGTCCACACAAGTTGGCAGTTGGATTTAGAATTTTATGAAAAATAACTGTCATGTTCACACTGCCCCAACAGACACCGACAAATGCTGATTGAACATGTTCAGTCAGGTGAAAACAAACCCCGACCAATGGCAACAGACGGCAACAGGGGTGACACACTGATCCGACAAAACCCAACAAACGTGTGTGGTGTGAATTGGCCTTAATGCATAAACTGTTGAATAGCAGACCCAGCCATCAAGTTCATTCGAGTTGGATCCAATTGGATACCCTACAGTGTCATGGTCCAGTGGATGATTTTGCTTTTATTTCTCAGCATCAGGAGAGGCTAAATTTGTCTGCTGACTTTCACTGTCGTTCCATTAGCAAGCCTACATCCAGTTCTTTATTCATCACAGAAATCGTTCATTTCCATATCTAGATGTGTGCATCGTCTGCCGTATGACAGCATCCGGTCCGGGCCAGCTGGAAAATAGCCCCCGTATGGATGTTGGAATGTTTTGTGGCAGTGGTTCTGTCTCCCCTGTTGGAGCGAGCCAACCTGTAATCTGTCTGAGGTTTTATGCTGGAGAGTCAAGGCTGCATAACACCTAAATAGCATTTTAACCTCAGAATTCTTCCCGTGCTGTGGTCTACTGACAAATGCGGCAGGAAAACATTGGTGAACCCTCTGCGACTTCACTAGGGTTCAACACACTCTACAAGGCTCTGTTATGACCATGTGGAAAACGCATTACAAAGTAAGCGCTGAATGTAGATGAGTCATTTATTCCTTGAAAAAGCCTTTCGAGAAAAATACTTTCTTGTGGTTTTTCACTGCTCTTCACAAAGGACTACATTGTATTATATTGTGGTCTTAAATCAGGGATAAATCTGTATAGTTGTATCGTTTAAGTCAACATCAGATGCTGGCTTTGATTTTCTGCTCGATAAAATGAAGGAGGTTGTTTACTGCTGGGACAAATGCTTGTTGTGTTGTTTTAAAATAATCGGTTTTCTCCTCTCTGTTGCAGGTCCTGGCTCTCATCTCTTTCATCTTTATTGAGACCGTAATGATGTGCTCGCCTTGTGCCGGCGTCTACCTCTTTGAGTTTGTCAGCTGCAGTGCCTTCGTTGTCACAGGCGTCTTGCTCCTCATCTTCAGCCTGAACCTGCACACCAAAGTGCCGCATGTCAACTGGAGTCTAACAGTATGTCGTTCTTACTACCTCAGTGATTTGATTTCCACACAAAACTTCAAAATCCTTCACAACATTAGACTTTTAAAGGGATAGTTCGTCCTAAAAATGAAAATTCTGTAATCATTTATTCACCCTCATTTTGTTCCAAAACTGATTTTGCATAGCCTAGCTTAGCATTTTTAAAATTATAATTTTTTTTATCATTTTAAGTCGCTATTTAAATGTGTTTTCTGTGTATAAAGAGTGTCCAATCCTGCTCCTAGAGGGCCAATGTCCTACAGATATTAGCTTCAACCAGCTCCAACACTTCAACCAGCTCCAACAACTTGTTTCTAGTGAAGGGGTGTCCAATCCTGCTCCTGGAGGTCCACTGTCCTGCACAGTTTAACTCCAACCAAACTCCAATTAAACACACCTGAACCAGCTAATCAAAGTCTTAGGGGTCATTTAAACGACACCGTTTTCAACTAAAAACGGAAAACTTTTATGCGGTTTGGCCTTTCGTATACACGACAATGGCGTTTTGGTGGCTTGAAAACACAAGCTTTTGAAATCGGGTTTCAAAGTGCAAGTTTTCCATGCATAACAGCGTTTTTAGTCGTTTTTACGGATCCTTGTGAACAGGGATTGTTTTCACAACGTTGTCGTCTGTTTGTGAAACAAGCAAAGGGAAGACTTTTCCGTTTTTAGTGCATTGTTGTCGTGAAAACATACCCTTACTAGGCATACTGTAAACTTCCAGGCAGGTGTGTTGAAGTTAAACTTTGCAGGACAGTGGCCCTCCAGGAGCAGGATTGGACACCCCTGCAATGCATAATATTTTAGACATTTAGTCATTTAGCAGACGCTTTTGTCCAAAGCGACTTATATTAGGACTACAACTACAAATTAGGACTAAATTTTAAGAAGCGCATGTGATAATAGATAATGAGAAAGCATTAGTTATTTGTGGCATAAATGAAACTGGTTTTCTGTTGCCATGACATACTAGAAAAAAGCTGCTCTCTTGTGTGCAGTGCTGCTGAGGAGGAGGCCATACACACGGGGTTCATATTGCTCAGAATGGGAGCTTGTGTGCTCACAGCTCTCATTAAACCTGCTTCTAGCAAACATGAATTGCTGCTCATGGGAGATGAATTTACTGATTCACTGAAAGATTAATAAGGCATGGTTCCCTTTGTCCCCCTGCCTATACACACACATTCACACACAAAGCTCAGCATAATTGGACCTCAGTGCTGTGGATCTATTACAGAGCTTATGATGGAAAAGACTGTAGAGTTTTATTTCCAGAGCTGTGCATGTACCAAGAAAAGTAACAGCAGCTCACATCCAACCATAACTATCTCATTGCATTATGGTATACGCAAGAATATGTGCTTAACCTCACACTGACAAGAATAAAGTACCTCTACCAATTTAAGTTCAAATTTCTGTTTTCTTTAATATTTAATTTGCCCGCCCAGACGGAAAGTAGATGGAGAAAGTTGAACCCTTGTTTGTTTTATTTATGCTTTTAACATAGCGATTTTGCTTCTCTCAAGTTAATAAGCATCATCTGCGATATTGTCCCACTGTTTAAATCCCCCAATCAGAGTTTTAACCTCTTAAATGGATATACTTTAGTGATCTCCATTACGATATTCTGCTCAAATGACGAAATGCAATAAAGCTAAACATGAATCTTGACTATATTGTTTGCGATTATGGTTGCTGAATAGATGCATTTACACAAACTTTGTACTACAATGCAGAGTCTTTTTGTTGTTTTAGTAGAAAAAGTTTCACATATTTTGGAATTATTTAGAATTAATATTATTAATTAAATTGTTTTAACTTTTCTCAGAAGCTTCTTATGGTTTTACCAGTTTTCATAATGTAGGGAGTGTGTTAATGTATATGATAATTATGATAAATCAGGAAACTAGATGAGGTCAAATAAACTGTTGAGAGTATGAATATGAGTTCTCTTAAAGGTCCCGTTGCATGCGATTCCATGTTTCAAACTTTAGTTAGTGTGTAATGTTGCTGTTAGAGCATAAATAATATCTGTAAAATTATAAAGCTCAAAGTTCAATGCCAAGCGAGATATTTTATTTAACAGAAGTTGACTACAAAAAACGGCTCGATTGGACTACACCCCTCTACATCCTGCATTAGTGACATCACCAGAACCGTTTCTTGACTAACCTCCGCCCACAGGAATGCTCCCTCAACTCTACTGGCTACTTGCGCACTTCTTATAACTTAGCCTACTGTGTTTACTCCGCTCTTACGGTGATTTTCTGAAGTAAAACTGACGCTTCATCTTTTGTGTGATGTACAATAAACTTTATTAAACTCATCAGTATATGTTTGATCATCATTCAGACAGCAGACTTGTAGGCTATTAATAAATAATGGATACATAGCCTACAAGCAGATGACAAATACGTTATAATAACCGTAATTAAACTACTAAACCATACCTGTTTCATCTCTATACAGCAATCTGACTCTGTAGGCATTATTGTCCGACTCGAAATGAACTCCGTTACTGAGAGTTTCTGATATTATCATCATTCCGTGAGATGAATTTTTCCTGACAGACTGAGCACGAGCTTATGAAGCTCCGCCCCCTGTGTCGTCCAGCAGCAGCTCATTTGCATTTAAAGGGGACACACTGAAACGGCTCGTTTTTCTGAGCCCCAAAAAATGTCAATTTAAACATGCTGTAAAAAATGATCTGTTGGGTATTTTGAGCTCAAACTTCACATACACACTCTGGGGACATCAGAGACTTATTTTACATCTTGTGAAAAGGGGCATAGAACGGGACCTTTAATGTTCTTCTCGTGTTTACTCAACTGAGAACAATCATCATTAATAATAGCAATTATAATTTTTGAGCAAAATAATTGGATATATAGAAAATCTTAGATCATTACATTTTGATTTAAGACCTTTTCTCTGTCTTAATTCTTTGACATGTTGCTTGTTTTGGCACTTTTTTGTTTTATTTACAGTGGAGAAATAAGAGGAAATGGTGGGGGGTAATGCTGGAATGAGATCAGGAAATGTTGAGAGCCGGATAGTGTTGGTCATGGGGGAGATATTAAACAGGGTTTTCGAGTTGTCCAGTCGATGCATTTGAGTGTGTACGCTCTTGCTTATTTTGAATACTGACGAGTTGGGGTTTTCTTGGTATTGCCATGGCTCATTGGAAGAACTGTGATCTTTATAACCATTTCAGCTGTGGTGGGGCTTTGGAGGTTTTGGACTGAGCATGATCCTGCCAGGCAAACCCCATGGGCCCAGGCCTCTCATTTGTTCTGGAATGGACACACTTGGGACAGGGGTTTGTTCAGCAACAGCCTTGCTCTCCTGGCCTCCTTCATGTTTGTATCTCTGGCTTTCGTAACTTCACCACTGCTGTGCTTCAGGAACTTTCACATTACACAGCGCTAAAAGTAAACGGTACTTTTTGGTCCTGTAATTGTGGTCTCAGAAGAGTTTTTTTTTTTTTTTTTTTCATTTTGAGATAAAATCCTTCCAAACCCAGCTGCAATTAAACTTCTCTCTATAAAGAGCAGAACTGTGGTGGACGTTTTGGGTCTTAAAATCATTTTGTGTTAAATCTGTTATGTCGACTAACGTTGATTTAGTTGAGATGGCAGCAGATTGGAGTGTACACACAAAGCTAGCTAGTTGTTTCTTGTGGCACTTGGTTCCAGAGGGGCGGTTGTGTGGGACGGTCCGTCTATTGTACGGCACCCCCTACTCCCGCTGAGTGCTTTGATGGTGTGATTCAGTGCCAGGCTCAAAGGGGGCTGGCATGGTGACTGACATTATTGAAAGTGATAGGTCAGTAGAATGAGCGCATTCAGCTCGCGGTGGTACGCTGGCACAATTGTACCAATTCACAAACCTTCTCTAACCACACACATGTACATACATACACAGAAAAGCACAGCCAGTATTCACTAAACACAACTAGAAATAGATGGTGCATTTTAACAGGAGAGAAGGAGAGATTTGACTTTGTGAGGTGACAGGATAATGATTGGTTTTACATTGTGTGCTTTAATGGAATGGCCTCTTTGAGACTTGAGACGCATTGCAGTAAACCTATGATTATGTGTCATTACTGAACATGAGCTACAGGCCGACTGAGAGAGGGTAAAGATGCATTAAAGATGTGTAATTTGGAAATCGGACTCATTAAGACTTGTAAAACATCATACATTATTATTCAACTAAGTATGGCTGCACTCGAAAGCTGAAAAAGTATGCCTCCGCAGGCAGCATGAGGTACGGAGGCAACATGGCACGTCTGAAATAATCCCATGATCGTCTTCATCTGATCGTTTTTAGAAGGCAGCATTGATGTATCCTTCACTGCCTATGATATCACACTATCTGGTGCATTAGATTCAGTAAAAGTTTGGCGGTTGTTGGCCAGCCTGTGTGTAAATGTACGTTTTTGACCAACTTTTTCCTCTTTCAATGTCTTTTTTTTTTTTTTTGTATTGTAGTAATCAAATATTTGCTTAGTTATCACCAAAGCTCTCTCTATTTTGTTGTAGATCATTAAATCATTATGCTTCCTCGGAAGTCTCTCCGAAATCAGTTTTGAGTGGTACCTTTGGGTGCAAATGCTGCCTGCAAATTGAAAGGGCAGCCGTGCAGGCTTTCGGACGCAGCTGTAGATGTAGATGTAGTATTATTTCTTTCTTATATTGTCTCGTAATCTTGTATTATCAGGATGATTTCCCATCTACAACTGCCTTTTATAGTGGTGGAAACTACCTGTATAGGGAGGATCCAGATCAAGGACAATGGTTAATATAGCATCATGCTGTCTTTCCACACCCTGTTTACACCTGGTATCAAGATGCGTTTTTCGTCGATCGGATCACAAGTAGACGAGGCAGTCACATACCCGTTTACACCTGGTATTTTAATCTGTCTCTTTTGTCCACTTTCATTCGCTTTTGTCCTGATTTCTTCGAGGGGAGGGTCCATGGGCGGGTAAATGTTTGTGTTTTTTCAGATCTTTCGATCTAATTAACTACATAAGCTTGCACAGTTTATATATGAACGCACCCGGAGATGGCGGAAAAACAGACCACGCCGAACTCTGTGCGTGCGTGTTAGAAATCAGGAATGGTGAGAGAACATTGTGCTTGGTACATTTTTTGTTTTTAAACCAAACTTGGGTCTCCAGCCAACAAAGTTTGAATCCCGTCTGGCTAGCGCACTTCCCATAATGTTTACGCATTAGGTCAGTAGGTGGAGAGTAGGCAGTCTTTTGTGGCTGTTCAAACACATTTGACCACATGGGCGTTTACAATACTAAAGCAATCCGGTCGAATGCATTTTCGACTACCTCTGGAAGTGTCCAAAATGTTTTAGACCCCGTTTACACCTGTTTTTAGCGTCGTCCACTTGTGATCCGATCGACCAAGACGTATCTTAATACCAGGTGTAAACAGGGCCACAGAGGCCCAGCACAGGTCCAGGAAAAGCTTTTAGCAGCTTCATTTAAAGCTTAAATCTTCACCACCGAGGCAGATGAAGAGATATGACTGAAACTTCAGGATTCAGGTTATATTGCCCTGCAAACTTGGAATGGATTTTTTTTTCTTCACATTTCCAAGATCTATGGGCCTTCTGTTGCCTAAAGCAGTGTGTAACTCAGTATTAACGCACCACTGAGAATATTTGGCACATGCCGTATACGGCGCAGAAGCTCAGCTAAGACCACGCCTAATTCTCTGTTTCTTGCACACATATGCATGCATGTTTTTACATTGATTCTCTGCTTGAATATGGCTCTTGTGCATCAATAACTTGTTTGGCAACAGTTTGCTGAATGCTCTGTCCCCCATTAACACACTCTAATGGGTATAGAAAATGTGAAGTCTTTTTTTGAGGGTAATGCTGTCCAAGTGTACACTACTCTTTAAAAGTTTGGGGTTGGTTAGATTTTTTTAATATTTCTGAAACAAGTCTTAATGCTCACTGAGGCTGTATTTATTTTATTTTAAAAAAGATAATATTGTCAAATATTATTATTATTTAAAAACTACTTTATTCTATTTTAATATATTTTAATTCAAATATAATTTATCCCTGTGATGGCAAAGCTGAATTTTCAGCATCATTACTCTTCGGTGTCACATCATCCTTCAGAAATCGATCTAATATGCTGATTTGATGTTCATGAAATATTTCTGAAACCATTGTACTGCTTAATATTTTTGTGGAAATTGATACTTTTGTAACATGATAAAGGCATTTACTGTAAATTCTGATCAATCCAATGCACCCCCGCTCAAAAGTATTTATTTCTTCTGAACAATTCCTTTGTTAACAACTTGGAGGGCCGCAGCGGCTGTTAAATACATCAGAGATGTGAACCCAGTGTGAACACTACATGTCCCAGTTTTAGACCCCTCCTGAGGCCAGTTTGCCTCCTCTACATGCAGTCCGCCATGCAGCACACACACACATACACACTCCTGAGAGTGTATTTCAAGGGCACTTATGACTGCTTTGGTCCCTGTGTACAATTTCATACTACCTGCATTACCTTAAACTTTACATGTAAACCTCCATGATTATATTTATGATACTATTGTGCTGTATGTTCATCATTAAGTAATTCTGTGGACTTTAGTTTAACCTCAGGCATATGCTTTATGTTCTTACACTTAGAATATTTTAAACACGTCAGCAGTTTTTCACATTATGTGTGTTTCAGAGTTTGGTTTGGCTTGCATTTGATCCATCTGTTGAAGTATGTGTGAAGGCAAAGGCTGGCTTGGCATGTGTTTGAACGATTGAGACCGTATCCTGGTTTTGGCATATTGTTAGTGTGCTATATTGTGTGTGAGATGGGCATGGTTTCGCTTGAGTGTGTGTGGATGATAGAAAATCATGTGAGACTCCCATCATGCATTTTGTCACATGGGTGGTCATGCCTAAGTCACGCTGGAGTGCTTATTGGCTGCACACAGACAAACCACCCAGCTCCTCTCAAAGTATATTTATGCAGATTTTAAGAATAAAGCGAGAGAAACGTAGACTTTAATGTTCTGTAGTGTGGGAAATCTGGATGTTACCTTATTGCTTCAAGGTTCAACTTTTTTTTTTTTTTTTTTTGCTAGCCCAGTCAAATCAGTAGTTTATATATTTACTTTCAATAAACGTACATGGTCACACTTTATAATAGGTGTCTTTAACTACTGTGTAGTTTGATCTAAGTACAATGTACTTATTGTGTTGATCTTGTATTGCACAACATTTTTGCTGCTATTGAGGTGGGATACGGGTAATGTTAGGACAGGTTAAGTGTTATGGGTATGTTTAAGGGTGGGTTAAAGGTTAAAAGGGAAGGGAAGGCTCAAGTGTAATTATAGGTGTAATTACAGAAATTAATGACAGATGTAATTACATTCAGATAATTATAATAATATAAATACAATATAAAAACATGTATGTATATAATAAGTGCATTGTATCAAATGATTGAAGTACGTAGTAGTTAAAGACACCTAAACTAAAGTGGGACGTTAAATATAATATATGAATATAATAATTTTTAACAAAATGCTAAGATTTATGTTTAAAAAACATTATTTATATTACATGAAACATTTAGATTTTCAACCCATTCTTAATGATGCATCAAAGATTATCAAATCATTTGTGCAATTTTTAGCTTATCTTAGTGCAAAAGTTTAATTCGCAACAACAATGTTCAAAATACATAACAGACAACCAAATGTTTAATTTTCCTAAGGCATAAAAACATGCGCAAGGTCAACAAATGTAAGACAAATGTAGTGAACGCAGCACATTTAAAACTTTCTTTCACATTTCTTGGTTGAGCCACTAGTCAGTGATCACATAGCATCCCCTTCCTCATCCAGCAGATTCACTGGCCACAAGCGTCTTACTGCATGTACAACTGGAGAAGACAGTCTGTGTTTACTTGAAGACCTCAAAGCCAGCGGTTCATGGTGCATCGGCCTGGGATGTGACATGTGAGGTGCCAGCCAGTGAGGTTCAGTTTGTGATGTGCTTTGAAGGGCTTGTTACATTTCACCCCCCACAGAGCCAAAGCTCAGAAAAAAACCCCACATCTATTCCAGACTCTGAACGCCCAGCAGACTCAATAGAGTAAGATTTCTCCTCTCCGGAAAACTTTGACTCTAATTTGTGAAAGTATTAAAACTAAACTGTGACGTTATCGTTGCAAAGTGGTGGGTGGATTAATTGAGGGAAAACTGTAATAGCAATAAACAACATGGGAAAGAGACTCGCATTCCTCTACCAATGCCCATCCGTCACTTCATAACTGCATGACTGTAAATGAATGACTTTATGGCCCAAATAAAAGGTACTCATGTGTTTTTGTGATCTAACATAAACGTGCAGATAGCAAATAGGTTGCACACAGCTATATTTACATGAGTCTTTGCGTGTGGTAATACCAGGGGTTTTGAGTTATCATGAAAATAACAGGTTACTCTTGATAGAACTGGTTTCTGAATGATTGCCCTAGGGTTAGTTCACCCCAAAATGAAAGTTCTGCCATTAATTGCTTGCCCTTATATCGTTCCAAAACCGTAAGACTTACGTTTATTTTTCGGAAAACAAAATGATGATCTTTTAAATGAAATCTGAATAGTTGGTTAATAGTCGGTTCTTTTGGCTCCCCCTGCCTGTCAAACTGCATCACTGCAGTCAGCATGACCACGCCTCACTGCCAGCCCTTATCTGTTCACTCTTTGGTCATAAAAGGGTTTTCTGGACTATCATATAACTTGTGAATGAGTAAATGTTGATATGACCTTTTTTATTATTATTTCATGAACTAACATGGCCACATTAACACTGCAGATAAATATAGTTTTCCTTTTCTCTACACAAAGAATTTATTATTTGAATGAGATGTCTCTTTTCTCCTGGATCACAGCAATGAAAGTTTGTCTTATATTATTTGTCAATTTTGACACCAGTCCCACATTTAAATGTGGTTGTCATCCTAAAACTTTGCAGTGTATACAGACAGTGTCGTAACAGATCAGAGATTATTTTGAATGTTTTTCCAGTCTGTAGTATCAAATGATCCTTCAGAAACCAATCTAATATACTGATTTGAATCCTGTGTCACTCACATGAGACCACAGCAATATCAAACCACAATGATCCAATCAATTCCTAATGGACAAAAATCAATCAAGTCCCACCCTACAATTTTTTCCTTGTTCGAGAAGCCGTTTCACTTCGATATATTTATGACACAACAGGAAAGAAAAAGACTATTGCAACTTGTGTTTTTATTCACATTCTCTCTTTCTCTCTTGCAGGATCTAATCAACACAGCCACCAGCACCTTGTTCTTCTTTCTGGCTTCAGTGGTTTTGGCAGCCCTCAACCATCAATCTGGAGCAGAGATTGCAGCTGTGGTACCTATCAAGCTTACTCAGCTCTTTATTTCATGAATCCTGTCCCTGTGGTTGTGGTTGAATTCTAATGTTTAGTCATTTCTAAAGTATTTTAAGTGGACCCTAATCTGCCAGGGCTCTGCTGCCCTCATGTGGCTGAAATGGAGCACATAGTCGTTCCTGGAGAGAGTCCTGGACAAGCAGACAGCGGGAAGTTTTGAGAAGTCATAGTCATGATCCATCTGAATGAGTCATATTGTTTGCTTTGCTTCTTTGATTTTTAACACCGAAAACCTCTCTGCTTCCTCTTTTCCTGTTTCTCCATCCCACTTCACTTTTCACTCACAGTTTTGTTCTTCTCACATGTTGTTTCTATCTCAGAATTTAGATTGTGTCAAGTCTTGACTGCATCACTCATTACTAGATCCACAGAAGCACAGTTTGGACACATCACTTTTGTTTATGAAATATTTGAGCTAGTTTGATTTGATTTTGATTGCTTTTAGCTGACAGTAAAAGTGAAGCACTCTCAGCTCTGTTTAAGTCAGTTCCACAGAATAAAAAAAACAAAACAAGATAACTGTGAGATAAAGTTTAAAATAAGAAAAAAAAGTCACAGTTACTTTTTTACTTTGAGGCAGAAAAAGACTTCCATAAGAATTCCATTGATTTTCCTACAAAATCCCTAAAGAAAATGCCAACAAAAGTTAGTTTGTGTGTTTTGGTCGAGGCTGCTGACCTCTTGTGTCTGTGAAGAGGTTTGTTGTGTCTGCTCAGTGAAGAGAAGTAGATGATTCCCAATATTGTGACAGGATCAGGTTCTTTGACTCAGATCCTGACCTTTATGATTGTAGACACTTCATGAATGACCTGAGCTCAGCACAATATCCACCAACACCCTAGAAGTCAAAGGCTGGGGATTTGTGCTGAGTGTTTTATGATACAGATGTTCTCAGCGGGAAACCACTTTAACACCCGGGGATTTTTCTGAACCACAGGGCACGGCAAATTCCTTTGGCTCTCACGGCCTGAGAGAGAGAGAGAAAGAGAGAGATAGACAGAATTTAGTATATTATGGTAGAAGTATAGATTGTATGTTATATTTACTGTGACATTCCAAAAATGCTTATTCTGTAATCATTTACTCACCCTCATGTCGTTCCAAATCTATAAGACTTTGGTTAATCTTTGAAACACAAATTAAGTTATTTTTAATGAAACATAAGTGTTTTCTGTCCCTCCTTTAAAAGTTCAGGTAACCAAAATTTAAAAGATTCAAAATGGCCATAAAGGCATCGAAAAATGTGAATGTGAATCTAGGGGTTTAATCCAAGTCTTGAGAAGAGAGAGATACGATTGCTTTATATAATGATCAGATTTAATGTAGGCTTTCATTTACATCTAAACATCAATCGACACACAAACATAGGACACAACACATATGGTAAACACGGAAGATCATACATTGTAAAAAAAAAAATTTATATGATCAATAAGTAATGACGACATATATTTTTACATTGCTTTAACATCAAAATAAGTTAAGCAATTTTGAACTTTTTTTCATAAGTTATTCAAGAATCAACACATTTTTCCAAGTTGATTGTACTTAATTTGAGTCAGCAACATTTTTTACAGTGTGTGTGCATCACATGCATGTCATACGCTTGAACAAACATCACTGGTTCTCATGCATCAAGCACACTCGCTCGAGCTTCCGTTTACCAAATGTGATGTGTGTGTTCTCTTACGAGAGGTTCTCTCGTATTGCGTAAGTAGCTTACGCTGCGGGAAAGTCTTCTTTCTCGAGATACTGAAGCCAAAAAATTATCCTTAATTTTTAATAATCTTGTCAACACAGTGCGGCAGCATGCAGACCTAGGGCAGGCTTACTAGCGTGCCCATTGGCTGCCCTGCGGCAACTGCAGCAGCCTATCGCTGAGCCCTTGGCGTGACGTCACGACCAATGAGCGCGCTTGGCGCGCTTCATGCGTCACAGCCCGCCAAAAGGGGTGTGGCTTAGCGTATATAAGCAGGGCTCAGAGGCTGCTTCACTGATTTCTGTCTCTTCAGCGAAGCTCTCCGCATCGCTGGACTCTGAGGAAGCCGCCGTTGAATCAAGCGACCAGCACGCCGAGGATCTCAGACTGAGGAAGCCGGCCGCCTTCACCACCTTCAGCTTTCCCTGCCTGCTTCGCTATCCGGCGAAAATATCCTTTTTCTGCTCTGTGTGTGTGTGTTTGTGTGTTCGCCCCGCGACACACTTTGCATCTAAAAGAGCGCGAGGCGTTGTTTCAAATGCCTCGCTCATCCTGTGGCTCGTGCAGAGCCACGCTCAGCGACGGAGACCGCCATGTGATCTGCGCTCTCTGCCTGGGCTTCGACCACGCAGCCCTCGCCCTTTCTTCGGGCGGCTGTGAACAGTGCGAGGATATGCCGATGTCGACCCTGCGGGCTCGACTCCCCATGTTTGAGGATCCTCCTCCTTCTCCGGCTGCCTCTTCCGGGCCGCGTAAGAAGAAACGCCGCTCTCAAAGGCCTCCCGAGCCGGGTATGACAGCTGAGCGCTCACCGGAACCCCTCCCGCGAGCCTCGCTCTCTCCTTCTCCCCCGCCCTTCACCGACGTGCAGTGGCCGGCCACTGCCCGCACTGCCGTCGCCTCAGGGGATGAAGCAGATGACGCCGCTGGCAGCTGCTCTCTGCTGCCTACCCATTGATCTGCCAAGAGGGGTTATGAACACGATCATACAATCTAGAGCCCCCTCTACGAGGCGGCTCTACACGTCAAAATGGTCTGTGTTTAGCAAATGGTGCACTGCCAAGGGGCTCGATCCACAGACATGTGGGGTATCGCAAGTATTGTGTTTCCTTCAAGAGCTGCTGGACGCGGGCAGGTCCCCCTCCACGCTCAAAGTTTATGTTGCGGCAATTTCAGCTTTCACTGCAGGGCTGAAATGCAGCCCTGGCTGGCAGCCGAATGGTATCACACAGGAGTGACTATGGGGGTGATTTCACACCGGAAAGTTGTCTCGACAGACGCTTCCAACCTAGGTGGGGGAGCGTTCTTCGAAGGCAGACCGGTCTATGGCCGCTGGTCAGACCAGGAGAATCTCCTACACATAAACTGTCTAGAGATGCTCGCGGTCGAGAAAGCGCTCAAACACTTCCTCCCATTCCTCCTAGGTCACCATGTTCTAGTCCGCACGGACAATACATCGGTAGTGGCCTCTTGTGGGCTCAGCACTCTCTGCGCTCGCTGAGAGCCGCGCATGTGCCTGGCCACCTGAACGAGGGCCCCGACAGACTGTCCAGGGACAACGTTCCCCCTGGGGAGGGGTCTCTACACCCCCAGACAGTCCAGTCACTGTGGCGCCGTTTCGGCAAAGCGAAAGTCGACCTTTTTGCGTCAAAAGACAACGCTCACTGCCCAGAGTTCTTTACGAAGAACGAGGACGCGCCGGCCCAGACCTGGCCCAGCGGCCCGCTATATGCTTTTCCCCCGGTCTCTCTGCTGCCTCAGGTCATCAGGAGAGTCAGGAAAGTGCGCCACACAGTGCTCCTCATAGCCCCATACTGGGAGAACCAAGCTTGGTTCCCGGAACTAATACAGTTGGCAGACACAGTCCCCTGGCCGATACCGGTGAGGAGAGACCTTCTCTCTCAAGCCCGCGGCTCGATCTGGCATCCCCATCCAGAGCGCTGGTCTCTGCATGCGTGGAGCCTCAACGGCTACCCGTTGATCTGCCAAAAGGGGTTATGAACACGATCATACAATCTAGAGCCCCCTCTACGAGGCGGCTCTACACGTCAAAATGGTCTGTGTTTAGCAAATGGTGCACTGCCAAGGGGCTCGATCCACAGACATGTGGGGTATCACAAGTATTGTGTTTCCTTCAAGAGCTGCTGGACCCCCTCCACGCTCAAAGTTTATGTTGCGGCAATTTCAGCTTTCACTGTTTCAGAGCTGGGCCGCGCATTAGGAAGGAACGAGTTCGTCACCCGCTTCCTTAGAGGAGCCAGGAGGATGAACCCCCCGCGACCCCCCTCGGTTCCTATGTGGGATCTTTCACTGGTCTTGGGGGCCCTGAAAGCGCATCCCTTTGAACCCTTGGAAACTGTGGATATGAAATACCTCACGCTCAAAACCGTTTTTCTGATAGCTCTGTCTTTAGTCAAACGAGTGGGAGACCTTCACGCGTTATCTATTAACGCTGCGTGCCTCGAGTTCGGACCTAACGACTCTAAAGTTATTCTCAGACCGAGGCATGGTTACGTTCCCAAAATATTGGGCACTCCCTTCAGAGCGCAGGTCATTTCCCTCTCAGCCCTGCCAACCCCTGGCAGCGAGGCCGATAGTAATCTCCTCTGCCCGGTCAGAGCGCTGAGAAACTACATCACACGCTCCGCCGCTTTCAGGCGCTCGGAGCAGCTTTTTGTTTCGTTTGGAGGGCGCACCAAGGGTCTCGCCGCCTCGAAACACAGCCTGTCCAGATGGATAGTGGACGCTATCGCAACTGCTTATGCGTCTAAAGACCTGCAGTGCCCACTGGGCATTCAAGCTCACTCCACCAGAGGCATGGCCTCATCGTGGGCGTGGTCCAGCGGGATTTCCATTCATGACATTTGTGCAGCGGCAGGCTGGGCCTCCCCCTCTACATTTGTTAGGTTTTACAACCTGGAAGTTCCCGCCTTGAAGGCGAAAGTTTTATCAGTCTAAGTCTCGCGTAGACCGGCCCACTATCAGTGCGCGGGCTACATTGCTTGATTTAGCTCTACTGGTTGAGCTGCACTGTGCAGGGAATTGTCAGTTCGGACCGGCTGTGCCGCTCCGTGCTACCTAATATGTGCTTGTGTACTGCGCTAGCTAGCCTTCGTTTGGCCGCCCGGCTCCCTGTTATCACGTTCCCCGGGCTCTCCCTGGGACTCATTCAGTGGATGCTGGGCGCACACGGCGTTGACAAGGGAGTTCCCGCAGCGTAAGCTACTTACGCAATACGAGAGAACCTCTCGTAAGAGAACGTATCGGTTACTAAACGTAACCTCTGTTCTCTCTAGAAGAGGGAACGAGTATTGCGTAACCCGCCGTGCTCGCGCCACGAGCTCACTCGCTTCAGCGACAACCAGTGAAGCAGCCTCTGAGCCCTGCTTATATACGCTAAGCCACACCCCTTTTGGCGGGCTGTGACGCATGAAGCGCGCCAAGCGCGCTCATTGGTCATGACGTCACGCCAAGGGCTCAGCGATAGGCTGCTGCAGTTGCCGCAGGGCAGCCAATGGGCACGCTAGTAAGCCTGCCCTAGGTCTGCATGCTGCCGCACTGCGTTGACAAGATTATTAAAAATTAAGGATAATTTTTTGGCTTCAGTATCTCGAGAAAGAAGACTTTCCCGCAGCGTAAGCTACTTACGCAATACTCTTCTAGAGAGAACAGAGGTTACGTTTAGTAACCGATACGTTTCGTTTTATAACTTTTTTGGATCTTTTCAAAGTTTTTCAAAGAGCTTGGAACGACTTGAATAAAACAGGAACAAAGGATGACAGAATTTTCAATTTTGGGTGAACTATCCCTTTAAAGCTCATAGTTTAAAGCTGAAATCTTCCACCTCCAGCCCTCTTACAGTTATTTTGTGTGTGTTTTCTCCAGGTTTTTGGGTTTCTGGTGATGGGAGTATATGGCGTGAACACATATCTGGCAGTGCGGAGATGGCGTCTCGGGGACTCACGAGACGGACCCCTGCAGACCAGCGAGTACATCCGTGCGCGCACAGCCTCGCGGGGAGAGGTGGAGTCACGGCCTGAACTACAGTAAACCACACAGACGGACCAATAGAGACTGAGACAAGCAAAGCCCCGTCTGCATTCCTGTCACAGTGTGTTCTTCTGTGTATCCTCGTGACGGCGGGCAGTTAGGATGAGTGCTTACAAACAAACAGTTGTGTGAACAGTCTGAAGTGGAACAAACTTCTGGCATCTTCATTACCATCAAGCCTCAGGCCGTCGTCATTTGACTGTATACTTCAATCTTTCCACTAATTAAGGGCTTTACCTTACCGTGATCTGGATGAATATTGACAGAAACTCACTCCACTGTGCTCCTAAACTTCTCCCAGCAGAGAACCTGAACGGTTTTAATAATGCCTGCAATAAACCACTTGAACCCCCTTCTATTCAGCTCCACTCCCAGTCGGCTAATATGAAAGGATTGCAACTGTTTCTAAAATGTGTCTTATCAAAGATCAACTGATTTAAGTGATCTAAAGTGGAATGGGAATTCGTGAGAGGGTTTATGAACAAAAAAAGAGGCTTTTTCTCTCTGCTATTGTGTTCCTGTATACAAACACATCTGAGAAAACTGCAGTTGGATTGGGCCGTTTTTCTGTAGAGACGAGGTTAGATGTTAGGAGCACCAGTATTTATTTTAATGTTAAATATTTTTATAATACCACAGCTTTGGTAGCTACATTGTACCAAATGTAGTATTTCACCTCGTGAATGTGACCCTGCGGTAAAACTGACAACAACGGCTTTCAAATTGTGTGTGTGGGTGAAGGGGGGGTGTGAGTTTAATGAAACTTTTTAGATACTTCCGATTTTTAGATACTAAATCTTGTGTGCATAATCTATTGTTTTTGTTCTTTGTGGTTGTTTCTGTACTCCACTGTGCACTCAACCCTGTCCAGTTATCTGTATATATCGATTTAAGCAAGGGTAGAGTTTTTGAAGAAGGTGTATATATTATGTATCTGTGTGTATGATATGGCATTCATGAAGGGTTCCTGTTTGTATGAATTCTTATGACTGAAAGTAACAGACTGTATGTGAAGGAACAAGTGTACTGCAGTACATATGAATGCATTTGCTAAACTGTGTATCTTTTTTCTGTGTGCCTTAATCGTAGAGGCTTGACTAGTCAAAACACTCAAACTCCTGGACACTAATGTTATGACAACATTAGCAGAATAACAGCTTAAGTGGATGTGAAATTTGATGAACTGATCCTTGGTATGAAGATCTGTTTTTCTAAAGTGCTTTATTGATCCTCTAATGAGTCTTTTTAAAAGGAACGACATTGTGGGGGGAATGAAATGTATGTTTTACCACAGATTTTAAGGTGTAGTGCAATTGTATGATTTTTTTGCCCCTAGAAAATGATCGTTCGTATTATTCATTTATAGTCATACTTACGTCTTACTATCTGAAGTTCTTCAGTGAAGTCACATTTATGTTTTGGAATAGGACAATATTGAAATGAAGTAAGTTTGAGGTGTAGGCTCACATTATAGAGATAGAACAACACTGTGGACTTGAAAATGTTGAAAGACAATCACAAGAATGATTTACGTCTTAATGGACTCCGCATTAAAGTGCTAAAGTCACATTTTTCCTATTTTGAAAGCAATACTGTCTGTGTGCTTATGCTTTAATAATGTGTAAAAGCTTTCACTGTGCTTTGACTATGCTAAACTTCATATTAGAAGATTTTGGCATCTAAATAACTCCTGATTTTGACCATATGGTTTGGACTGTATTTTCAACTCATAAATCATTGAAGTATTTCAAAAGGAACTATGTTGACATTTTGAGGGACTCAAATTTTGATAATGATTGTACTGTTTCTTGTTGACATTTCTCGTATTCAAGAAAGCAATGTTTTAATCATGTAACAGTGCTATAAATTTGTATTTTTGTATTTATAGAGTTGTGCATAGACTTACAAAATGCTAATTGTTTGAAAATATTTGTGATGGCAATCTTTTCCTCAAATAAATGGATTTGGATGGACTGTTGATCTATAAATGAAAAAAAAAAGGCCTTACTATGGTACACTGCATTTATATGGAATCCACTGCATTTAAAGACCCCCTGTGGTGAAAATCAAGTTTTAATGTTGTTTATATGTCTGTGTTTTTAAGATGCTTTAAGACAAACCATGTGAAAATTCATAAGTCAACAGCATTGCTGAGTATTTTTCTCCTTAAAACGGCAGTGAACCAAAGATAGTCTTGAAAAACTCGTGTTGAAATCGCTGGTGTTTCATACATCACAAACTACGTAACAATTACCTTGTAACCAATCAGGTCAACGTGCGGGCAGGCTTTAGCATATCATTAACTGCTGAAAAGCAAGAGAGTCTCAAGAGAAGCCATGTTATCCTGGTATATTTTTATGTTGATAGGAAAAATCGGGAACATTTAGCAATATAGCGGGTGAATTATGTATATGATGATGTTATGACGAACTATGCCTTTCTTCACTGATTTTCTATGATTTTCAAAGCGTTTCTAAGGATGTTGATTTTCAGAAGGCAGACTGAGATGGCGAACGGGAACATGATTTGTGTAACATTAGCAACACATTATTAGCTGTTTGATAACATAGTCAAGCAAAAGGCTACACATATTAATTACCGTTATGTGTCCGACGTTGTAAAGAGCGATACAATTGTGCGCTACAAAGTTTACAATTTACACAGCTAAATTGTGTTTACTACAGCAACATGAGTAAAGCTGACTGGGTGAATCTCTGAGCTGGTGTGAGTGAGTCGGGGCGGGGCAAATTTGCATATTCAAAGTTACATTCAAGCTATTTTAAGGCATGAACAAAAATATTTCAAAGAAGAAAAAAAACGTTTAAATATGTAATTTTGGTGATCAAAAATTAGTTTTAAGGGATAGTTATTGACTACAGGGAGACTTTAAATCAGATCTACTGAAATACACCACATTTTACCACTAACAAACTCTAGATCACATTTTGCTTCTAACATTCAAACTGACTGGGCAACATTCATTACCGGTATTTGCTCAAAAAACAAACAATACTACAAAAATTGCACAAAAAAATATTTATTGATGTGGTAATCTGACAGTGCATGTAATTAAAGCATATCCACTCTTCACAGAAACACTAGAAGGTGGAATGTGGATGCATGCAACATGCCTTAAAATACTATAGTAAACCAGGAGACACTCCCATACACTGCTGAAGCTCACATTTATAATACTGGTTCAATAGCTGAGCAGTGCCACTGTAAGAAAAGTACATTGCTAGGTGAGCACGATGAGACAAATCTTGCCTTTTTTGCAGTGCTTTGGCAAACCATTGGCATTATATCGATATTACAAGACTTAACACCAATGTTTAGACGTGTGGAAATGAGACAGGTGACTGTGGCCAGCCAACCACCTGCCAATTTCATGTATGATGTAAACTTATTTTATTGCTACAAAACTTTATTATTATTCCAAATCCAGGGCTTCATCACCACGTCATGGATAATTGTTTTAAAAGAAAATTCAAGAGAACATAGTTTGAGAAAATGTACTCCCAAAATAGTTCTAATTAGTAAACACACACAGCTCCCAAATAAAGAAATAGAGAAAGGCTCGTACATACTGTAAAAACTGAAAGCAAACTGAAGCTGTTGGAGGCAGTATATAAACATGATAAACGGTACAATACTGCCCCCCCCCCCCCCCCAAAAAAAAAAAAAAACTCAATAAGCTTGATTGATGTGAAACTTTTTCACTGGAATAATTCACAGTTTTTGGAAAATCAAATGAGAGGGACGATTGTATGGATGTATATACAAAGACTATAAAAATCTCTAAAGCCCTAGATTCACAGACAGGGCTTAGATTAAGCCAGAATCAGGCCTTAGTTCAATTAGAATATTTAAGTAGCTTTTATAAACGTGTCTTAGAAAAAAAAACATCACTGATGTGCATCTTAAGACAAAACAATGGCTCTGACATATTTTAAGATATGTCAGTGCAAGTTGCTTCCAGTTGAAACAGCTAAAACACGCATTTTCGTCTGGGACTGGCTTAAGCCTTGTCTGTGAAACCGGGGATAAAGCTTCTATTCTGTGATGCAACATTTGAAATACATTGTTTAATTCTAGTGACAAAAAGTTCAGAACAAACAATAAAAAAGTTATATCAAAGAGTCTGTTTTGGTTATCAGGCACTGTAGTGGTCACACACCAGGATTTTGGACACAAACACAGCTTTAGTCAGAGTCAGAGTCTGAGTCATCATCTGTGAGGAAGAAGAATATGTTATTCTGGAAGAGAAATGAAGGAGGACAGCCTCTGAGTAACAACAGGAAAAAGAAAAAATAGATGGGGAATTCCAAGTGAAAAAAAACAAAAAAACGCACTGTACGTTTAATGCATGAGGATTACTAATACAGATTGCTTGTAACAAGGGTTAATTCATATATGATACTGAAGGAGTTCAGCCTGCCTAGTCACATAACTAGAATAAACGCTACACTGTGGATGATTCTTTATAAAGTTATGAAACCACGTTTGATAAGAAACCACATCACCCTTCCACTTCCTGCGACTGGTCTCACTAATATTCTTGCTGCTTTAGTATGATATGGAAAGATTAGTGTAAGCAATCATTCCTGTGAATGAGACTTCAGCAGAGAAAAGAGAACTTTAGCTAAGAATTTTGGTTACACTTTATTTTAAGGTGTCCTTGTTACAATGTAATTACACATTTAAGTACTGAATAATATTAAGCAACTACATGTACTTACTATAGGGTTAGGGTAAGATTAGGATTTGGTAGAGGGTTAGTTGCACATTATTATGCAGAATGTACTGTTATGGTAAGTACATACAACATTTGTAACAAGGACACTGTAAAATAAAGTGTTACCAGAATTATTATATATATATTTTTAAAGCTGTCTCTTACGCTCACCAAAGCTCCATTTATATCATCATCAAAATAATACGAAAACAGTAATATTGGGAATTATTATTTTAATTTTATTGAAATTAATTATTTTAATTTTAATATTTTGTAACAATATAAACATATTTACTGTCACATCTGATCAATTTAATATATCCCTGCTGAATAAAAGTATTAATTTCTAAAAGCATTAAAAATAATCTTTCTGACCCCAAAAGTTTGAAAGGTAGTATAAATAAGAGCTCTGTATAAATACCTCGTGTGTTTGGTGGTTCATCGCTGGAGTCACCTCCCTTGAGGAAATTGGCCAGTTCATTAAAGATGAAATAAAAGTCCAGGGCGAAGATTATTGTGGCAACAAAGCCAAAGACCTAAGACGTGAAAGAGAAAGACACATGAGACCAGTCTAAACATCACACGACTGAGTCACATGTAGCAACTATAATCATAGCTAAACAGTGCTGTCACTGATGGTGGCGATAAAGAGAATTTGTCTGAAGTGATGTGAGCCTACCCCAGCAGCCTTTGAGGCTCCATCCGGATATTTGGACACAGATATTATAGAGATGATGAAAAAGATAATGGAGGCGCTGACACAGCGCAGGAAGTCCTTGATGATACAACAGACATGGAGATTTGGAAAGGAGGACGGAATTTTGGTAGTATAATTTGATCCAGCACAGTCATTTTGTTTGTAGGTCAGTAAACTTACCATGAGGGGCCAGTGAAAGCCCTTAAATTTCTCATTGAACTTTGTAGAATAAGCAAACAGCAGGAAGAGGGCCGCCAAGAACTCAATGAAGGGAGCGGTGACGAAGGCAGCTGCTGTTGAAGCAGCAAAGCACACAAAGCTGATGAAGGACAGCACCTGAGGAGACAGGAAACACGAGGATGCATTTTTATTTAACCCTTGTATGGTGTTCGGGTATGTAGGACCCGGTTTCATTTTTTAATCAAAAGAAAAATGATACGATTAATAATTTTTTCAAACTCAGACTCATTGGCCTTGGCTCATTTTCTGTGAAGAATATATATCAGAACACATTTTCAATGACCACATTATTTGGGACAGGTTGAGAACACTGCTTGACCTATAAGACAAAAACATCAGTCTGATCAATATCTGCCTTAACAGAAAGCTGCTTCTAACACTTTAAACACTGCCTGATTGGCTGTCAATGTTTTTATTTTTTATTATTATCTTTCATTAGCTGGAAAAAATCATTCTGAAAGTGATTCCAATTATATCGTTTCTCTGTGTCATTATCATTATACCGTAGATGTGGTGTGGACTTTCCTATTCTCAAAGAATTAAAACGATTATTAAAAATATATAGTTATTGTCCTTAGTGTAGACGGGCATTTATTGTAAAGCCTACTAAAATAAATTAAAGTATCAACCTCAATCATATAGCCTGAGAAGCCAAATATAAATATATTTTTATAAAACAACAGTTATTTCCAGTCAGCAATCTTGATTATACTGTATATAATCATTATAAATACTTTCTATATAACAGCAGTGCATGAATTGGATTGAGCATTTTTTTTAAGTTGAAATGTCTGTTTTAGACAGATAATCAACCGCAGCTTCAAAAAACAAGGCCAAAACAAGCCCAATATTACCAATAAATGAGCCTGCTACATATCAAACTGAAACCACTCAGAGTTTGAAAAGCAAAAACAGACGTTATTTTACAAAAATCATCACACTACAACAAAGCGGGAGAGTGAAAGTGTATGTTGCCGCCATTGCCGCACATCATGATGCAGTTGATGGTAAGTCTCTGGGAAAGCACGACCTGATCGTCAGGCTCCTGAGGGGAGCGAAGAGACTGAATCCTCCTCGTCCTCCCCTCGTACCCTCTTGGGACCTCTCAGTGGTGTTAACTGCCCTGCAGAGTGCTCCCTTTGAGCCTCTGCAATCAGTGGAGCTTAAGTTCCTGTCTATGAAGACAGCGCTCCTGGTTGCATTGGCCTCCATCAAGAGGGTAGGGGACCTGCAGGCATTTTCGGTTGAAGAAGTGACCCTGGAATTCGGGCCGGCTAACTCTCACGTGATCCTGAGACCCCGGCCTGGATATGTGCCCAAGTTTCCCACCACACCCTTTCGAGACCAGGTGGTGAACCTGCAAGCGCTGCCCTTGGAGGAGGCAGACCCAGCCTTGGCACTGCTCTGTCCAGTACGCGCTCTCCGTGCTTACGTAGACAGAACGCAGTGTTTCAGGACCTCAGACCAGCTCTTTGTCTATTATGGTGGGAAGCTGAAGGGAAAGGCTCTCTCCAAGCAAAGGTTGTCTCACTGGATAGTGGACGCCATTGCTTTGGCTTACCAGCAGCAAGGTCGACCGTGCCCCCCTTGGTGTGACGGCCCACTCCACTCAGGCTCTCTTGGGCTCTAGCGCATGGCGCCTCGCTAACAGACATTTGTAGAGCTGCAGGCTGGGCGACACCTAACACATTCGCGAGATTCTATAAAACAATTTTAAAAACAACACATTTCAGCGCTTATTTAACAAACGAACGAAATGAATGCTCAGCTAGTTAACTGAAGATGTTTTATTTATGTGTATTGGTATATTAGTGCCACGAGATGTTTCAAAAGTGGTGGGGACCTTAGCAAAAAGTGGTGGGGACATGTCCCGACTCCCACCCGCAAATTACGCCTATGTTAAAATAACACTTGCCTGATGGGTTATGCTATGGCTAGATCGGACGTTGACGTTACTTCTGTGAGTTGAGAAAGCGAAGCATAAGGATGTAGTGTGATCACGATCCGAGATCCCGCGAGATCCATGTGTTTGGCATCTTGTCCTATCTTTTAAATCACGCTACAGTAGTCTGAAGGAAAAAGTGCTTTATTTGTAATTTAAAATAATGGTGTTGATGATTTTTAGAGACCCCCACAGGTGTATGATTTTTCATGGGAGCTCATCCTCTCTCTATGGGAGCTCCCAGTGGCTCCCACTTAATTCGAACCATGCTTATATACCCACGAGGTGGGGCGGAGTTACGCTATGCAAATTCCGCAGACCCATGGCATTTCATTGCCATTGGCTCGTTTTATATACTCGAAGGTGATAGGCTTTCTAAGCGAAACCCCATTCGTCGTCACTGACGTAACTGAGTAGGGAACGAGGGTTACATACGTAACCGTGACGTTACTTGTCAGATTTTCCTAACAAGGATATTTGTAAAATAAGCCCCCCCAAAAAATAATGCGCAAAAAAAGAAGCCTAAAGTAACGTTTTGTAAGCGGAATTGGCAACTCTGATTACGGCTTATCGAAAAAATAAAAAATGCAGGGTGGGGACTTGGTTCTATCCATTGGTTATTGACTGGATTTTGAGATGTGGGCGTTGCACTGAAAAATGGAGGCAGATGAACATGAGTTTGGGTTTAAGCAGACTATTGGAGAAGTCCGGCATACTTCACCAGAGAGAAGTCTGTCGTTTTCACCAGAAGATCAAGTTATGACATTCTGATTGAAAATTACGAGGTCAAAAACAAAAACATGGAATCATTCACAATAAGATTTATAACATGAATTTGGAAAATACTGTACATTTCTATTAAGGAAGAGAAAAGTTGGCACACCACAGCTCCAAAAATAGAACAATTATTAATTTATGTTCTCACCACAGGTGACGTTTCGATCCTAAAAGCTTTTCGCGCCTGGAGCTTTTAGGCTTCAAATGTTACCTGTGGTGAGAAAATAAATAAATAAATATTTTTCTATTTCTGGAGCTGTGGGGTGCCAGCTTTTCTCTTTCTTTTTGCAAATTTTTGTGGTTGAGCACCCTCATTAAGGTTTTTTTTTTTTTTTGCCTTTTGCCTTGTGCACACTTTGTGTTGAATGTTTGTAAAAATAAATTTCCATAAAATTTTAATTTCATGACAACCTTATTATTTATTTTATTATCCAACTCTTATGGAACTAGGCTACTTGGCATTGGCGAAGAACAAATATAGGCCTAACAACTGGCCACATTTTTGTCTGAACTAAATAACACAATATTAGCCTAATTATTTGTTTAGCACAACAAAATATTTGGTCCCACTTTATATTAAGTGGCTTTAAGTACTATGTACTTACGTCGACAAATAAGTACAAATAAGTTATTGTGTTCATGTTGTATTGTAAAACACTTTTGCTGATATTGAGGTGTGATACGGGTAAGGTTAGGGACAGGTGTGGTAGTATGGGTCGGTTTAAGGGTGGGTTAAGGTGTAAGGGAAGATTCAACAGTAATTATAAATGTAATTATACATAAACTAATTACAGCTGTAATTACATGCAGGTATTTTTAAAACATACAGTGTAAAAACATGTAGGCCTATGTACACAATAAGTCCATTGTATCAAATTATTAATTTCAATGTAAGTCCATAGTAGGCCTACTTACTTAAAGCCACTTAATATAAAGTGGGACCAAATATTTTGCATACAATATCAAGGAGGTTTGGTGACCTCTGTAAAAAAGCCACTATGCTACTAGCCTTGATAAATGAACAAGGATGACCTCTCCAGATGAACAACGTTTGAAATGGTTTGACCTACTGTATCATAGAAAACAGCTAATTTGCTCATTCTCATTTACTTCATTCATTCATTCATTAAAGAAACAGAAACTTTTCAGAACAAACATATTAAAAGACAATTAGGCCTGAATAATAATCAGCGAAAAACAGATCGATAAGAAAAAGAAACTCAAATCAGAAAATGCCAAGATTTAAGTCGCAGAAAGCACAACTATGTGCATCCAGCTGAAAAAACAAACAAACAAACAAACATACAATTTAACAGATAATAGAATTCCACAAAACAATGCAATTATGACTTACATACTAGCTATCATGGGTGAATAACAAATAAATGTCGAAAAGCGTACCACTTCACCGAGCAGCAGTAGTCCTTTTCGGGAGGAGATGAATTCTTTACTCGGGAGAAGAGAATGAATTACGGTCTGTCGTGACCGGTTACTATCCGACGCCTCGATGTCCCCCATCACGCTGACGAAACTCTTCTGTTACCGAATAAAGTTCAAAGTAGTGATGCGTCCCACTATCCGCTATGAGACAGCTACACTTCGCAAATCGGCATAACTTTCCACGAAGTGGAAACGGAAATAATGACTGCGGAAACGAAGCACACAAAAGAGCAGCATCTGCATTCCCGAAATCTGGAGACCGTTAATAAGTGAACAGAGAATGTGAGCGAAACATCTCTCACATCACAGGAGTCTCCAAGTAGCAGCTGTAAAGATAGCCTATTATGTGCAACAACTGCACATTTCTGACTGAACAGTTTTAAACCCTTATCCTCTGTTTGGGGTCTGAATCTGACAGACTTCAAGCCCCGTTTAAGCTAGTAAAAACATGGAAGGTATTTGACTTTGGCTAACATGTTGTTCATACTTTATTTCGACCCTCTGATAACAAATTGTAATGTAGACATGCATTTTCTATAAAGCTGATTTGAAACAATATGTATTGTGAAAAGCGCTATACAAATAAATGTGTTTAACAAACAAAATAAATAACAGATAATAAAGTTTCCTGAATGTTTTTAGAGGTCTTTAATGAAAAATGTATTTGAGGTAGCCTGATAAGTCATAAATGCAACCACTGAATGTAATTAACCTATTTTGTGAACATACCGACATTCTTTAAATATATAATGTATGTTTAATAACGTATGTAGGCCTATGTTTTTATATTGAACATGCTTGAAGAGATTGTTCTTGCTGGGATCAACTCCAAATTTGCATAATAATTCTGGATAACAACACATTTTTACTTGTGGAATAAGGCAATTAAATCAGTCGGGGTTAATGTTTTAAGACAATAACAATAAGATCCTCAATTTGATTCACATGGACAAATGTATTTTGAGCGGTGATAATTTGTGCATAGGTTTCCCTTAGGTTTAACATGTATGCATTATTCATGAAAGAAGTGAATACATTATTACTATACAAGCACTTTACAATCGTATTTTGGTGAAAATGGTCCGTTCACAAAATGAGAGAGCTGGTCCTGCAGAGCTTTAACCTCCCCCTTCTTGGGCCTCTGTGGTGGTTCTTGACTTGTTGAATGTGATTTTTTTGAGAAGGATATAGCCATCCAAAGACAAAAAGGCTGCAGCCACAAAGCCCACAATCTGTCAACCAAAAGACACTGAATAGTGAGAAACTTGTGTCATAATGTCTGGGTCATTCACAATGACATTCACAAGGATGGAATACGTTTGAAAACGTCTGACAGATTTAATAAGGCCTGCATAATCAGTGAAAATATAAAGAGAGAGTTCCAGGAAGAGAGGATGTGCGAATTCTCACCCCTCCGCTCAGTGTGCCCTTCACTGTGTACGTAGACACTGCTACCAGGCTAAGAATACACATCAGTGCAGCTGCAAAGAATGAGTTGAACACATCCTGTGGAGCAAAAGTGCATTGACAATAATTGTGTTTGCAATAACAACTGCAGTTGCAGGTATATTCGCATTGATTCAATCAAGTGCATAGATGTATGCTCTTACAATAAGGGGCCAGAAGAAGAAAGTGAACATCTTGTTGAGTTTCAGTAGGTAGAGCAGAAGAAATCCAAATGTGATGAAAAACTCCATGCATGTTGCGGCAATGTAGGGGGGCCTAGAAGCCACTGCATAACACACAAATGCCACAAAAACACACACCTGCCAAGACAATATTACTCAAGGGTTGTTCGAGGACAAGACATTTAGTAAGATGGTTTTAGACTATAGATGTTGCGTTATTGGAATGTAATGTGATTTTTTGTATAATGTTTTTCAACATTCTTTGAATTTACATTGTGTCAAATCATCTGTGCGAACCTTGTTGTTCTTGTTGTTGTTTTAAGCAGGTTTACATTGTTTCCCTTTCTAACAATGTTGTATTCAAAGTATCAAGCCTGTGCCTTGTACTAGCCTATTTAAACAAGTCAGTGATTGTCTGAGGATTTGTCCTTACCAAAAAGTATTTTAAAAAGTGTGCAGAAAACTACCATGTAAAATTTTTCACAAATGTCTCACCATTTCTGCTATTTTCAGTAGACCTTTTGTGGACTTCAAAAAGGCCAAATCAACTTCCATTGCGGCATTAATATGATCTTTGTTCATATGTTTTATGTCGACGAGTTGCTCTCAAAGCACAGCTTGTCAGACTTAAAACATTACTTCCTGATTGAATGCTTCCTCTTAGTATCAGGAAATGACTAATTTCACATCTTTTTTTAAATGCACTCAACAGTTTTTCATCAGTAAAAACGGATTATCTGCATTTAGACTTGTTCAGATCTTATCAGATCTTTCTGTCTGGTGATAATATTCATGGATGCATTGAAAATTATGTAGGGTGAATGCTAAAAGTGATAAACATTCTTATGTATGTATGTATGTATGTATGTATATTACAGCTGGTCTATGATTTAGACTCCAGCCCTCAAGTGTCCTTCGCATATAGCAGCCCTTAATTGGTCCTGCAGTTTCTCTCAGGTGTGTTCCCAATTATTATTTTTTTAAATACATGTAATGTCACTATCTTGGATCAAATAAAAAATATAAATGTATGCATTTTTTTCAGATTTTTGGGGATATTTTTGATTTTATTTACCTCTAAATGTACAATATTTTTGTTGTAAAATAAGTTTATTTTATATTTAATATTTATTTCACTTATTAAAAAAAAATCATTCCAGTAAGTTCAGACAGCTTTGGTGACATGGTGGTATAAAATAGCAAAAGAGCAACAATATCAATAGCCACTATAGATGCTGTACTCACTCACTGGCTGCATATAGGCTGAAATCTATAAACCATTGTTGTAACGAACTTAACCTCTTAACTGTCTCCATGTTTAGTTAAAATTGTAAAATGATTTAACAACCATTTGTGTTGGGTGAGACTATACAAAGATGCCAAAATATACTTACAGACAAATATGACCATGCTATAAGGAAAAGGCAAAGTAGGAGACAGAGTAATCCTTTATTTCTAACAAAAAACATCAAATTTCAAACTCAAAAAAAGTACCAAACGGGTAAGAATAAACAATAAACCTAACAATAACTCAATGAAGGTAAATGGTAACAAACAGGTAAAGAATAAACTATGTACAACATGTTTTGTTTGGAAGCATACAACTCTTGCAGTAGGACTTTGATCTGATTTTGAAGTAAGTAAGTTGTGTGTGTGTGTGTGTGTGTGTGTGTGTGTGTGTGTGTGTGTGTGTGTGTGTGTGTGTGTGTGTGTGTGTGTGTGTGTGTGTGTGTGTGTGTGTGTGTGTGTGTGTGTGTGTGTGTGTGTGTGTGTGTGGCTGATTGGCACATTAAATAAAATGCTCACTTATTGGCTCATTCAATTCTCTGTTTCTGTATGTGTGAGTGGCTGTTTTTATTTGACAAAGTAAAAAAAAAAAAACTGCTCTGTTATAGGCTCATTCAATGGCTTTCAATGCAATGCTTTTGTGGATGTGTGTGTGCGTGTGTGTATGAGTGAGTGTGATTGTTTGCCACATTGAGAATGTTGTATAGGCTCACCCCTTCATTTATGTGTATGTTTGATCTGCATTGTGGTGTATTTATTGATTTTTATTGGCCAAATAAAATTTTTTGCTCTGAATTATAGTATTTCCTATTTATTTCCTATGGGTGCCCACTTTTGTCCATGAAGAACCAATTAAGGAGGGTTTTTAAGTAGCCAAGTCTTGTACCGCTCAAGGGTTAGACATCATTGTGATTCTACTGGTCAGTGATTCTGGCTGATATCTATATACTTGGTGACATATATTCATGTGAATCAAAATACAAGTCAGCTTATTGTTTCACTCTTTTATTTAAGCAGCCACACATTATTTTACAGACAATTTCAATTCAATTATATTGTGACAGACAAACAATATGAAGCAAACACACTGCTTCTAATGTGTGTAGGTTTTGCTGCACACCTCATTAACGCTCTCAATATGTTACAATGCACTTGAAGTAGTAAAACAGAGTGCTGCAGGGTCAGGGATGACGTATTGTTGAAGGCCAAAACCTGGAAACAAACATTTTAGCATTCGCAAACTAACCGGGGTGTAGTCAGTTTATCGCCTGAGGTTAGCTTTTTATTTCTGGAGGTTGTATTTAGGCTTCAAAATTCATAAAAATTGTGTTTATTTGAGAAAGTTATCTCGATGGACAAAACACGCAAGTATCAAACTTTTGTTGATCACAAAGCTTATTTTTGCAATCATTCAAAAGCCTATGGATAAATCCTATTGGGTTTTTGTCGAGGGAACCAGTTTGATTCTAACTTTTGGGTTGGCCTACAAAAATATGTAATTCATATTTGGTTTCAAATTAGTTTTGTAATTTGGATGTCTGAGATAGCATCATGTTCTGATAAGGAACAAGATAACAAACAGGCTTCCTGAAGTGAACTAACCGAGAGAACATCCCATAATGTAATTGTGTGTGTAATAAGAAACACCCACATTATTACTTAAGTGTGCATAACAAGACAGATTTTTTAAAGAGAAAAGTTTCTAAAAGTAGCCCAAGCTTAGCTCTCTCAAAATGTTATTTTTTATTTTTATTTAATTATTTTTAATAATAATAATAATAATAATAATAATGGCTTATGTTGTAATAATAACATCTTTTTTGTGACGATTTAAAAATTGAGACTTTTATTTTGACATGTTTTGGTTGCTCATTAATGTTGCAAGTAAAACTGAAAGTTTTGCGCATCATCACACTTGCTTATTTGTTTATGTAACTACTAAACGTCGATTAAACTAGCGAGATGATTGTTAACTCGTTCAAAACGTTTTGCCGTGTTGTCTTACCTTTGTGTTCACACAAATCTCTGTCGACAAATGTACTTGATCGACAAACACCTAACGTTACACTGGGAAAGCATTTCATCGGGCATCCGCGCAACAGCAGCACGTCTCTCAGAGATAGTAAGTCCTGCGCCAACTTCCGTTCTACGCAATAAAACGGCGACCACAGCTCTCATTCTTATCTGTTTTTGTAACATTTATAGTTCTGTTCATATTTTATTCAAATCTTCACTAACCTAGCTACATTATGCACAAGCAGCTTTGCATTAACAGTGCTGACATGAGCTTAAGCTTGTTGCCTTGTACATCCTCGATCCTTTGACTGATGCCATAGAGATCTAACGCTGAATCCGAGAAGATATTTATTATGTTGTCTCTTTCTCAAGGAAAACTGGTTAGAAACGGCGAGGAGAGGAAATCAGTGGTGAGTTGCTAATGATGAATAGATCCTCTTCTCTAAAAGAGGGTCACTTATACGGCCGAGAACACAGTGAACATAATATCGTTAAAGATGTTGTTTTGAAATTTGCATCCACTTTTGTTCAGATCTGGATAGAGGGAAATATTGCAAGTGGAAAGACAACATGTTTGGAGTACTTCAGCAAAACCAGTGACGTTGAGGTAATACAGTAAATGTATAACATTTCTCACAGTACCTGTAATCTCTCTCCCTCTATTCTTGTTATTCATTTATTTCATAGACAACTAAAATGTGTCTTGTGTTTCAGGTGCTGACAGAGCCTGTGTCTAAATGGAGAAATGTCCAGGGGTGCAATCCATTGGTAGGGATCCAGTAGCACTTTACTGTGGATTTAATGAGCTTTGTCGTTCTCCCTATCTTTACACAGCTGAGTTAAGCCTGCACAAAATTCTGTGTAAAGATGCAATGCAGCATAAAAGCCAGACTAAATTATGCCTGCTCTAACCCACCTAAGCCCCTTCTATACCAATATGCAGTTACAATTGTTGTGTAAATGCATTTATGCCACCTCTGAGCAGTCTGTGTAAAGACACCTAATTTTCACTTCAGAGACAATTCTGTGCCACCTTTGCACTGTAAATTTGGCACAATTGTAGGATATACTTTATTGTATTAAGGCATCTTTACACAGAGAAGTTAAAGCTGCTCTGTGCCTGCTCAAAATTCTGTGGAAAGATACTATGCCGTATAAAAGCCAAACTTAATTATGCCTGCTCTGACCCACCTCAGCCCCTAGTATCAAATCATACAGTTATAATTGATGTGTAAATGCATTTATGACACCTATGAACAGCATTAAACAGTCACTTCAACGACACTTCAGAAGTGCCCCTGCGCCAGCTTTGCAGTGTAAATTTGTTATTATTAAAGACTTAATTATCTTAATGCATTTTTACACAGATGAGTTAAGGCTGCTCTGTGCCTGCTTAAAATTCTGCTGCCACATAAAAGCCAGACAAAATTATGCCTGCTCTGACCCACCTCAGATGGTTTGAAGTTATATAGATAACATTCCTGTGTAAATGCATTTATGCCACCTTTGAGCAGCATTAAAACAGTCTGTGTAAAGATACTTAAATGCATCTTCAGAAGCTGTACTATTAAACTTTTGCAGTGCAAATATGGCATTATAAATGTTTTCTATTCTGTCACAGGGATTGATGTACCAGGACCCAACCAGATGGGGGCTCACCCTTCAGACATATGTGCAACTCACAATGCTGGATCGCCACGTCAAACCAATGGCATGTATAAGTCCTCTTTCACATCCCTACAGTCAGTTTTGTTCAGTGGCTTTACATGTATCTGTTTCTGTTCTGCAATACAGAAATGAGTCACCGCCCTCTGTGTGAATAGAGGAAATGGAATGCTAATCATTTATGGCCTGTTGTTTTTCTTTCTATCATCACAGTCACTGCCAATCAGAATGCTGGAAAGATCTATTTACAGCGCTAAGTACATTTTTGTGGAAAATCTTTTTAAAAGGTAGATTTGATCAGGAATCTGAAATAACTTTTATATTACAACTATTTATTATTAAATGTGTAGCTGTTAACTTTAAATAAAACCAGATTGTTTGGTTTGGTTGACAGTGGAAAGATGCCTGAGGTGGACTTTGCTGTTTTAAGTGAATGGTTTGAGTGGATCATAAAGAACATTGCTATTCCTGTGGACCTTATTGGTATGGCAAATATATTTGTATTGCACTGCATGTTGCTTGTTAGATGTGGATAAATTATTTTTTTACTTGTTGTTGTGTAATGTTACTAATACATGTGTGTTCACATATGTTTTTACTCAGTTTACCTGCAGACCTCCCCACAGACCTGCTACGAGAGACTAAAGCAGAGGTGCAGAGAGGAAGAAAAGGTTATTCCCTTGGTGAGCTGTTGTTTAGCTGTAATTCAACTATTGTGTGCATGCAAAAAACAAATCTGAAACAAAAACCAAAGTTGAGTCTCTACTCCTGCTGGCAATAGATGACTTCACGTTTCATGTTATCAGGATAGATTACAAATATTACACATTTTATCATTTATTTTGAGAGATACTTTCACTGATTTGCACACTTTAGGAATACCTAGAATCCATCCATAACCTATATGAAGACTGGCTGATTCATCAGAAGTCATTTGAAGTTCCTGCTCCAGTTCTTGTGAGTTTCTGTCAATATCTGTTGGTTAAAAACTGCATCAATTGGTAAGTATTATGACATACTGTATAATCACCTGTTGACGAGCTGAGATCATGAATAACGTTCCATGCAATATGTATTGAAGTGATTTTTTTTCTTTCTTTTTTTTCCACATTGGTGGGCAGGTAATCCCAGCAGATCATGATCTTAAGAAGATGCTGCATAAGTATGAGGAGAACAGAGAGAAGATACTAATGGCGCATTGCTCTTGAGTAAAGGATCTCAGAGAATGATGGTTTTATCAGTTTACAAATTTCTTCTGCTCTCTCAAGAGACAGATGAAGCAGACACTTTGTGCAAACATTCCTACTGCAATATAAGTTGATTTAGTAAATCATAGTATGATTTGTCAATTAATTTATATAAGTGTTTTATTTGAATGCTGCCTTTTATGCTTATTATGTGTATTTGCATTTGTAGTCCTTGTAAACTTGGTTTAAGCATTTAACAGTATATAAAGTAATTTAATTGTTTAGTTTTATAGAATCATTCCGTATTATCTGAAACTACTGCTTTTGTTACAGGGCAATTTGAGGGCATGTAAATGTATTCTATGTGATTTGGCCCTGCATTTTACATTTACATTATCATACTCGGGTGTAATGAAAGATCCCTTTCTTTTATTTTCATGTTCATTCTGCCACTTGCAGATACCATCACTAAACAAGTACAGATCCTGATGGTAAGGTAAATGTATGTTACTTAAGGTGTTACTGAGACCAATGTATTTTAAAATGCACAAGACTTTGTTTTAAATAAAAAACATGAAAAATTATTTGAAAATATTGATTTTATTACATTTCTCAAATCTAGTCACATAAATGTATGGCATGCTCCACTGTAGCCTCAGTAGTACTGTAGGATTAATACAAAGAATGTACGACCTTATTACTTTCAATAATAGGCAGTATAAGATTCACCAGAACACCATATTTTTTACATTTATATTAACCTACCGGTACATGAATCCAACGTTAAACAGTCCTGCAGAACAAGTGTTCTTCCATTAAGACAAGTAGGTGCACATTTAGCTGTTTCTCTACATTTAGTAAGGCACAGTACCTAATAAATCAAGCTCTAAGAATCATTTTGACCCAAGCAAGCTCCCAGGCAACATTTAATGGTGGGGCCAATGTAGGCGTGATATGGGCTTGAGGTATGGGTTTGTCTATGGGTTCCTATCTGAATTAGCACCAGTATAGGTTAATTCAGGTAGGGCCAACATGGAACCCATGGACAAACAAACCATGAAATGTTAGCTGGGTTCATGAAAATTATAGCAGCAAGAAACCTTCCTTCACTTTAAAAAGCTATGATAAAAGGTATTGCACACAGACATTCTTCCTGTTACCTTCAGAAATGGTAAGATACCGAAGCTAATCTGAAATCATGGCTTTATTAACAAAAAAACTCTGTATCAATAAAAATGCTTTGTACATCATTACTAGCACAAAGGTAATATTTTAGTCACTGCACTGCCACACAGTAGCATACTTTAAAATCTCTGGCATGGATGAGGAAAAACCTTGAAAACTTTGTGTCTAAACCATCACGTATGTTTGGTCTAGCTCGTCTTCTGGTTGTTGAGATATGGGACTCTTGTGTGCGCTTGCACCCTCATTGGCAGTCTGACTGTGTTCAGTCGGTGGTCCAATCACTGTTGTACATTCGTTCAGTGCGCTAGGGATGTAGATTGACTGAGGAGGCTCTTTAATAGTGCTGTCCTGCGCAAGAACACCATCAGATCCAGCACAGCTCCCGCAACCTGCAATGTTGCAGACAGGCTCCTGGGATGGGCTGCACAAGACGGGCAGGCTCATGCCATCTGGGGATTTTGTGGGTGGGGTTGTGATGACGTCATTATGTTCACTAGATGGCTGGGCCTGTGCGGTCTCCTCTATGGGGTATTTAAGGGGTTCATCAGCACTGAGGTCCTTCACGTGCATTTTTCCCATTCGCTCAGTGAGCTCAAGCAAGCAGTCTTCTGTTGAGCCTTCACGGTTGCGTCCTTGCAGCAGTGTCCCGACTTGAAGCACCAATCTGTCATCTAAGGCTTGGGCTTCTACAAGTGGGTTTGGGATGTGTAGCTTTCTATGACCTGGGGTGGTCTCATTGTGTATGGCTATAGACTGGGGTCCACTCATGTCAGTACTGACCTCGTGGAACAGGCCTGCATTGTGGCCCCTGCATCCAGCCTTCTCCTGGGCCTTGAGAGGCTGCATCATTCTTTGAGACTTTTGGAAAATAGGCTTTTGTCGGATGGCCAGGTCTGGGTAGTTCTCCCGCATCTCCAAGATAGACTTATCATCAGTCATGAATGAGCTGGATTGTCTTTCTACATCAGATATAGTACTGTCTTGAGACTTGTTGACTTCCTGATTATGAGGTTCATGACTTTTAAGTGACTCTTGTTGCTGTTGTTCCCCTGGGTTTACCAGTGAGCCGCCTTCAACATGCCCATCATCCTTAAAAACATCCTCATTTAGATTACAGATGTCATTGATAGGTTCCGAAACTTCGTCCCCGGCACTGAAGGTCAAAGGAGAAGCTCTCGTTCGGAGGATGTCCAGACATTCTACATGTGATCTCTGGTTCATGAGTTCGAGAAGATACTCGCACTCTAACCTGGCAAGGAAAAGGTCGAATCCCATGCTCTTGGCCTTTTCAGGATCAAAATGATCAGACAGTCTATACTCAGTGTCTGTTTCCACACAGTATCCGATAATCTGAAGAATACTCCTGGCAAAAGGCAATACTGGCTTGATGTAATAGACAAAGTTTCCTGTAAATTTCTGAGAGAACAGGGAAAAACAGTTCCAATTAATGATATAGGAATGTAGAATGTATGACATGTTTTCACTTCTTAAATAATTCAACCTTGTGTCCTGACTTTGTGATAAATTTATTAAACTCATGTTCTTTTTAGATTTAGAGTGTGTACCAGTCTAAGAAATTTGGGATTTGCAATTTCACTGAATTTATTCTTTATTTTTTGAGACCCTAAATAGATGTAAAAAATACAGGACTGTTGAGATATGTTATCAATTGGAAATTATATATAGAAAGATATAATGATACAATAATACAATGATACATTTTCTGCTATAAAAGTTATGCTAAAAACCATTTAAATCAGGTGTATTCATTGGTTTTATTAGGCTGGTCTAGCAGGTCTGCCAGTCAACAGACCAGCCTGGGAGACCAGTTAAGACCAGCAAAACCATCTTTAATCCCCTCTAAAATCAGCCAGACCAGGTTAGGAAATACTGGTTTAAGCTGTTTTATAACCAACTCTCAGAATATTGGCTATGTGGATTTGGCAACATTTGGCATAACGTTAATCCCCATGGTTTCACAGACCCAGACTAACGCATGTTTGCGTCTAAATAACTGAAAGCAACTTTCCTGTCCTGACCAAAGGAAAAGTATAGCCAACCCCAAACCCTTCTAAAACCTAAAAACAGACTGACAAGGCTATAGGAGACCAGAGAAGAACAGCAAACCTGGCTGTTATTGCCATCAGCTGGAAGAGTAGAGAGAACAGACCTAACTTATCGATAAAACTTTTATTTACCTTTAATGTTTTAATCTCTTTCTTCCACGGAAACAAAAACAGGTTGACACAGAACATCTCCAGTAACTCGGCGGCTTTTCTAAAGTCGTGGACGTGTCTCTGGCAGTCCCTGTATTGTGCGTACTTGTACAGAGTCTCGTAGAAGTCCAGCAGCGTGTTGAATCTCTTCCGCGGCTCTTCCTCCGGCAACAGCAGCACGCGCCTGGCTTCATCTGTCACCTGTGTCTCTGAACACACTTTCACATCGCCTTCACAACTAACTTTGTCGTAGTGCTGTAAATACTTAACGAACACGTCTTTCCGCGAAACCGGCGTTTGATCGTCGACGCTGTTGGTCATGTTTGTTACAGAAAGTGATCAAGTTGTCTCCCGATGAGGAAGCGAAAGTAGTATGCAAATAAGGAGTGATGATGATGATGCATATGCAGGTATCGCCAACGACGCAAATACGGAAGAACCATAACCTATATTTTCTGATTCTAATATAATCACGGTCCAGGATACTTTAATAAAAGGCATGAATGTCTATAATGTCCATGACCAATAAGCGAAACGGTCCTGTATCGCAGGCATAATAAGCGATATAATAGCGATCTCATGTTCATCTCAGCCTTAACAGACACGTAGGCTAATACGTAGCATATGTCTATTTACACATAAACTCAATTATACCACCTGCATTTTTCTATGTTTTGACCGAAAAACGGTTGATGATATACCTACATGTCACCATTATTGTTATTCTTCCTTCGAATGTGGGAAACATTACTGACATCTAGTGCAGAAAATAAGTAATTCTCATGACTTTTGTGTAAGAATGGCCAGAAGACGGCGATGTAATCATACAGTTGACGCTTATTCAAGTCAAAAACACTTTTTAGTAGGCCTACGTCACAAAGGAAAATACCTTGGATATCTGGGGAAAATCCAGCTTCAAATGGAAAACGTTAAGGAAAATTTTAAGTAGCCTACTTGTGTAAAAACACTCTTGGTGTAGGAATGTGGTATTCAGTACAATATAGTAAGTACCATGGTATTACCATCTGATGATGGCCACAGTACTTTTTTGTAAGCTCAGCGTGCAATAAAGGAAATTCCATGTGGAGATACAGGTCTATGAGTTATGGGACTCAGTGAGCAAGAAATTCTTCTCTAGAAGCCTAACTGCACGGGGAGAGATAAGTTATAAATAAATAATATAATTGATATTATATTGTGATTATATTATTAATATTATATTATATTATAAGATATAGTTGAAAATAGTTATTTTAAATTGTAAATATATTTGACTGTATTACTGTTTTTACTGTATTTTGATCAAATAAATGGAGCCTTTCAAAAATATTTAAAAATCTTATCGACCCCAAACTTTAGAATAATAAATGAATTTGTTTGGAATATGAACAACATTAATATACAGTTGCAATCAAAATGACAGAACTCCCTTGACCTGCAAGACATTTTGTTGCTGAGAACAACATTTTATGAAAACAATTCAACAAAGGCATCAGTTATAGAAAGTTTATTAATACACATTTGAGGGGAAGTTGATGGGAAAAAAAATCAAATTTACTTTCAAAATTGTTCAACCCCCAAAAGTCACATTTTGTGCAGAATCTTTTATTATTTATAACCTCCAATAAACGCAGACTGTAAGTCACATGATCTCTACTGCAAGGTAAAATACACATTAATTACATAAAACAATACATGTTTAAAATAACTTGAATAAAATGTTTCAGATGTTTGTACTTTGATTTCTGTAGTGTGCTAGAGTTGTGTGGCTCTGCATGGATGAAATGAGCATTCCTCTGGTATAGTTTAATAGAAGAGGATCTTTGGGACAAGAGGCTAATTAAGGTGAGAGCAATGGCACAGGCCATCTGTTCAGGGCACTTTCTGTGAGCCCACCGTGCAAACAGGCAGGACAGAGAAAGAGAGAGATGAATATCCACATCAGTGCTAGCGAGAGGCTTGTAATGCATTATGAATGACAGGAGTCAATGGGCAAAATGGTTCAGGAAACATTCTGTCCATCTGGAAGCATTTAGTTTACAATCAACATCTGTTCCTAAACTGCACATTCTTCTCCGAAACTTGCCAGCGGTAACTATGCACAACAAAATCTTACATTGCTATCTATACTGAATTTACTACACCCTAAAAATGATTCAGTAGCTCTGTAAATATCACACTAATAATATGCTACATTAATAAAATCTCTGATTGTTTGAGCTGGACATACCAAAATAAATGCTTAAAGATCCAACAGTTAATTTTGTCCTAATGTAAATCAATTATGTCCATTTTCTTTTTAGAGAATAAAGAAGAAAATTAGCATTTGACTAACAAATTAGGCTATATTTTTGAGTTTCAGTCAAAATATTTGAGAATGAAGAAATTATACCATTTTTCAGAATGTTATTCAGTTTTACTTATATACTAATATTTTTTTTTACTTACATTTACTCTTCTGATTTCACAACTTTAAAATGTACTCAATATTTTTAAGTGTTAATTTTTTTTACCAAAACAATGAGTACATCATAGTTTAACCTGTTAAGCTGCAACCCCACTTTTGAAAAATCCCAAGAAATGACATACCCAAACTGAAACAGATACAGTTCATGAACCCTTTGTACTAAAAGCACAAGTATGATCTCATTTGAAAGCTGACACCTGGCAGTTTATTGTAATGTAGAATTAATTATTGTCATAATGACAAAAATTGTTATAAATAGCTTCAAAGTTTTGTAAAGTTATTAGAAATTATTTTTTATGAAACATCCTCATGAAAATAAAATTGAAGTTGGCCCTGGAGCAGTCTAGAAATGCACTACAGCTAATGCCACATGTCTAAACATTTTATGTTTAAAATCTTAAGATAATAAGTCCAAAACTCTGTATTTAGTGAAATGTTTTTCAAGACCATGTCATGTGACTTTATTTTGATTTGATGCTAAAATGCTACTGATATTTAGTGTCATCTTCTTACCATCTATGCAGTATATTGTCTTTATTGTTTTGTGGTGCAAACGAGCCCCATTCAGTCTCAGTCTCCCCCTGCACACATTCACACTTCTCTAGCCTGGTTATGGCTCTAAATATGCATTTCTTTTGTCTGCATTAGTTACTAACGACTGGCTATTCACATGCTATTCATATGGTTTCAGTCACTAATTTATTTTCTCAAAGTTCACCCTTACATTCTAAACTGTTTTAAATGCATTTCTTGAATAAAGAAACATTTCAGTAAGCATTCAAAAAATAATAAAAATATAACTTCTAGGTGGCAGGTGCACCTAGGGCTAGCTAGCATGTTAGCTTAGCACACCATCAATACACGACAATTTATGAGATTAAAACCATGTTTGTGCTTATAAACTTACTTTATAAAGCAAATCGAGTATTTTAAATAATTTTCTGTGATCTAATTTGGCTTCAGATAAAAAAATCAGACAGAAAATATACTATTGTATACTGTTCTGCACAATGATAGTCTATATAGATTAGCATTACATTATAAATATAATCTATTATTATGGAAATACCTGGCATGGATTGAAAAACACAGGTAACTCAAATATCATAGCAAACATGTTTATTGTCTTCAAAACGACTGTTTCTCCATGTTACAGCGCGATCTGTTGTTAGCTGTGTGTGTGTTCGAGGCTTCCTGGATTGTCACATGATTGGCACTTCTTCATGTTCTAATACTGTGCACAGGGCGGCGAGGGCGCCCTCATGCTATTGGTATGAATTGAAAACGCATTAACAGAGTATACAAACGCTCATAATGATTACATCGACGCATTTGGGTATAAATTCAATAAATATTATTCCTGTCTATAGAAATCTGATGTAAACCTATGAGAATATATCAATATTTCTCCAAATCTGCACATTTTTTAGCTAAAAGCCCGGAAGGACGTTGTTTTGTGTATCGCTGTCATGACGACGGCACGGGAGTTTTTTTATGAATGAAAGCGGCTGACGCGCATAATTCATATCAAAGGTATCGACTCATTTTTTCATTTCATAACTCCTGACACAAATTAAGAAATAACTGTCGCTATAAGTTTCTCAGAATACAATAGTGGTCAAATTCTGAAACTTGAGTCATATCTTTGTAATGATGTATAGTTTGTCAAGGTATAACATTAAATCTGATAGTAACTTTGAACTATTTATAAAAAAAACCGCTTCAGTGCGCCCGCGCTCTGGCAACGGTTAACAGGTTAAAGGTACACTATGTAACTTTTTTTGTTCAAAATCAACTAAATTTAAATAATGAGTCAATACATCATCAATGCTTCTTCCAAATGTTTATGTCTTACCCTGATTCACTATGGTAAGCCTATTAAGTGTTTATATTTTAGAACTGATGGGATGGTTTTTGCGGGAAATTCCGCCACTCGTGTTTCGTCATATCTGTAAGTAGAGAAAAGTTGACCTGCTACTTTGACGTGTATGACGTGTGGGAGTGGCATAGATTAGTTGTCACAACAAATAATACATCTCTAACCTCTTGGGAATCACCCATTTAAAAAAAAAAAAAAAGGAACAGAGGAGAGGAGAGTCTGCTGGCAAAAAGAGAATGCAAAAGAGTTTGTAATAAAAAGAGAATCAATAATGACTTGGCTTTTTGGTGATAGCGAGGACTGAGGGATTTGAAATGTTGTTAAAGCGACACTGAGATGGCGGCGGGGGGTGATTTAGGTACTTTATTGAATAGATAAATTGCCATATGTAGCCTAGCTTACAGTTCATATAAGCATTATATATTGTAAAGGGTCATATGGTTGTTGTAGCACTGTGCTGGAATTTATTTTCAAGGAAGTACTGTGTATATTAATGAGTCTTCTAACTAACGTCTTCAGCTGTCAACTAGAGATCAACAACTTCCATCTAAACTGGTTATCTCTTAAAGGGTTATTTCACCCCAAAATGAAATTTCTGTCATTAATTACTCACCCTCATGTCGTTATTAAGATTAAGATTAAAAATTAAGAATATTTTTGATGAAATCCGAGAGTAAAGATCTGATCCGACAGCAAAGTCATTGCAACTTTCAAGGCCCAGAAAGGTAGTAAAGACATCGTTAAAAAAGTCCATGTGTCTACAGTAGAGCATGGAACGAAATGTCATGAAGCGACGAGAATACTTTTTGTGCGAAAAAAAACAACATCTTTATTCAACGATTTCTTCTCTTCTGTGTCAGATCTCCTACGTACGCAGTGCAGCACTTCCGGGTTCTATGCCAGAATACCGCCTCACTATTGGCCGACACTGGTCATGTGCGCACACAACACATTCGTGTGATGCTGACGCAGGTGCTAGCCAATAGTTAGGTGGCGTTCTGATGTAGAACCTAGAAGCTCTGCACTGTTTACACTACGTCAACAGCGTAAGAGAATGATGTCGCAGAAAAAAGATAGTTGAATAAATTAGTTTTTTGGGGGGGGGGTTTTGAGCACAAAAAGTATTATTGTCGCTTCATAACATTACATTTGACATGACTTTTTTAATGATGTCTTTACTATCTTGCTGGGCCAGTTGCAATGCCAGTTAAAAGTTGCAATGAAGTGTCTGTCTATGGAGGGATCAGAAAGCTCTCTGATTTCATCAAAAATAGCTAAATTTGTGTTCCGAAGATGAATAAAAGTCTTACGGGTTTGGAACGAAATGAGGGTGAGTAATTAATAAAAAACTAATAAAAAAACTGTCCCTTTAAAGGTGCATTGCGCAAGTCTCTGAGTTTTTGCAGAACTATGCCCCCTTCTGGCGACACGCGAAACTGCAACCAGAGTTGTGCACGCGGTTACGTGGAGTTTGCGTTGGGGATGAACTAGAAGCCGGTCTCTTTGAATCCATCTTCTACTTTTGCCAAAGTCGCTTGAGTTGTCTTCGCTGATGCGGATAATGGCGGCGAATACACAAACCTGCCAGACATAGCCAGGTGAGCGTGAACGCGCATGACGTCACGCCCAGTCGATTCCGTCCCGAATCCCTCTTATTTATTTTACTGTATAGGATTATAGAGGCAATCGCAGAGATCATAGAAGGGCTCATTCAGCCCATCAGGCAATTGTTTAAGCATGTATGGGTTAGAAAAACGGGTATTTTTAATATGAAAAGTTGCTTAATGCACCTTTAAGCCTAGTAGTGAATGTTTTATGAGCAGTTGGATAATCTTCATCTGCACAGTAACGCAGAGCTGATACACAACTAAAACAATTTTTCTTCTGTAAATGCATCCCGTTTCATTTTTTAAACCGCTAGAGAGCCAAAAGTTACATAGTGTACCTTTAAGTTTGTGTGAGTGTGTGTATCACTACTCTGTATTTACAAAATTGACAATTTCAAAATTCTCCCAGAAAGCATTCAGAGATTAACGTCTCAATAGATAGAGGTCTGGTGTTTTTATTTATTCAGAGGATACAGTGGTAAATGAATAAAGACTCCTATACAAAACATACATCGACATCTGCAGCTCTATGAAACAGCATTATCACTTTGGACAACCGACCAAAACATTATGACAGAGAAATAACACACTTGAGATGTAGATTCATTAAATGTAAGTCAACATTTACAAGGGGCTATGATGCTAGGGTGCTATTTTGGTGTAACAATAAATATCCATGTGTTCTAATGAAACTGGTGAAATAGCACACGAACATAAGCCATTTTAAAGTGATTTTCTAGAACATCAACTCCATAGATGCAACTAAAATGCACAAACCTAGACAGAAAATATGCAACGAATGGGAAGTAGATCTTCATTAATAATAATTTGGCAATATTCCTTTAAATCTGACTCGTGTTAATTTTATCTTTATGCACACAGAATTGCTACAGTCTCGTGCTAACAAGTGTGACTTAAACTCGAGAGTTTACAGATACAGTATTAGGTTAACAGTGTGGTGGCAACAGCTAATCCACCTCTACTCATTACATCATATAACATCTGGAGCAATTCTTCATCTAAGGTGTTGACCAATACAGCTCATGCCTTTACAGAGCTATATGACCAGAACGAGACAAGCTCGACATTCAAAGTTTTAACTACAATAGATAAATAAGTGGGCCATTTAATATTCATTTCTGTTTTGAGCTGCTTTTCACGACACAATAAATGCATTCATGCACCAAATTCAATTGAATAAATCCCTACAGACCCTCTTTTCTATAAGAATATACTTTTGTGCGGTGAGGGGAGAGTGAGGAGAATAGAGGTGAGGCATCATGCAGTCATTTTATGGGCAACTTTTACACTCACACACACACTTGTGTATTTATATATAGTGTGTGTGTGACAAAAAAACATTAAAAATGGGAATGGAAAAGTTTCTTCACTTTAGCATGTTAATCTAACAGTCATGGTGCTTACTAGGCACATTGTATATAACATGCATGTGCGGGGAAGCCATTGTGTTACAGCAAATGAAGTGGGAAATGGGCAACAAAAACAGGAACAAATCTGATACATCATTATTTTGGAAGCACAGAGTGTGTCCAGCAAGAACTATCTAATGTTTCATTTCATATTGACATCAATGCTACAATGGCTTTGCTTTTGAGCTACTTAGTTACCAGTCTCAGCTCTTCTGTTATAATGTACACAGCATCAATGCAGTTTAGGAGAACAATGTAAAATTGTTTTACACCCTTTGGCAAAGTGTCCCCTACAGCCCTTTCTAACTATAGTTTGTATTTGTCATATGCATTGATATCATACTTATCTGTTGTTTTCTTAAGATCTTTAGATGCATTTGAATATTAGCATTGCCAGGAGACTTTAGGAAAACAGTAGTCTCTGCAAAAAGAAGGAAATATAAAGAAATCACAGTGACCTAACCCTAGCTGGAAAGCAGTGCTTCTCAACCTTTTTGACTGCAAGGCAAATGATAATAATAATAATGATGTGCACGGATAAATAATTTATGATTAATAGAGCAATATTCCATAAAAAAAAATGAATTGTCAATTTTGATTTCATGGTGACTTTAAAAAAGTCCCCCCCCCCCAGTATTTTCATTAATATTATGTAAATATAAATAATTATAGGACTTTTTGGGCTGGAATTTAGAACCACTGATGTAAGGAGCAAATAAATTGTGAGTAGAAAAGTATGGATAAAAAGCATATCGATTTTCTGATGACATTCAAATTGCTTTAAAGATAATTTCTCATATTTGCTAGTTATTCTAGGAAATGTACAAAATATTATCTTAAAAAAAAAGTTTACAGATTACAAAACGTAAATAGTTAAAACCAACCCTAAATTGAAAAAAAAAGAAGAAAAAAAGGTTGTAGGAGATAGTCATGTGGAAATAGTCACTCATGCAGGAGCACTCAAATTGTCACACTAAAAAGAAAGGTACATTTCTATTCCCACGTTAATTTCTCCAGGTGATGTTTATTGGGAGGCTTTCTGCTCTTTTTAAAGTCAGGCCATCCAAAATTAGCTGTGGTGAAGTTGAAATCATCTATGAGTCTATCAGTAAGAGAAGACGCACGTTGACATTTAATTACACCATAAGCAAAAGACTAGGTGAGGTGACGCACAAAAAAAGTGGTCGATAGCCCTGTGCTCTCATGGCCGCTCCCGCTTTGTCAGATAAAACAGGAGGTGCAGTGTCTGCGTCAGGTGAAGTGAGAGGTAATTGTGGGCTTCTGCAGGTGTCGGTTTCAGCTCTTGACTCAGGGAGACCTCAGCCACACAAAAGAGTCCCTCTCAAAGCTGGTTTGGTACAGGTGACGCATGAGTGTGCTGGAGAGGTCAGGATTACAGGATCCTGTGGGAAACGCTGTCCTGAGGACTGCTGTCCGCTGTAGTGTGTTTGAGCAGATCCAGGGGCATCAGTGGAAGGGGCTGGTTTTGTTCACTCACTACAGCTTCGTATGGGGGCGCTTCTTCAAAAGGTAAGGCTGACAAAGAGATGGAGGCGATTGGCTGGTGTCTGAAGTCCTGGAGTCTGGTTGGGTATTGGGAAGAGCTGCTTGCAGACACCCAGGAAGCACCAGCGGGTAGATCCTCCGTCTCTCTGTGATAGTGTGCACGGCACGGGTCTGTGAGGGAGTAGGGGGGTGGATCGTCCGTAGGAACATATATTTGCGTCCCTTGTCCCACACATTCATCGTAACTGAAAGAAAAACACCATTTTGATTAAATATGATTATATACACATTTGATTTCAACATTTCTATCAATATAATATCAAAGTTTGTTAAATATAGGAGGATCCTGATCCTTTAGGGAACCACAAAATATGTACTGTAAACCTGGTAGGTTAACTATTCTAACCACTAGAGGGCAGGAAATGTATTGGCACAGGGATTTTCAAGGAATTTTTGCCAAGAGCCCCTAAATATGTTGATCCCCTTGCTAATGTATAAATACATATAATCTGTATGGGGGAAATATATAGTGTGATATTATAGAAAAATAAAGAAACCATGTTGTCTCCAGAATTAAAAAAATGGCTTTTTTACTGTAATTTTAATAAAGACACAAAAATGATTAAAATATTATATGAAAAATATTAAATATACATTTCAAATACACTTAAATGTAAGAAATCTTTTAAAAATATTGTTAATTAGGGCTGTCAACAGAACAAAATATTGTGATCAATTCTCATGATAGTTCAGGATTCTTTATTATTCTTTTGAGATTTTTTTTCTTGGACTCAGCAGTGGCAATGACATATTCAAACAATGACATGAATCTAAAATTATAAATTAACCCTTAAACGCATACCTTGGGTCTTTAGTGACCCAGGACGTCATTCACTACCCTCCTCCTCATTATTTTTTTTTTAAAGTTAGACATTAACCTCAAGTGTTCTTCAATCAATTCATTATAAACAATATAACAAGATTTTTTTTTTTTTTTTTAATAAAAGAATGCCTGTTTTCACAAGAATTTTTGTAAAAATGTTATATGGTCACTAACAACCGAGGTGTGCAACAGTGTAAGCACTGAATCTTTGATAACTGAATAAGTGCAATTTACACAAGTGGCAATGTCAGATACACAATGATGAAGTGACGTTTCACTCATAGTTACCACAGGCAGAAAACAAAAGAACAGGAAGAATCATCAGCAAAACTTGAAATGGCTCAGCGATTTACTGTAGAGCAAGCACTCAACACAAGTGTCACTGTCACTTGGTGGATCTGGTGAAGAAGCTGTCAGCGATCAAAATATTGATTTTGAAGATGTTGAAAATGATAGTTTTGAGAATATGTTTGAGATTGTGAATATGAGCCAGATGCTGAATATACTGGGAAATGAGCTCTGACGAGGACAGTGATGATGGTATAAAACATCTGCTCAAACTGAACCCTTCCAAGATCCAAAAGGTAACAAAATATTTATTTTATTCTTCTGTAATTGTAACTCTAATATAAGGATAATTTTATATTATCGCGACAAGTAGAGATTCATCCAGATAGATCCAGCTCGCTAAAGACCTGAATATGTAATAATGATTGGAGAAACAGCCATGCATGTATTAAGAATCATTGCGCTGGGCATATTTAATATTTAACACATCGGGCCCTATGTTAACGATCTGAAAAGTAACTTTGTAGGCGGGTCTTGGGCGCTGTTGCTATTATACCGACGCAAATCTAAAATGGGTTGGTCTGAAGTAGCTTCATTATTCATAGGCGTGGTTTGGGCGTAACGTGAAATAAACCAATCAGAGCGACTTCTCACATTGCCTTTAAGAGCAGGCGCGCTTGTTCCATGGCGGATTGCTATTATAACGGCGGATTTGCCAGGCGCACGCCAGGAGCGCTTCACAGCCGAGAAGACCCACGTTCTCGTCAGGGCCGTAAAAGACAGAAAAGTGACATTGTATGGGGATGGGAGAAACCCACCCAAATTAGCTTTGGTTAAACAGGTATATAATAATTTGGGTAAATGTGTAAGCTAGATTTATGCCTATTTTTTCACATCTTCATGGACACAACAATGATTTCCCTCGTGTGTTCATATTTTTCCTTGTAATAATGTATGGTTTTCTAAAAATGAGAACTGCTGCGTCTGTGTGTAGACGAGATAAGCAAAGTACATGTGCGTTGTGCACACGCTACATTGATTATGGCCAAGCATGCGCCCTTAAAATAGCATATGAATAACATGCGCAACGCTATTGTTTTCTAAACCTGCAAAATAGCATGAGGGGAACGTTTGCGCCGGAACACGCCTCCTCTTTGAGCTGAACCGTCCCCGGGGTCACAAGTGTATTTCCTAGTTTACCGGTGTGCGTCTGTGGAGGGAAAAGTCCGCTGTGCGCGGGTGCAAAATAGGAATGATACATGCGTCGGTGTACAAAGTCAATTGCGCTGGGTGCAAGATAGGGCCCATCAACTTTAAAAGCTCTAGTACAATCTTTTCTAAAAAAAAATTTTGGTTTTCTGTGGACCCCAGAACACTCCCTTCCAGCCTCTTGTGCCTGTCTATGCCTGTTTAAAAAATAACATAAACTTAAAATGTATATAATATATCTAACAAAATGTATACAATACAAATTAATATAATACAAATATTATATAATAATAAATTAATAAAAAATGTAAAGTATAGTTTAAGTTGAGAAAAAATTAACGGTATAGCTAAGACATTTTATGCTTCACCACATGTAACAGAAGTGTCAGATTTATGACAGATTTTTACATAAAGAGCTCAAAATTTACTTATGCTATTATAATGTCTGAGTGCAAGATCTTCTTGGCTCATGCTAAGTATCATGCTTGACTCAGGGTGAAGCATTAGAATTGACATTCAGTTATCTTTTTTTCTTCCTCCCACCACATCAAATTGCCAATTTTACTTTCTCTTTGCGATACCCTGCTACACAAACAAAGCTCACAAAGTGACGCATATCAGATTCAAAGCCCAATGTTTCCATCCAGGAGTAAAGCAAACAAAAAGATATAGAAAGGGAGTGAAATGGCCTACTTGCTTGCTTGAGTGTGTGTGTGTGTGTGTGTGTGTGTGTGTGTGTGTGTGTGTGTGTGTGTGTGTGTGTGTGTGTGTGTGTGTGTGTGTGTGAGGTGAGCTACATTAACCAGGGTCATGGGCACTTCCAGTAGAAGTAAAGCAGTCATCTGCCTCTGACCTCAGCAAGAGCAGGGCACAGAGCGTTAGAAAGAGTAAGAGCGAATAGCAGCAGGGTAATTGGATCTCGGCATGGTTAACCATATCAGACTGTCAGAGAGAGCGGAAACGGGATGCTAGAATTGGTTTAGGCCACCACCCCAGGCTTACACATATGAGGGGGCTTTGTGGTGGGCTCAAAGATCTCTGTCATAGATGCATCTTTTGTCTAGACAAAAGATGTGCATTTTAAAAAAAATAAATTAATACTGTTATTCAGCTAGGATGCATTCAATTGATCAAAAATGAGAGTAACGACAATTATAATGTTACAAAAGATTTCTATTTAAAAAATGCTGTTATTATGAACTTTCGGTTACACTTTATTTTAAGGTGTCCTTCTTACAGTGTAATTATATATTTAAGTACTGAGTAATATTAAGCAAATACATTATTTACTATAGGGTTAGGGTTTGGTTGAGGGTTAGTTGCATGTTATTATGCATTACTATGTAACATATGTAACAAGGACACAGTAAAATAAAAGTGTTACCGAACTTTCTATTCATCATGACAAAGTATCAGTTGCCACAAAAATATTAAGCAGCACAACTGTTTTCAACATTAATAATAATAAATGTTTCTTCAGCATAATTATAAAAATTTCTGAAGGATCATGTGACATTGAAGACTGGAATAATGATGCTGAAAATCCAGCTTAGCCATCACAGGAATAAATGACATCTTTAAATTATTATTAAAGTAGTACAATTATTTTGAATTGTAATAATAATATTACTTTTTGATCAAATAAATGCAGCCTTTCTGAGCATAAGTGACTTTCATGACTCCTAATGTATTCCATACAAAACACTAGACAAATGTAAAAACAACTTTTAGTCATTTTCACTTTCACAAACATTTATAACATGATACATTTTCAGGCAATATTAGGCTAAATTAATTATTTGAATGCGTTTTATTGAATTGAATATGCCCTTTAAAAATGAATGCAACGTGTCTGTTAAAATTCGTTTTTGGTTAATAACTTCAACTGTTCAATGTATCTATGGCTTTCTGGGAATTATTATTATTGTTATTATTAAATTAAGATATTACAAAATACTAGTGAATCCAAACAGAAGGCAAGACCAATAATGCAAACTTGTGTGAATAAAACATTAAACAGTGGCCTCATTGATTTGTTTTATTTGTTTTGATATTTTTTATTATTTGTCAAATTAGTTTTTGTTGTGAACTTCAACTGTTCGATGTATTTCTGGGTTTTTAATCTCAGCCAACCAGAGATGCAGTGGCAAATCTAAAGAATGACCTTCAAGCATGACAGGTGTTATTCAGAGTTCATGAAGAGACGTTTTGCGTGTTCATGGTGGGGTTTGATCACCATCATGACAAGAGAAGAGAAACTGAAAAGACAGAGAACCTCTGAGAGAAGGAGAGAGAGTTTGATTTAGTCTGAACCACTTAAAAATATATATATATTTTTTTACTTGCTCCTTTAATGGGTCCCAGTCATGCTTAGCCATTTTTCCCTGGTATCATTACCTCTTCCAGTTGAGCAGGTGGTGTGTTAATTAGCCCTCATCACCTCACTGAAGCTTGACGAAGGATGAGAGGGAGTAGATCTCGGAGTATATGGGAGACCCCTCAATACAGCTGCTACTGCTGATATTTTATACAGATATTTTATTATTTTATATATTGATATGTTTATTTTATGATCAGCAATTGTAAAAGCATCAGAAATAATTAATTTCCACCTATGGCAGCTTTATTTAACAGACGGTTCCATGAGAGAGATCCACAAGATTTATGTAAATGAACCCATTTTATATTTGCAAATGAGCAGCCATAAAATATCTTTGTACACATAATATACTACAATTGAAAATGTTTCAGCACTAGGCTTTTAAATTATAATTTGTTCACACTGTAAACCCAGATTTTGTTTCTAATTAAACTTACGAGTAATCATTACTTATTCTTTTATGTTTAGTAAAAACCTGCTATCATTACTAAACAACATTAGTTGTTTGTACTATTTAGCTGAAAGATTCATTGCACTAATCATGTTAAGCTAAGATAACTCACTATGTTAAGCTTTTGTAAGGGAGGGGCGTGGCCTATTTAAACAGGTGACAGTGCGCAGAGTGCGCCATTTAAATTTTGAACCGAAGAGTCGAACATTACCAGCTTAACTTATTACTAAACAGACTGACTTTATTTCTGTCAGACGTCTACAAAAGATCTTGTTGAGAATCAACAGAGGTTTAGATGTTGATTATTTATTGTTTCATTTGTAGTCACCATGATGGTGAAAGGTGTTGGCTTTATTTGGGCTCTTGCCTTTGACATTTAAACATTATATGTTCTCTGGCTGCTTTAACTGTGAGTTTAAAAGGCACAATAGTTATGGCAAAAAGCCAAAAGTAAACTGATCAATCGATTGTAACTGCCTATTAATGCTGTTATCAATAGAGATTGTAAGTCACTAAAGTCAGTAGCACTTGACTTTTGCTGTTATTTTCCAGCAGAAAATCCTACGGAATTGTATATGAATCTCAACAATGGTGACACTTGCAATGCATGCTGGGTACCCAATAGTAAACCTATTATCCTAAACCATGTAAATACAACATAACATGTTTAGTTTCAGCTTGTGTAAAAGGTTAGGGATATATGTTAATACAACTCAACATGTTTAGTTTCAGCTTGTGTAAAAGGTTAGGGTTCCATGTTAATACAACTCAACATGTTTAGTTTCTGCTTGTGTAAAAACTAAAGTGGTATAAGGCAACGGGTTTCCTCGCAATTTGCGAGTAAAGTCAACTAATTCGGGTTAAGAGTGCAGTTTTTAAACTTTAAGACTACAAAAATTGCTTTAAAATGGCCATAATAGTGAAAGTATAATTGTATTTTTTTGGTTGCACTTTATTTTACAGTACATGCACTTCTGTGTACTTACAGTGTACTTAAGAAACTGGGCAATCCAAAGTAACTCAGGGTTAAGGTTAGGTTTGGGGGTAGGTTCAGGGTTAGTACCCAGTTATTGCAATTACTATAATAAGTACATAGTATGTACATGGGGAACAGGTCTGTAAAATAAAGCGCTACCTTTTTTTTGCCAAGCTGTGAAGCTCCAAAACCTATGAGCAAACCTATGAGCAACAAATGACTTTTGCACTCACACCCAAGTCTCCTATTCTTCTACCTACTCCAGCCCTTTCAGTCCTACACATTTTTTCATTCTCTTTTCAAGTCATTTTCTTCAGGCTTCATCTGCAAGTAAAGTTTTGCTTTAGTTCACTGTTTTACTAGAATTATAATCATGTATGCAAGTCAACATTTTTTATTTGACTTTTAACATAATTAGTATGTCATAAATATATATTTTTTCTACCTAAAGTGTCTGATATGAGGATGAAATAAATTAACTTTAGAACAACAGCTGACATTTAAATTGGTATTAACCATATTTTTGTAAGAATTATTTTCCCCCAGCCCCTGAAAACCCTGTGACAATGCAAGATAACAAGATAACATCATTGTTTTACTTGCTGTTGAAGAAACAAAAAACCTGACAACTGAAATCAAACCAGCCCCAACACAGAGGTTCGCGTGACCTCCTTGGGTTCAAGAACCAGGAGGTCAAGTGGGAGGTGTTGCGTCAAAGAACAGAACACACATAATTAGTACAATGACAGCTTCTCCTTTAAAGAACTCCAGGCCTGAAGAGGGCAGATAATCCAAACACACGAGTGGAACTAACAATTGAGCCAGCATTTCTGGAGGGACTGCTTTTACCTGCGCACCTGGCAGATAAGCATGGGTATAAAATGTTTGGGGTTAGCTTTTGCTTGAGTCCTCAACCTACAAACAAGAAAAAAAAAAAAAAAAAAAAAACCCGCTCATTGTTCAACCCTAGAGACACAACTGGTGTGTAATGTTTGGAATAATTTATTATGTTGCATTCAGTGCTTAGCACAAATTCCATGTTTAATTCTGGTAGGAGTGGTGACTGCTTTTATTGTGATTATTTCCTGACTGCAGATAATGTGGCAGTTGAAGTAATTGCTTGAAGTGCTAGATTAAGTTGAGATGTTTAAACATTTACTTTATTCAAAGCCATACTTTGTTGCTGTGTCATGCATTGTTTATTGTGTAAAGTAATGCATGTTTATTTTCTGTTTTAAGGTTATCAACCTTTTCCCCATTCCTTAGTCCCTAATTCTATGTCATTCAATTCATTTCAACTACTCTATTCAACAATTCAACTGTTTCAACATATTCAACCAATGGCATCAAAACCATCTGGAAGAAAAATAAAGCATTAAAAAGGAATTGAGTTGTCCCTTTGCGTCCTTCATGTGTTGAGCAAGCCGCTTTCAAGTTTGGGCAGAGATTAACTTATTATAACGCCTAGACAACTTGACAATAACAGCTCATAAACACATGCACATCAACTCAGTATACCAATACAGATGTCAGCACATTTTGTTACAGGTGGGGACCACAGCTAACATTACTCCACGCCTGGACACTTTACACTGACACCATAAGCAGGTCAAACAATATTGACAGCTTGACTAAATGCTCATAACCCCACAACACTCTGGCACACGTCTCTGAGAATACTGCACTCAGCTATACTGTGGCGTCACCGTGACTAAGAATTACACAATTCAGCAGACACCTCTACTGAACTTGGCAATGATGGCCAATGACTGCATTCCTTGGATTGTACACAAATGCGTTATGCCGTCTTTTCATTAGGTTGTACCTTACCTTGCATTACATTATGTGATTAATTTGCAGACATAAAAGCGCTATGTAAATGAAAGTGACTTGTCTTGACATACACAAAGTCGAACAGCAACTTCCTCTGCAGTGCAGCATTCTGAGTCCAATTCAGTCCACATTAATATATACTTAGATAAATGAGGTCACTGTGTAATGTGTTATTCACCCAATTCTACATTCTGTTGTGTAGCTTAATCCAATGAAGAGTGAGACGCAGGAAGAACAAGATACTAGAGACTTTAATGAACACAGATGATCAACAACATTTTAAACACTGACGACGCCTAAAGAACAAAGAAATGGAATAGGGGCCAGTTGCACCAACTATGCGCAAGTTACAACTTAGCCTAGTTTTGAAGTAAATGGGCACTAAGTTACAACTTACACACTACTAAATATGTTTGCGTTGCACCATTAAACTTAGTTGAAGCATAACTCTACGAATAAACTAAATATTTATGGAAGGCTCCGATCAGGAGTTATGGTCATAATAAAATAGCAGACTGACTGAATGGTAACAAACAAGCAATGAGAACATTATAGTTACATTATACCCCCCTCCCTGAAGGCATGTCCTCGCGCTGTAACAAAACCAACAGAGTAGGGAGGAAGGGGGTTCCAGAGGTGGACGAGAGGCAGGAGAAGGGCAAGAAACTGGTGGATCAATCGGAGGCAAACACCAAGAAAGAGATGATGGACGGAGGAGCTACAGTAGGGAGCGACCCAGAGCAGATCCATAACGACAAAGGTCCACGGCGGAAACGATGGAGGGAGGAGCCAGGGTGAAGCCAAAAGCTGGACCAACTGAGGTGGAGCCGAGGAGACAAAGACCCAGGGTGACAGTGTAAAACCTGAAGGGCCAAGGCAGAGCCTGAGGTGGAGACGGGGCTCAGAAGACCAGGGGCGGAGCCGGTGGGAGTGAGGACTATGGTGGAGTCGGAGGGAAGGAAGAGCCCGGTGGAGCTGAAGAGGAGCAGGGACGAGTAGTAGTCGGAGGCCAGGAAATCTGTGGAGCAACCAGGATGATGACTGACCAAGGTGAAGCCAGAGAAATGAGGGAGCCTAAGGGATGACGGACCACAGTGGAGCAGGCCGAGATGGAGCTAGAGGATTGACACACCAGGCTGAGCCACTGACAGAGGAGCCGAGGGACTGAAGGGAACCAGTGGAGGCAGACCCAGGGAACTGAATGCCATTGCCAGACGAGGAGGGAGTGGGAGGCTGGACAAGACAAGATGAAGGAGGAGACTGGAAACTGGATGGGACCAGTGAAGATTGGAGATTTTGGGGAATGATATCATCCAAATCATCATACCATTCCTTGTCGATATGGAACCAAACAGTGGTGGTAGTATGGGCAGGACTCCATTCCATGCTCTCAAATTATACTAACACTCCCTCAGAGATGAACAGAGACACCGGCTCATACACCTTGTCTGACTGGGCAGGCTCTGGCTCAGGGTCTTTGGTGGGCTCTGGTTCGTTGTCCATACACGTAGAGAGTGTAGATTCAGTCTCTAGGACGGACATTGACTCAGTCTCAAGCTCCTGGACGGACATAAGGGCTGGCTCACACACCTGGTCAGACTCGGTTGGCATAGGCTCTGGGTCTGCGGTGGGCTCTGGCTTTGGGTCCTAAGCGGGTGTGTGGAGGTGCTGTCTGGGTTCTTGTTCTGTTGAGGTCATAGGCAAGGACATCAACACTAGACCTCTTGCCATGTAGGATTGTCCACATCAAGCAAATCCAGTGAGCTTTAATTCATTCCCATCCAAAAAATAAATAAATAAATAAATAAATAAATAAATAAATAAATAAATAAATAAATAAATAAATAAATAAATAAATAAAATAAATAAAAACAGCCAACAAACAGAACCAGGCAGAATATTCGGATTAAGGAATATTCTCACAGTGAGGGCCACAAAGGCTGCTGCAATATCCATTTTTTTAATCTTTTCTAGGTTCGGCATTTTGTCACGTAGCACTGCGTATCTTAATCCAATGAAGAGTGAGACGCAAGAAGAATGAGATACAAGAGAATTTAACAACTTCAACTTGATCACAGAGAATCAATGAAGCAACTACGTGTTAGTGTTGAAGTTGAGACCACCTAAACTGAGACCAAGTCAAGACCAAGACCAGCATGTGCTGAGACCAAGACAAGGCCAGTACTTTGAGGGGTTGGGGTTTAGACCAAGACCAAGACCAAGACCAAGACCAAGACCAAGACCAAGACCAAGACCAAGACCAGAGTCTTGCGCACTTACAGTACTTCATGTCGCGTGCATGCACTCTCAAGTGGCCAAGGCCGTAAGTGTGGGTATTTGGAAAGGCCCAAAGAACTGAGAGAACTGAGGGCTTATACAGGGAGAGACATAATCAACGTAACATGGAAACAGGCGTTACTAAATTAGCAACCATGGCAACAAACAAGCAATGAGAACTCAGGCAAACAGAAAACAGGGAAAACGAAACTAAAGAGAGCATTATTGTTAAACCTGTATCATGCAACTCCAGGAACAAGCACAATTACCATTAAATAATCTGTTCATTAGATTTTTTTTATAACCTTATGCCAAATAGTGTTTGTAATAAGTATATAATTTCTTTTTAATTAAAAATAGTTTTTTCATTATTTAATATTTATAAGCATTTAATAAAATAAATGTTTTAATGTATTTAAGTATTTATGTTTTACTTTGTTTTTGTCTATTCACTATTTCATCTTTGAGTCAAATCACAGCACTGTAAAACTAAATCTGCAAGTATCCATTCATCTGTGTTTGATTATTGAAACAGTGAAAAATAATTATAATTGAAAAAAAAAAAAAAAAAAAAAATGCAGGGCAGGGACATGGTTCTATGCATTGGCTGTTGATTGGATGGACACAGAACGGAAGATCAAGCTGTGATATTTTAATGAAAAATTACGAGGTCCAAAAGCTGAAACTTAGTTCAAAATCAAAAACAAGCATTTAGAAAAAAGATAGGGTGAATTTTAAAAAAGGAATTAGAAAGACAGATTGATTCAGACAGGTCAAGTCTGGTCAGGTCAGAAGGTTCATTTATGGACCAGATTCAGGCTTTAACTTTAATTTCCTCTACTCTATAGGCTGATACAGTTGTGCTCATTTAAAGGTTCACAACACCTGCTGTGTAACCTATAATCAATATGAATAAGACATCTGTTGTTACCCTGGTTACCCTCAGCGGTGTGTTCCCCTACTCCTCATCCATAAATAATAACTCTGATTGAGAATCCTCCATGTGCAGGTGTGTGTGTGAGGTGCTATCTAGATAAAGGCACATTCCAAATGTCGAAGCCTGCACTGCGATGAATCACAGGAAAACTAATTTGGCTTTTTTTCTGTATGATAATAAGGTATAGCGCAGAGGTCTTTCTGGGCTATCTATATCCTTCTGTGTTACATAAAGCTGTTTGCTCTCTTCAGCAAAGGCCAACAGGGCGAGAAATGTTTTGCACCACACCCTTCTTCCCCTGTTAAGGACCCCGGCTCCTCAGGGACTCCTCCACACACACATACTGAGGTGCAACCTCAACTGACAATAATTTATTAATCAGGCTATGCAAATGTCACAGCCCAGCCATGACTGTGTCTCTCATCTCATCTATCCATTTCCTAAAATAATAAACAGCCTGTGTTTTCTTTAATGTGTTTTTTTAAACACACTATTGTTCTTCTCAGGAACAAATATGAGCATCAGTTGTTTTTCCACCTTGGTCTAATGTAGACAGTTCACCCTTCCCCAGAGAACATGATGAAAAACACCCACAGAGGTCTTTAATTTAATTTATTATTCCACACCCACACTTTAAATAAATTTGTATATAAAAATAATATAAAATATGAAAATACAACATAAATATATAAATAAACGGACTATAAACCGGCTGGGCTGTATGTAAAAATTGTCATGTATTAATTGCTTTTTTATTGCCAATGTGTGAACAGCACGTAATGAAACTTAAATATCAAGACCTTTCCTAACTTCCTAGATTGTCCATGAATGCTGTAACAGGTGATCCATTGGAGGCAAGTTGTAGAACACACCGGACACGGACACGGACACGGACACGGACACGGACACGGACACGGACACGGACACGGACACGGACACGGACACGGACACGGACACGGACACGGACACGGACACGGACACGGACACGGACACGACGCTTACCAACGGTGGTTACAGGGAAACAATACTTGACAAAGACACGTGGCAAACGTAAGGGCTTAAATACAGACCACTAATGACTAAGCGAGACACACCTGTGAACATAATTTAGACAATTAACCAGTGACTACTAGACACACAAAAGACACATGGCAGGATCACATGAGGGCAAGGGATTCACATGACAAAACATGAAACATGACTGACATGAAACATGAACCATGATCCAAAACAAGACGTGACAATGCCTACAGACTGATTTTTGCCGGGAAAATCAAAAGGATGTGACGTTTAGATGCGCTCCCGAGAGCCTCTCTTCCATTCTATGACACATGAAATGTGAATGTTTATACAATGTTCAGGATAATGCCGAAATAACCATTCTGTACTGTAATGTAAATGTGTCATGCAAAGAAAATTAATTCAAACTTTATTCTCACATAGCCACATCTATATAGTCTATAGTCTCAAATATACTTTTTAATCAAACTATCATAACACTGTAATTTTTAAATTTCATTTGTCGACAAGATGCCGTTGAATTGCAGAGCTTCTGCAAACCTAACCACATTGCTATGATCAGATGTTTTCTTAACTGCCGCTTTGTCACACTAGCATCTTTGTTGTGTGTTTATTTTGTTATTGAGAGGAAAGCGCACAGCACACATTTACATATTCATCTAAACGTCACTCTCAGCAGCATGGACGGCGTTCTACATGGTTCAGCAGCATGGTTCAACATATAACCCCTCTAAATATTTATTGACATTTATAATTGAATAAAAATCTAATTTTTATGTATTAATAAACATATTTATATTAAAATGGATTATATATATATATATATATATATATATATATATATATATATATATATATATATATATATATAGTATTTAATTTCTATATTTATTTTGTATTATTCTAAACATACTCAAAAATATACACACACCACGCACGCACGCACACATTTCTGGTGGATATTTTTGAGCAATGGATAGTTCATGAATTGTGTATAGAATCATGAACACTGCAGAGTGTGTGTGTGTTTCTGGGATATGCCTAGTTTTATTCTGCTCTGCGGAAGTAGCACTTCACGGGCTCCACAGGTGAGCAGCTCATATACATGCCCTGAGCACTAAGTTCGCAGGTGCCATCTGTGGCCATGGCAGCCCTGGCGTGAGTCACATGCCACAGCCCCTCCCTGTCAGCCCCACTGTGCTAATAGCTCCTCTTTCCAAAGTCCTGAAGACATCAAAGAACAGCATAGCGGTGGACTCCATGTTAGAGTCCACATATGTTCATGTAGAATAAACTGGCATGTTCCCAAACGTGGCATGCGGAAATGCCAGGGTAGCCCAGTTCCAACACAGCATAATGGTCCTATGCCAGTCCACAAACACACACGAAAAAAAATACAAAAATTCCTCTAGGCACATATTTTTTTTGTAGCCATTTTGCTTTAACTGTGAATACAGAGAGGCCTGAGTCTGTAACAGTGGCTGAAAGGGCAGGCTGCAATGTGCCAGTGGTGATAAATGCACATTATGATGTGACTGGAGGCTCATCTCCTCTGATCTGAAGAGCGATTCTGCACCCACTCATTTCTGGCACAGATGAATGAAGGCTAGTAGAGAGGCAGGCAGTGATGGAGAGCTCCGTTCAGCTTCGGTGCCTTAGCATCTGTAAGACCTCCCCTCTCAAATGCTTTAAATTCACAGAGACCATACAGAACATATAACAGTAAAACATAGAACCCTGGAATTGAGGTCTTACGATGGAAGAAGTTAAAATAAAATAAAAATAAAAAATAGCAAAATAATATTTTTAAGTAAAGCAATATCACAATAACACACCCATGCTATCAGACACATCAGACCAAAAGCACAATTATCACTATACGTATGATGAATTGTATAACAGTTAAATAAACTACATTTTAAATGACTTAAATTGTAAATTACATTTTAGACACAATATTGCCGGTTCCGGCTCCATCAACTAAAACAGTTCCAAATGAGGACTTGTTCCGATCCTAAATGAATTAATGCTGTTGAAATAATCGGTTGAATGAATGATTCAATCACTCACCAATTAAGACTAGACTCCTCCTCAGCATTGAACGCTAGAATGTGACGGTCTAGTAAGTGCGCATGGAACATCACACATGTTCCTGCCCCCATGGTCATGGTACGAAAATACTATTAAAACTTAATTTTGGAAAAAAATACTTTGTATTAAAAAGCTTTGTATTGAATTAATAAAAAGCCAGTTAATATAGTGAGCGACATCTGTCTGTGGTCTCCCAGTGGCTTATATTGTTGGCAGTTTAGTGTTCGTTTAAAAAACACTCGGTGCGGATTCGTTTTCCATCAGTTCTTTTTCATGAATTGGAATGTGTGCAAGGGATTGTGGGTGATTGAAGGACGCGAAGGATACACTTGATGCATCCTTCAGAATGAGCTGACTGAAGGACACGAAACAAAAGCTGCCTTCCAAAGATCCTTCAAATCGAGATGGCCTTCAGCACTGACATGGCAGCCGAGATATGCAGCCTTACTAGGACACAGCCTTCCGTTTGAGAAGCACCCTCAGTGTTGTTGAACGAATCGGCTGAATGAATGATTCAATTATTGTCTGGAAAGTTCACACATTGCCACCTACTGGCGCATAGATATAGCCTGCAGAAAGAGTCAGTGAAAAATCCCCATCACTAAAGACCCGGGTATACTTAAGTTTCCGCATTCCGCTTCGACTTGCGCACAGTTATGCGTATGAGCATTTCAAAGTACACTCCCTTGGCCATGAGCGCAGGAAGATGTGTCCGGCACGTGCACACTATCTAGTGGATTTTGTTTTCAAGTGCTCAAATCCCTCAGGCGCATCATCTGCACGGTCACAAAAATTGGGACGGACGGACTGCCGAAATATACTCTGGGCTTAACACAGCCTGACAGTCTGGAATGTGTAAACACAGATGAATAAAATATCAGCACTAGGGCTGTGCAACAATTAATCGCAATTAATCGCATCCAAAATAAAAGTTTGTGTTTACATAATACTGTATATGTGTGTGTACTGTGTATAATTATTTTGTATATATAAATACACACACATGCATGTATATATTTAAGAAAAAATTTACACACATATATTATGTAAACACAAACTTTTATTTTGGATGCAATCAATCATTGAAACACAGCTCAGCCAATCAGATTGGAGGACCGGCACTAACTGTAGTATAATAAGTTTCTTTCCATAAAAATAACTGCATTCGATGCATACTTTTCACAGTAGGATAAAATGTGGTCAAGAGTGTGTAGTGGTAATCTTTTATCATCTTGCCACATCATCTCAACAGAGGCGTGCGGGTATGGAACGCCTGTCTCTAATTAAATTTAGTATCTGGACCGAGGGTCGGATATCTCTCCCAAATAGAATTACACACCATTCAGTAATTCTTAATAGGCCTCCAGGCCAGCACTAATATTCTATATCAGTCATAATTTACTTTTTAATAGGAGGAGGCCCTGCTCTTTCAGGTAGCTCTTGCTCTTGTGGAGAGGTAATTTCACCCTGTTAAAAAGCCCCTTCACAGAGCTTTACCAGAGGGCTCTGCCAGCCTAATGGAACTGTCATAGAGATGTAAATACCATTGGCACTTTGTGAAACAAGCCATGAAGGGCAGGCAAGTTGAGCACAAGCATGACCCTAACTAAACATGTCCTCTCTGATACGCACACACAAGCACAAACAGACAGCCACATGCTTGACAATTTAGGCATCTGATGCAACCGAGGAAGCACTTCAGCACTGAGAAAGCTGATAACTAGAGGAGTGATAAATAACCTACCTAGACAAAGTCACTTTGAGAGTAGATTAACTGACTCAACAGTCACAAGTCAACCTTCACTTCAGTCAGGTTGAGTCAACATCTTTGACAGCAGCACACCACGGGTTATATTTAAGGGCAGGGAAACATTTACACGCAATCCATTCGATACGGTTCAATATAGTCAGGCAGTGGCACTGGAATGAATTTAAATGGGGATTAAAGGGAAAGATGGGCTGGTTATGACATCATCAAGTTCATGAATTATAATTGGCTCATGCTGACATTGCCAGGTAATTTTCCTAGACTGTCCAGCCATGTAACTTAATATTCATGAGCTAAGTCTTCACCTTGGTTCACTTCATAAATATCCAGTTCAAATATATTCGAATGCCATGTTCTTGAAGAATGTTCCACGCTGTCATGACATTGAGATGTAATGTCAGATGACCTTTACGTTTTTCATGCAAACTTAACTGTTTTTGATGAAGTGTCTAAGTCATGTTAATCTAAATTGCGTCTATAGCTCATAAAAACTGAAAGTAGACTTGAAGTCCACTCTCCTGACATCTGAAAGCAATTGTTTTTTCTCAAGTCAAATGCATAAATGAACGACAAACATATTGCACTTTCCAGAAAAATAAAATAAACCTCAAATGAAAGGTTTGTTTTGGCATGTTAGATGCATGTGGGTGTAGCAGTGCACATTTCTTGATTTACCATCTACTAAAAACTGCCAGTGTGCAGTGTGTGCTGTCAAGAGTGCACACTCTCATTCATTTCATATCTGGGAGTCTCTCGGTCCAATCATTTTGTAGGTCAGTGGATATACGCATGGGTCAGACACCTGTATTTTTTTTCTTTACTAATGTGGCATAACGATAAAGGTGCCTTTTGCCCCCAAATATAAAAAAAAGAACAAAAACTGAAACACCAGGTACTAAAACTACAGCAATGATAGTATATTATAGTTCTCTATTGTTCAGGGCCCGGTTCCCCAAAACGTTCTTATCGCTAAGTAGTTCTTAACCTATTCCTTAACCTCTCTCTTAACGTTATGGCACGATTCCCGACACGTTCGTACGCTAAGTATATCTTCTGGAAGTCACACTTTCGCAAGGTTGGTCTGGACCACTCTTAGCTTTACCTTATCACTGTTGCAGGTCTATACGAATATAATTCTGAAGTTTTAATACACCCAGACAGTGTTCAGTTAGGCTAATCCAAGTGTTTTCATGCAAAGAATAAAATTGTCATTAAACTGATTGTTGTTAGATTTTTAACTATATTATTATACAATATTATTCATTTAATTAAAAAGCACTTTCCAAGGCCAGTGGAAGCATAGGCTACTGTCAGTTAAGTCCTATTCGGACGCTAATATTGTTTCTCATGGGCTTGTATGGTATTTTAAACATTTATAGTGATTTTAGTGCCGTCCGAATCCATAATATCAGTGTTTTTCTCACCCAACCCGCGTAAAAATCCCTGGCCAAATTAGTACCTACTGTTTTTTGGTCGTGTGGTAATTTAATTGCCGTCTGAATCCACATCTCTGAGTTTACAAGAAGAGATTCAAAATTCACGGTTTAAATCCTTTTTGATCACTGCCGAGCACCGTACGTAAGATGTAAACTTTCATTACTGAAATGCTGGAAAGTATTTACAAGAACAATATTTCATCACAGCTCCACCTCAGCGAACAAAAATGGGAAAGAGAAGAAAGCACGTAAAATTTTTGAAAAGGTTATTGTGGCAGCAATATATGTTACAATTTTTAAATATGTAGGCAAGGCTATTATAGGCTATTATAGTTTGGATTATTTTTTATAATATCCAATAGTCCTACTAAATGTAATTTCAACTATTTCTGAAGTGCTTCTTTAATAAAGAACACCGCTTTCTCACATAAACAGCCCCTGCAAGAGAGAATAATTGATTCTCGAGCAATCGATATCAACCAATTCAGCAGCATCGCCACGGACAGCACCGGGTAACGTCGCACGTAAGAAGGTATATCTTAAGCAGCTTCCTAAGGTATAGTTCGGGGAACACACTTAGGAACATAAACAACTTTGGTAAGATATATCCTACGAGTCTTCTTAGCGCGCTAAGAGTGAGCGTTATCGGGGAACCGGGCCCTGTTCTGTTCTGAGTGCCATCTTTTGGTTGCTTAATTTTTCTCTTACTTTTACTCTCCACTATCATAACTCTCAGGATTTTTCATTGGTCGATCATCATCAGTAACACTATACTAGAAATGCAATTTTAATGCAAGCGAACAGAATATTTTAATTAAGTCTATTTGTTTGAGTAGGCTAAAGGTGACGGTTTGTGCAATACATTCCACAATCACAATGACCTTAAAAGTGGTATTTGAGTTCTAACATCACTGACTTCATTAAGGAATACATTACTGAAAAATCAGAAGCTACTGTATACACTTCAAAACGATTTTGACAATTTTAGAATTTTCCCAATATGTTCATCATGATTTTGAATATCACAAAGACATCAGAATGTACTGTATATCCAATCCCCCAAAAAGTTATAATTGTTTTGGAGTTTATAGTTTCTTAAAATAAAATAACAGAATTTATAGACTCATAGATTATAGTAACATGATAGAGTATGGTTCTAATGATTTCAGGATGTATAGATTCCACTGAGGTCATAATCATTTTGAAATGTATCGCCTCAGATAATGTTTTTGCATTGATTTTTGTAGTGTATTAGGGAGGTTCCTTTACATAATCAAATTGCTTTCGTGGAGCTCTTATGCGAAACAAATGCTAAAAATAGCAAAGGCCACTATTCATTGGAGCAACTCAATTTTTTTTAGAATCTGGTTTTCGAATCCAACCTAAAGTCATTGTATTGAAATGATCTGATAAACAATAAAACCTTTCTCACTCTGAAACACCTCTGTGATGGGCTCCCCTACCTGAGAAGAGTATTCTATGGGTCGCTGTGTGAAGGCAGGCAGGCTAAATGGCAAGGAAGGGAACTGACAAATTCTTTGAAGATGCCAATTAGACAAGCTGCCATTTAGATCAAACACACCAAGCCTTTTTCAGTGCAAAGCCATGGCATTTATCAGCAATCCCTGCTTGTTAGGAGAACAGGCTGAAGGCTAAAAGTTGAAGGTGTCCAACCTTCCTAACAGGATGAGAGAACCTTCTGAACAGAGAAAGGAAAAGGACTGAGAGCTGAGAAGAGTGAATACAACTACCCATCTGGTTATTGCAGACTCTTTTTCTTTTTTTTTTGACCATTTCTCTTTAATCCCTAAACTTTCAAGCAATACAAAAAAATAAAAAATAACACAGACTCTAGTTTTAGCCAACACATGTCCCTAAAGAGGAGGATTTGTGTCAACACAGAGCAATTCTGTTTTTTTTTCCAGACTTCACAACTCATTTAACTAGAACACAGAACAGGTTTAATTTTTTTTTTCAAACAGACAATTTAAGACTGAATGTCTGCATTCGGTAAGGTGGGCGAAATTAAGGCTCGGCGAGTGTCTGTCGGGCTATAGTTTTTGTGGTGTGCTCCACACGTCGGCTCTCGTTGGGCTCAAGTCGTGGCAGTTTGCCCAATTCAGCATGTTGAATCGCCGTCAGGAGGACCGTCGGTGAGAGGGGAACTCTGATTGGGTGTTCAGTTTAGCGAATGCGTCAGTGCATGAGAATTAAAGCAGAAGTGATGAAAGAGAGCAAGTAAGTAAAGACGACAGATCTCAAGCTGATCTAATGTTATGTTATCCTACCCGAGCATTTCAAAATGTGAATATTTTCATAACATGAGTCGCTTAAAATGAAGAAAGTTGTCAACTGATATTCAAAATGGTAAGCAAAATGGTAATGCAGCTTTGTTTACGTTTCAAATATCCTTGTTTCCGTTTCTCCTTTTGAATGACGAATATAGACTATTGATAGCTGCTGATATTATAGTCAGTTAATTCCTCACACGCAGGCGCAGAACGCACGTGCTAGTTTGCAGTTGGCTGTAGTCTCTGCTGTGTGTTCAGGCGCAGCTTTTTGGTCCAGACGCAGCCGACGAGAGGCGACAACACAGTCGGTTTTCGTCGCCGCTAGTTCTTTGAAGTCGGCTTGGTGTGTCCCAGGCTTTACACTTCAAGTGAAATGAAATATGGAAAATTATGGTGGACTATTTCTATCTTCATCTTCTCAAACTGGCTTTTAGCTTAGTTATCAGCCCATGCTATGCTAAAGCCTTTAAAGATGGCGGAAAGGACGGCAGAATGGAATCCATTAAAGAGGCAGTGTGCCTTCTCTGTCACAGCCGATAAAAGTGATCTCATTACTGATTACACAAGCACACGCTTCCTCCTCTTCCTTCCACTGTATACACAGTATATAGGGTACAATGGGGCTAAAGGCACACCTTAAAGGGATAGTTCACTTTGAAATTAATTTTTGATATGTTTTAGCTTACCTCAAGGGCATCCAAGATGTAGGTGTCTTTGTTTCCGCAGTAGTTTCAATTTTGATATTTTTAGGTCAAACCGTTCTTGTCTGTCAGTCATATAATGCAGGTCGATGGTCACTGTCTCAAAACACAAGCACAGAGTCCAAATTAAAACAATTCCCCATCGTCCAAATGAAATAATTCCCCATCATAAGTACACATTGATGGCCTAAGACACGAAACGAGCGGTTTGTGTGAGAAAACGAACAGTATTTATATCGTTGTTATCTCTTGAAAACAGCACACGTCCAAATGATCTGACGGCGCGGGCGGGTATAGATATATACATAGATGTCACCTTGGCTACTGCAGTTCATTGGAACGAAACCGTAGCCAAGGCGACATCTATGTATATATCTATACCCGCCCGCGCCGTCAGATCATTTGGACGTGTGCTGTTTTCAAGATATAACAAAGATATAAATACTGTTCGTTTTCTCACACAAACCGCTCGTTTCGTGTCTTAGGCCATCAATGTGTACTTATGATGGGGAATTATTTCATTTGGACGATGGGGAATTGTTTTAATTTGGACTCTGTGCTTGTGTTTTGAGACAGTGACCATCGACCTGCATTATATGACTGACAGACAAGAACGGTTTGACCTAAAAATATCAAAATTGAAACTACTGCGGAAACAAAGACACCTACATCTTGGATGCCCTTGAGGTAAGCTAAAACATATCAAAAAATTATTTCAAAGTGAACTATCCCTTTAAGAAAAATGTGCTTTTCACTATTCTCATACTGTATGATTGCAGAAACAAATATACATGAGCAACAGATTTTGTGTGTAAATAAATCATAAAAGTGGTATGAAGTGGCAAGGTGGGCCTTTTACCACACACACAAGGTAAAAGGCTCACCAGCATGGGGCAATAGGCACACATTATTTGTGTGGGTATGTTTTTAATAATTTCTAAGTTGATACTTGTTCAAAACAATCACTTTAGAAAAGTTTGCTCTATTTTCTGTTTCTTTTGATAAATAAAATTATTAATTTTTGTTCAGTAAATACACTGTCATTAAAATGTTAATATAAAATATATATTTAGAAAATACATACAATTATTTTAAAATGTAAATATTCTGAAAGCATTGAAATAGATCCCACAATAATTTAATTTAGATTTACAGTAGTAACAAATAATGTTTTATTATATGATATGATTAATATCATATTTTTAAATATGGTGGTTTCATTATAAATATGGTGAATATCTCACCCAGCTTAATATATGATATTTACCATCTGAATCTAATGTCATGTCAACAAATGGAAAAGTCAGTCAGCTGTTTATTATGATGTTAATTATTGTGCGTTTAGCCCCAAATACCATACTTTTACATATTCTTCCAATAATGAAAAACTGTTGCTCTAATTAGCTTGAACAAAAAAGAATTTCATTAATAAGACCTTTGTCTCAAAATGTATTCAATAATTTTAGTAATTCTCATTTGCTACTTGAATCTATAACATTTAAAAAAACATAAAATATTAGATCAAAGTGGTCCAGAATCCCCGTTCATCTTGAAAAGTGGATGTTTTGGAAAGTGCTGCATGAAGCAAGTTTTTGTAGAGGAAAATAAAATCAAAGGAGCCTTTTACACCGTGGAGCCTTTATGTTGTACCCCATCAATCCAGAGGTAAAATGTTACTCACTGAGGTGGGGAATCTGGGTACATGACGTTGACCTGAGACAGTGTCTCCACATAGGAGTCAAAGTCAAAAGCAGGGGGAAAGTCCTCAACACAAGTGGACCTCAGCTCTCCAATGGAGCCACCATATGAGAGGCCATCTGGAGCTGTAGAAACAACAACAACAACAAAACAGGTGAATTTCTGTTTGAGAATTTTAGTGAGACTTTCATACATTGCAAATTGTTTTGTACGTTATTTATTGCCAAAACCAATATTATCATGCTCTTAAAGGGATAGTTCACCCTTCATTGTCTCACCTCTCCACCATTATACTCATTTCGTTCCAAACCCAAAACACTATTGTTCATCTTTACAACACAAATGATATAAAATATATATATAAATATATTTTTAATGAAACCTGAGATATTTTGGTACCTCACTGAAAATCTATTCCACCAAAACTTTGCTGCTTTGTGGTTTAACCCAAGACTTCTAAAAAGAAATGATCACTTTATGTATAAACAGATAAAATTTTTAGCTTTTATTCACATACAGTGCTATGCATAAGTTTAGACGCCCATGCTAAAGTTGACTAAAAAGAGGAATAAAAAATCATCTTTTGGAAATTGAACTTAATGCCTTAATTTAAAAAAAAGGGAAAAATCCAACCTTTAAGGACACCAATTTTCTTTGTGAATGAATAATGTATCGTAAATAAATAAATGTCTTTCCTTAAAATACAGGGTGCATAAGTTTGGACACCCCTATGTTAAATTCCCATAGAGCCAGGCAGATTTTTATTTTTAAAGGCCAGTTACTTCATGGATCCAGGATACTATGCATCGTGATAAAGTTCCCTTGGCCTCTGGAATTAAAATAGCCCCACATCATCACATAGCCTTCACCATATCTAGAGATGAATTTTTTTTGGGTGAATTAACCATTAAAGGTCTGCTACACATAAAGAAATCAAGGTAAAGGAACATACAGATGTCCAATCTAAAATATTTCGTCTAAAAAAATGTATACCTCTGCATAAAACACTGCTACATAACAGCATTATAGGTACAGACACTACCAGTATTTGTAGTCATTGAACAGCAATGAGAATGTGAATGATTGTATTTTATGTGTCCAATTCATTTTAGGTGCCTTATCTATCAATAATCGCCTGGATTAACAAAGTATGCATTACATTGTGACACGATCACAAAACAAACTGCAGTAATGTGCCACATAAATTGTAAAGATCAGACTAAAATGATCATACATAAAACAACAGTTTTTCATAGAACATTTAACTCAATCAAGAATAAAAAAATCAACAATTTTCATGATATAACTGAGCATAATAGTTAAAATGTCACTGCATAAGATAAAAAAAAAAACTGTGACATAAAAAAAATAAATATAGCAAAGAAACACAACACCATACAGTAAGTATGTTAGATTTCAGTAAAGAAAAAAAAAAGAAAAAACAGAATATGCCCATGGAACATGATAAAATACACCAGTGATTTCTCTGCTAGGACAGTAAAATCCAAAGAACTGTATACCTAAACCTTCAAAATGTTGCAGTTTATAATACAGTCAATGCCAAATAATATAGAAAGAAGGTATTGCTGGCCATATTACTAACTACTGGGACTCAGTAGATAGACTCAGTAGAGCTACAAGGACAGGCTTTCGGCTGGCATCCTTCCCTGAACTCCAAAAAAATAAAAAAATAAATAATATTAATAATAATAATTCCATTGAGGGGATGCTTAAGTTTAAAATTTTCAGAATAACATTAACAAAATAGTATGACAAACCAACTTGTCATGCATGTCACACAAATACTTATGCCACAACACAGTACTAGACAAAAACTACACACAGTAGTTTCACAGACAAGACTGAAGCCTAGTCACAGACTACAATGCATGTTTGAGCTGTTTTAACTTGCACTGACATATATTACAATATGTCAGAGCCATTGTTTTGTCTCAAGATGCACACCAGTAATGTTTTTTTTTCTATAGTGCACGTTTATAAAAGCTACTTAAATTTCCTAACTGATCTAAGGCCTAATCCTGGCTTAACCTGTAACCAGGCCTATGTGTTTTTGATATGTTATGGAACCCATGAAGTTAGGTCACTGACCGTAGCTGGCACGCAGGTGGGGGTTGCGCAGTCGGCTGTCTTTGCGCAGACTGCCCACAATGATGGTGACGCAGGAGAGGAAGAGCACCAGCCCGATGACGATGCCAGCCACCACCAGAGGGGACACCAGCAGGCTGGCTTCATTACCCCCTTCTTGGCAGTCTGGGTACTCATGAGCATGACTGCTCTGGTTTGAGCTCGCTGAATGGAGGACATGGTAGAACCAGAGATGGGATTGTGTGGAGGTTCGAGAGAATGAGAAAAAGAAAGAAGGAAATAAAGAAGGGAAACAGAAGAGAAAGATGAGATGGATGGTCAGTTTTTAAAGCAGTTTCAATCATTTACAGTAGCAACATAAAACACAAAAGATACATTTTCTTCTTTCCCACACAGATCATAATGGTGTGGGATTATGTCAGTTTCCATATAATAACCCTTCTTTGAGACACACAAACACACTCACACACCTACCTCTCTGTGTACCGCAGATCAGGAACGCTCCCCAGACTTTCATCCCTCAGTGGATTAGATTCTCAAGTCTGCAGCGTTAAATTTTTAATCCTGACCCGTTTTAATTTTTAAATATGCGGGTGGAAGACTTTCATTTCAACTCACAAGAAGCCAAACTCCAGCCATTAGCTCCCCTCTGACTTCCTTCACCCTTTCCATTCAGACCAGAGAGAAACCAAAATAAGACACACACACACACACACACACACACACACACACACACACACACACACACACACACACACACCAGAGATACAGTCAGATTCAATAAAGCCTATTGGGAAAGATGATGATATTAACACTCTGTGGGCTTGAGGCCTCCAGCCCTTCCCGGAGATAAACAAGACTGAAATCAAATCAGTGAATCTGTGGGGCCAGCAGAGCTTGAATGGTAACCATATTTATTCTAAGGACAAAGGAAACATTTGGAAGTGTTTAGTGTGATCAAAAGGTCGCCCAAGGTAAACAAAACACTTCAACTTTCTCCATACATTGCACATCACCTTATTTCCTAAAGAATCTGAAAACAGTTTGTTCGAAGATTTAGGCTCTCTAAGCTCCTCCTTTCCCAGAGCTACTCTATTGGTCAAATGGCCCAGGCAGTTGCGATTGGTCTACTGCTAGCTTACAGCGCGTCGGAAATGAAACGGCCATTGCCATATCTGAATTTCAGCTCCAGAGGCTTCATCAGCACTTGTATACACACAATGATGGCGTCGATTTTCTGTATCAATTCCAGCGCAAGTCCTCATCTTTTTGAAGATCTTGCAAAGTGAATCTGCAGCAACACGAACCAAACTCTTCCAGGCCTCAGCTACAACTACAGTGTTTGAGGGCGGTTCAAAGTAGACACTGTTCGAGATAAGCCAATAAAGCCCATAGGCTGGAATTATGCAAATATCACATTGTTACGTGAGTATGTAACAGGAAGTGAGACAGAAATTGCTGATGACTCGTTTCGGCAGTTTAGAATTGATTATTTCGTTTAGGAGACAACAACTTTATTTGTTGTGCACTTTGATCTTTAAGACTTTACGGACCTTAATAAACAGCTAAATTACAGAAATGTAATGTTCAAAAAAGCATGAAAGGGGCAACTTTAATGGTTGAGCTATATCTTGATTTAACTGATCACATTTTCTGCCTGGAATGATTGAGCAAAATATCACACCAAACAAGGCCACAGGTAGTTCAAAATACTAGAAAGACCCAACACAAAATAATCACAGTCAATCAAAAGACTTCGACATCAATAATTTAACACTTTTACCATCACATGTGCTTTCTCACACAAGGAGCAACAGAAAGAGTAACTAAAAGGGTGTTGAGGTCACTTGAATATTTGCTATTTTGAACTTCAGTCAGTACTGTTAGCAATTATATTACTTATTTTTTTACTGAATATATTTAAACTTTATAAAGTTCTGTATTCTTTTTAAGGACAATGTATAATATGGGTTTAAAATATAAATACAAAAACATTTTAAAAAAGTATATTATATATATATATATATATATATATATATATATATATATATATATATATATATATATATATATATATATATATACTCAGAGAATGGGTGAATATCACCTGTGCTGCGTTGCAAACATTTGGAAAAGAAACTGAGGTGCAAAATTGTGGTCTGTTGTTATTAAACTTTGTGAAGGTGAAATACAGCAGAGTTGTTAAAACACCTCAATGCTCATGAGAGTCATTAGAAACGTGCTGTGAAAAACATGGTTGTGGTTAATTATTATTATTTCACAAAGTTGTATTTTCTCCTAGGTAATTAGCAGTGGTTAAACGTCACTACTTTGAATTTAATCTCATTCATCTATGTGTTCAGATCTGATTTATTAGCATCACTGTGTACTAATCCGTGGGTGGTCAGCGCTGGTTGACAGTGAGGTCTCTAAAGACCACATGGTTGTGTCTCCAGGGCTAGAGCAGCATGGAAACCTCCAGGCATCCAGCTGGTGTATGCTAACATGTCTGCTGTGTCCTCTTCCTCAAGATGTGTGCTATTATGCGCTGAATCTGACTGAGATTGCATTTGGGAGATCAGTTCACTCTGGTCAGACTGGATTCAGTCAAAGCGTGTGGCTTATGTAAGTAGTCATGTCCTTCTGCTGTCCTTCCCTCTAGCCCTTGCATCCTTGTCCTGTCTAAGATAAAAACTCATGGCTTTATGCAGAAGGTTGCAGCAGACTAACATGCAACTCTATTGCATAATAACAACAACTTATGCTTTTTCTGCTCTTCTTTAGCCTCTTTTACACACACACACACACACACACACACACACACACACACACACACACACACACACACACACACACACACACACACACACACACACACACACACACTTTTTCTCTTCCTGCTCTTGTCATGGTTCCCACTGGGAACAATCCAATTTTGTGCCACATATTTCCAAAACTACAGCCCACATTTTGTGTTCAAAATTAGGTACTTTCTCACACTCCTATTTTCAGTTCTACACTAAGAAAATACTACTCTAAAACTGTCTTCTTTATTGTCTTTTTGCAGTAAAAAATAAAAACAAAATACATCTAAGCATTCTTAAACCAGGATATATGTTTTTTAGACAAAAAAGACAAAATATACTATAATATTTAAGGTAAATTCTTACAGTTTTTCTGAATTGCTAAAACACATTTCTTGAAACCATCACTCACTTTCTCAAAACATTAAACACAAAACCAAAGAACCTCTGACTCTTCTGGCAAGATCAAACTATTGCCTCAAAAACATTTTATCTGTGCTCAAAATCAAACAATGCTTTCAGATCATACACACATGAGTCAAAATTATAAACACTACAGATCATTCGTTAGACACTACAGAGAAAAATGGAGAACACAGAATCCAAAGCATGCAGTTACAGAAAAAAAGTATATTGTAACAAAGTAAACAAATTTCGCAATTACATAAAAATGTATAGTAAAGACAATTTACAGTAGTAAGGTGAATAAGTTGTATTACTGTGGACTGCAAATAGTATTATACTGAATATTGTAGTATTGAATGTCTGTATATTCAGCTCTTGCATACTGTGAAAATACAGTGACCCAACTGCAAAAGCCAAAAAGGTTACAGTAAAAAAACTCTAAATGAAAAGCATTTTACAGTCACTCAGAAGAGTTGTGCAACAAAATCAAGGTCAGTGAGAGAGATTGATTCTGCTTCAGGATCATGTCTTCATGTTGGTCTGGCCAGAGGACTTTGTCCACATCACAGACAATGTCATCTCAGGCAAAGGGAAAAACCCTATAAAGCAGATCCAGCCTTGACAACATTCTCCAAACCTTTGCTCTTTCTCATCCTCATCCTCTTCCTCCTTGTTCACCACATCTTATACACATTCTCTTCCTCCTCTACCTCTTATATTGTTTCCATTGTTCCAACATTTTGAGTCAGTTTTGGCTCTCAACTGATTTATATTACAGTTTGTTTGGTCACATCATTAAATAAGTGTGAACTATTATGAGTTGTGTGTAAACGATGACAACTGTGTTGTAGATGTGTTCAACTTTTGAATACCTGTGCTTAGCGTTTTGAAACATAGGTGCATCACAGTGCGAAATGTGTTTTAGTGAGTGAGAATGTGTTTAGAGTTTTGAAAAAGAGTGAGAGATTTGCAAACAGTGTTTTGTTTAATGTTTTACAGAAAGAGAGATTTATTTGACAAATTGTTTTAGGTTATTGAGGATTTGGTTCAGAGAATGAGGTTTAGTGTTTTAGAAGTCTTACAAGGGTAATATAATTTTCCTTCTTTTTGTTCCCAGTAAAAATTCCGTAACTCTTCAAAACTCTCTACTGAAAAGTCTACTGAAACTGAGTGTTAAAAAAGGCTTTCTCTAAAATTATTCAATTTCTGACCCACTCAAACCCAAACTGTAGTTATAGACTGTTTAAATAATCCAATATTACGCATGATTCTTCAAAAAAGGGTACATTGCAAAAGACAAAAAGGCTTTTCCATGTTCAGCATGCTATGCAAGGCAACAATAGACTCAGTGCCGAAAACTCTACTTGGACCTACGCTCCTGCTACACGTCACCACTCTGCTCACGTGGGCAGTGTGAATAACCTGTTCATTTGGACTTCTTATGTGCTGTTTTGCGGTGCAGTGTGAAAAATGTTGAAGGGTCAGAGAGAGGGTGGAAAAAGTTTATATAAAACCGTATTATGATGTAAGTACAGTGTATGTTCTTCACATAGACTTACTTTGGTAGCCCTCGGTTCAAGATTTTAGACTCATTATATCATCTCAAGCTGACACCAAGAAACCAACCAAACACATATTTCAGATCATAACACAACACTTTACCACCTCTCATATGTGAACAAGCTAAACACGATTCAGGAAATTAGAAATGAAGTATCATGGCTAGAAGATTTCTCTATGGCGGATATTACAGTAGGGTCAGATTTACTAACAGCTTGCTCCAGCGCAAACCCTATTTTGGCGTTAAAAAACTACCGCCAGGATTTACTAAAGACACGTTGCAGTGAAAAATTAGCACTGAAAAGGCTTGGACAATTATTTTTGCCACTGACCTTTGAAGGATTTTCCTTTAGATGTAAAATGTTTGGGAGCAGAGTATTTAAATTTTGGTTTGCGCTAGTCAAATGACTGGTATTAGCGCCATTATTTACCATTTTGCACCATTTTGATTTGCACTGGATTCACAAAATCTTGCTTGATTAATTCAAATTAGTTCAAGAATGGAGAGACCATGACAATAGGTTCAGGTCTCATTTCAGGATGGTCAGCAGCAAACAATGTCCAAGTTTTGTAAGGGCCTTTATATTAGGGAGAGTAAAACCATTGAGTGAGATTTTATCTGAGGACTTCTCAGTGTGATTACTGTCCACATAAATAAATACTTGCAGCAGCATTTACAGAAACATAAGGACTTCATTTAGATCTCTCAGCAACCAGGATGAAAAGTGTGTGAAGAGAAGGTCACTCCTACCCACACATCCAGCAGCACACACAACAACACACACAGGAACAAATACACACAAGCCTCTAAAGTTGATTCTAATAAACACAAGCCCTGGTTTGTCTCACTGAATATTATATGAATAACAAAGGAGAGCACAAACAGTACTACAAATCAAATGTGATGAATCTAAACAAATGATTAGTCCAACCATACTGCCCTACAAAGCAAAAAGGCAGTAACTACGCAGAGTGCAGAACTGAGAAAAATGACTTTAAAGTTATCCTGTCATCCAGCCTAAGTAGTTGTAGGTAGATTATTGGACATGTGGCTGTTTTGTTACTTTATGTTAGCTTATTCTTTGTACATATCAATCCTCATATTTAATTTGATATTTTACCCCTATTTTGCAGTTACTGTATTCTTGCTTTGTATTACTTACTAAAAACGTGGCACCATACCAAGGAAAAAAGCAGTAACTACAGATTCTCCAAAAACTATTTTGCCACAACTTGGGCTCTGGGTGTGTTAGATACACTGTATTTGAATTAATTGGAACCATTTGTTTTCCTGAACATGGATATACCAATCCCAAACTAATTTGACCATTTTAGGTCAATATTTTCCACCCGGAAGCTGTTCTGGTGCTGAAACGGCTGCTTAAAGTCGCACATTGCTAAGCTGTATCAAGGTCCAAATGGGGACCATTTATTTTAAAAAGGACCACATTATTATGTGTGAGTATTAGATTAATGTGTGTCTGGGGGTGTTTCTGTATCTGTAATGTAGTATCTGCTATACCTACAAATCACATTAATGTTAAAGCACTGCAAAACAACTTTTCTTTGGAGCAAAACAAAATCATTTTGCCTACGTGTTTCTAATTTGTGTGAAGTTAGAAGGGTGAAATCGCAAATGTTAAAACCGTCCCGTGAGTAGGCCTATGTCTCGATACCAAAATTCCAGTAGTCGGTACCGATACCATTCAAATTTTACGGTTCTCGGTACCAATTTCGGTACCACAGCAAAATTTGTTGAAATTTTTCTATTTTATTTAACTGTTTGGGAAAAAAAATATTTATGACGGTGATCATAAGTAAATAATACATAAGCATTGAAGGCTACATGCTGTTTAAACGTAAATATTGCTTATAAAAAAATCAAGTGAAAATTAAGCAACCTTCTATGCACGCATTATTTTTAGTAGTAGTAGTAGTAGTATTTTTAATACATGGAGACGTGGCTAAATCTACTGTACAGTAGCCTAATATAATTATTTCTGTCAATTTCTTCAAGTTAAACCGAACTTTTATTTTGACGGGTTGCCGTGAAGACCTTTGAGTTTCTGTGTGTGTATGATATGACGATAGTTTTTCTCAAATTAAACGGTAAAATGCTCATGAAGTGACTCTCAGAGCGGCTCTGGATATGAATTTCATCATGCCATCATATCGTGAGGCAGCAGAGACTGAAAACAGCGCGAGCGTCACTCATGCTTGTGTGTGTGTGTGTGTGTGTGTGTGAGAGAGAGAGAGAGAGAGAGAGAGAGAGAGAGAGAGAGAGAGAGAGAGAGAGAGGTAACGTTACCGTAAATACCGCGCGTCTGCGCCATTCATTCACAGAGACAAGCAGAACATGCAGGGTTAATGTTTAAATTGTCTTTTTGCGGTTTAATATATTATACACAGACACTATATCGTGGTATATGTCGGCTACGTCAATATGCACTTAGATAAACATAGAAGCAACTCCAGCTCCTATTACAGAAATGCTGGTATCGTCACATTTAAAAAATTTCAGTACCGAAGTACCGGTACTTTTGACAACACTACCCGTGAAGATGCCGCAAAATCATCTGTGTGTGTTCACCATGGCAACAGTAACTTCACTGCGCAGCAACACGGTTATTTTTTTGTTAGGTAAAACATAACAAGAACACAGTAATGGATGTTACTGTACTCATGCTTTGTTTCACGAGGGCTTTTTGCAGTTACTGTACAAACGACTACCATTTTTCTCCAAAACGACACACATTTGAGATAAGATGTTTTGTCACATAACAAAGGATGCCTTGAATGTCATGAAAATGATAATAACTCATTTTTGACCAAAAATGCAGTTACTGCCTTTTTGCTTTGTAGGGCAGCATAGCTCAATATTAGAGTAAGAAAAAATGCAGTACATACAGTGGGGGTCCATATGTTCTCTCTCTCTCTCTCTAATTAAAGGAAGACAAACCAAATAAGACATTCTGAAATTCATGTAATTTAATTTTCAATTCAACTCTTTCTGGTAATATACTTTGTAATTAAAATGTTGCATGTTGTATGAAATCATTTTCAAACTTTTCCCACTGTTTGTACAACTAATGCAAATGTTCATACATGATATTCTGTAACCTATAACATACACACCTAAATAAAGTATAAATTCTCACAGGAAGAATACTAATGTGGCTCACTACGTCACAAAATTGAGTGCAAAACAAAGTTTAGAAGGCGCTGCAGTCTTGTATGTGAAACCATTGTTCTGGAGTGTAAAGAGACACACAGGCAGCATGTACACACAGCAGGAGAAACTGTCTGTATCTGTAAATCTGTAAATATCATTGTCGTGATCATTTGGCCCTCTAAGAGTACATGTAACTGTCATATTATGGCTTGTTGGGTTGCCACACTGCAATGATGTGAAGTGGCAGGGGTTTTAGAGGCTTAAAATAACAAGAGAGAAAAATGTGAAGTAAATGACCTGAGGGGAAAATTGTAAGAAGGAAGTATAGAATATTATCATATTATGGTGTGTCTGGGTGTTTGAGTATGACTCATCTAAAACAGAGCAGGGTGATAATACATGTGTGATGCTTTTTAGTTTTAAAACTGAAACAACTGAAATACATTCAAATGTTTGGGGTCAGTAAGATTTATATTGTATTAATATTTATAAAATATTACAGTTATGCAGCCTTGGTGAGCACTTTAACTTCTTCCAGGACTTTTTAAAAAATCTTACCAACCTCAAACTTTTAAATGGAGGTGTATGTAAACTTTTTAATTTAAATTTTTTGAAACTGTTGAGAAATAAGTTACTGATCAAATAAAGCTTCTACTCTTACAGCATGCCAATTCGGAGGCAGCTAACCCCGTGAAATGTTATATATATGGACAAGTACCACATAACAAGTAAACTTGTAAATGTGCTTCACACCTTCAGTACAAGACAAACTTGCCTCATACAAGCTTCTCCTGAGCCTCATGAGAAATGCCATCTGCCAGAGTCGTTAAAAGTTGACATAACCTTTTACTCATTTCCACTTCTGGGTCCTAAGAGATCCAGCTAAGAAGGGCGTGACAGATAGTGCAAGCCTTGACACATCCTTCAATCTCTCCAGCTGACCCAGATAAAACAGACCATGATTGAAAAAGTAAAAAAAAAAGCCTATTTAATATTGTCATATTAGTCACATTTAGGGAAATTTTAGTATACACTTGTCACATGTATGTTCCGTCTACTTCAGTTTCTGTGTTGTCTGTATTAGTTCTCCTTAGTCACTATCAGGGCCATCGCTAGTGGGGTGAAAGGTGGTGACAATTATAGATACAAGTATACAATTACAAAATCCAGCAGTTATACTATATAGGCCCCTGTTGTATGAATAATTATAATATGTATATGAGTTGTATGTCTGAGATTTAACTGAAAACCTCAAAATCATGCAATTTGGTTAAATATTTTTTTATCTGCTTTTCTTACCTCCCTAAAAATGGTTTAGTCCGATCTAAAGAATTTCTGAATTATTTAGTCAGTGACAAACATGAGATGGACCCAATAAAATTGTAAGTCCCACCCCAGCTCGTGAACAGAACCAATCAAAGTTGAGGCGGCAGCTGCCTGAAGTTAACGATGAACTTGGTGGAAGAGCAGGAAAAGTGGATCATTGAATCATTACCCATATTGCATACTCCGGTACAGTAGGAGGCGGAATGCATATGATAAGTCGTGGATGCAATCCGTCTTAAAACTAAAAGAAGAAGAAGTGGAAGAGTAGGAAACTAACTGACTGAAAAATGTCAGGGAAAAGAAAACATAAATCAGAAACGCCATGAAAAGAAGGAGAGGGAGGCCAGGAGAGTTGTTGTCTCCCAGTCGATCAGGACGTTCTTAAAGACAGGTTGTATTGTTATTTCGCTGGGAATAAGAAAACTACCGTCTACAGTCTGCCGGATAGGCCTGCTGTCACTTTTTATTATCGGTGCGTACAACAATCGACCGAATGATTACGTGGTCAAAATTCCTGTCTTTTTACACTATTGTAAATAGAGTTAAAATATGTACATGAGTCACGACACATTGCATTATGCACCTGACCTGCCGGCTGAAGATGTATTTATTACATTAAGAAAACACGAATACAACACACTGCACTTGTATGAATACATTTATTAGATTTATATTTATTTAGTTGTTGTAGTTTTACAACAACATCACCATCTTCTGTTATATGTGGGCCTCCATGCTCATCTATTGTACAGTTTATGATATTTGTGGAGGGTGGTGGGGGCCCACATCAATATTTTGTCCTCTAGCTACGGCCCTAGTCACTATTCTAAGTAGTTAAGTCTTGTCAGCTGTTCCCGTTTAGTGTCCTCATTTACTGTGTATTTATACTGCCTTTTCTGTTCTGTCCATTGTCGGTTATTGTTTGTGTTGTTAACGTGGTCATTATCTTCCTGAGTTTGTTATTACAGTTTTTCTGAATTGCTAAAACACTAGACCTCATTCTCTGAGCCAAATTCTCAATAGTCTAATCCAATTTGTCGAATAAATCTTTCTTGTTAAACATTAAACAAGTTCAGGTAGTTAGACACTGTTTGCAAATCTCATGCACTCTTTTTTCAAAACTCTAAACACATTCTCACTCACTAAAACACATTTTGCACTGTGATGCACTTATTTTCCAAAATGCTAAACACAGGTATTCAAAAGTTAAACACAACTACAACACAGTTATCATCATTTACATACAATGACTCAAAATTGTTCACACTTTTTTCTAACGATGTGACCATACCAACTGTACATACTACAAGTCAGTTCAGAGTCCCAAAATTTACTCAAAATGTACCACTGAATATTGATACCAACAATGGATGGAAACAATATAAGAGGGAGAGGAGGAAGAGAATGAGGAAGAGGAGGTGAACAAGCAGGAAGAGGAGGAGGACGAGAAACAGCAAGGTGTGGATAATGTTGTCAAGGATGGATCTGCTTTAGGGTTTTTCCCTTTGCCTGCAAAAATGACATTGTGATGTGGACAAAGTCTTCCGGCCGGACCAACATGAAGACATGATCCTGAAGCAAAATTAATCTCTCTCACTGACCTTGATTTTGAAGTTGCAAAACTATTCTGAGTGACTGTAACATGCTTTTCATACTGAAACCATACAGTGAGTTTTTTACTGTAACCTTTTTGGCTTTTGCAGTTGGGTCACTGTATTTTCACAGTATGCAAGAGCTGAATATACAGACAGTCGATAGGCCTACTATACAATATTCAGTACAATACTATACTTGCAGTGGATACAGTATATAATTTATTCACCTTACTACTGTAAGTTGTCATTACTATACTTTTTTACGTAATTGCAAAATTTGTTTACTTTGTTACAATACTTTTTTTCTGTAACTGCATGCATTGGATTCTGTGTTCTCCATTTTTATCTGTAGTCTAATGAATGATCTGTAGTGTTTATAATTTTGACTCGCTGTGTGTATGATCTGAAAGCATTGTTTGATTTTGAGCACAGATAAAATGGTTTTGAGGCAACTGTTTGATTTTGCCATGAGTCAGAGGTCCTGTGAATGTGGTTTGAAAATTTGGTTTTGTGTTTAAGGTTTTGAGAAAGTGAGTGATGGTTTCAAGAAATGTGTTTTAGCAATTCAGAAAAACTGTAAAGACAGTGACTACGTTTACATGCTGCCAATAACCCGTTCAAAACCGGGATATTAGCAATAACCCGGTCGCGCACGGCCATGTAAACACCGGCAAAAACCTGAATATGCTCATATCCCAGTTTTTAAAACCCCGGATATGATCCCTGGGGTACCCCTTTTTTAACCCGAATATTTGGCTATGTAAACACGTATCGGCATATTCCCATCAAAAGGAACATTGATTTGTGTTCAGCGCATGTTCTATTCGCAAGGAATCTTGGTCTTTTGAGTAGAGACGGCGCATACAAAAACCCGCGTGCAGTATACCGGAAGTAAACATGGCGAGACGCAGCACAGCACCACACTTTTGTAGCGAGGAGGAAAGCGCAAACAAAGGCGATCGCTATCAACCCCGAACTATTCATTATCCGCCCCGAACTATTCATTATCTGCGTGCTGCTGCTGTTGTTGTTGTCTTTCGATACAGGAAGAAGAATCGGAAATGACGCATATTGCGTCTTAAGGTTGTCCGTACATCAAGACGCTAACTGTGCGTCGCCGTTTACATCGGGATATTGCCAATTCCATGTATACAGGAGTAACTCTCTCTACTCGCGCATGTAAACGGGTTATTCCGAATGTTTCAGAAACCCAAATAGTGACCTTAACCCAACCATAACCCGAATATTGACAGCTTGTAAACGTAGTCATTGTATCCATCACCCTCTCCTTCGTCGTGCACTTTCTACAGCCACCTGACCGTGACAACACTGTAAAAAAGTGGCTGCCTTAAATTTTTAAGTACAATCAACTTGGATGTTTAAGTCATTTCAACTTAAATTGCATTAAACTGACTTAAAAACAATGTGTTGAATCTTGTGTAAAAGCTGAAATTTGCTTAAATACATAGTTCTGGCATTAAACTCTAGATGGCACAGGCTGATAAGTCTTTGACTCATTTGGTAGCAATCACATCATTATCTACATGGCACAGCTGATTGGTTGCTGTTACATCAGCGTCCGATGAGCTGCAGCTCAACATTCAAACAAATACCGGGATTAGCAGTCTGCAGCACACTTTCAGAAACCCTCCACCTTCCCCAGCTCCACCTGTATAGATCTGCTACGGGGGTTAAATCGTCTATGTTATGTGCAACAGCAGCAGCAGCTTGTCTTACATGCTCATGTCTGTGATTGTATTGGCAGTAGCAAGTCTCAGTACTTGAACTGCAGCAGTAGCAGCAGCGTAGCAGTTCTATTCCAAGACCAAATACATTAACATTGCCATATCCATAACCATGCCAATCTCTCCGAGAGTTGTCATGATATAACTTAGTTAAAGCAATGTAAAAAAACATGTTGTTATAACTTATTGATCATATTCTGTTACAGAGAAGAATTGGTTTATAATTAGATTAAAGGTGCTGTATGTAACTTTTTTTATAAAATGAATCCTTTTTTTATTGCCCGTCTGTGAAGGGGTTGTAATCACACATTACATTGATCCACTTTTCGTGTTTTGCTATTACCTCTGAAGGCCAGTATTCCTATTTTTATGTGAAGTCTCCGGGTCGGATTTTCTGCGAAATCCACCGGATGTGACGTGCATGCGCGCTCCCGAGCCTACAGTCTATTGCAACTGCACTGCAGCTAACGACATGGAGTCTGATAACACCAAAAAACGACCTGCCTCCAGCACAACACAGACTCCAACACAAACTCCAAAAAAAAAAAAAAAAATATATATATATATATATATATCTGCTGAAGCTCGTCAGGCCAAACGTCAATCGGATCGACTCAGGACGAAAACACGGATCAACATCGGCAGAGCGTTTGAATTGTGGAGAGACCTCCGTTTTGAAATAGCAAGGTAAAATATAACATACATAAGACATGAAATGAATACAAAAGACTGTTCCATGATAACAAAAAGCAGGTGCTTTAGGATGTAACTTTTATTTTATGTTCTAGATCTACTGTCTAACGTCACTCATCCCACTACTATCATATTGTTTATAATACACATTTCCAGACATGTTCAGTACAGTAATATTACTTACTGTCTTATTGTTACACTGAAATTGTCCAGTCTAGTTGACTAACCGTTTTCGTTTTCATTCATTGACCTTATATTGACATTGCTGATTGTGAAAGATACACAAATAGTTAGTAAAATAATGCTAGATAACACCACATGTCGGCAAAATACAGTCAATGTAACGTTATCATGGTACGAGCATGGAGCATTAGTTCTACGTCAAGCTGATAAAAGTAGCCTATTATGGTAATGTTGCAGTGGGAGTTTACATGAGTTTCCAGCATGTTGTGTGATGCTTTCTCCGTTGTGTTGAAAAGTGTGGCCGCCGGTAGTGAGTTCGCGCTCTTGAGTTTGAGCACGCGCACGAGCACTGTTGTTGCAATCTGAAACATCACCGCTAGAGGCCGCTGGATCCTACATACAGCACCTTTAAATTAGCTTTTAAGGAAAGAAATGGCACGAAAGGTGTGTAAAATGTCTAACATCACAGATCTTATGTTTTCAAATCTGTGATGCAAAGCAGGCAAAGGTCTGATGAGATAAGACAGAGGGAAGAGCCCTTAATGACAAGGTCACAGGATGGACAGACGTGTTGTCCAGAACACACAATCCATTCTCATAAAGCTGGAGAGGGCCGCTCCAATGAACAGCTATTGATCCAGGCTTTGGTGTTTTGTTTCCTTTTAAATCAAGAGAGGATTTTCATGCTTTGACGCCTCGGTGCTATCTTCTTTCCAACAACACATTTAAAATCAGACAAGCACGTGGACTTAAAATAATGAAGGATTAAAATAATAAAGATTATTTACTCTAACTGTGGATAATACTGCTATAATTAATATTTGGAATGAAAATGATCACAGGGCTTATATAACCAACAGAGGAACAACAGTAATAAAAAACTAATAAGACTGCAAAAATTTACCCAATTATATCATAATGAAATACAGAAGCTAATATTAGAAACAAATAAAGTGAGGCAAATTATTGCAACGGTTGAGTTATTACTGCTATAGTCTCTTGTGCACATTAATTGTGCATATTATTGTCTTTTTCATGCAGTCAGACATAAATATCAGAATAAATCTCACTAACAACAGTTTATTTCCCTCAGAAGAAGCCTAACTGTTCAGAGGCCTTTATCGGGACACGTCTACAGAAGCAGCAGTGCTAAACTATCACTGTTCAGTTCAGGACATCAGTGTGTTGATTTAGCAGCAGTGCAGCTTCCGAGTATTGAGCAAACGTCAACTCTGATCCAAGATCAGCACTGTGGAAAGCATTAGGCAGTCATGTCAAATGAGCCACTGAGCGAGGGGAAGCATGGAAAGCCATCAACACACAAAAAAAACTCTTGTTCCCTCATGCCAAGGGCAAGTCTGGGCACACACCTTCCTATAACAAAGACTTACGAAGTAAGGAAGAGTTCATCACAAAATAAAAACTGTTATAAAAGTAGTCCACACAGTGGATTCATATTATATAAGTCTTCTGGAGTCATACGATAGCTTTTCATTATTAAAGGGGAAAGAAATCCCTCTCTTGGTGTTTTCAAAGGCTATTCTTCAAAATGGCACCATATGCCGATCAACGACACATATAAACCAGTGATGGCATTAATGATTGTAATCCTGGCGCCAAGAGTGGGGCTGATGTGTGAGATTCAGTGAAGGGAAATGCTCCTCTCATAAGGCCATCATATGTCTTCAGAAGACTTAGTAAAAACCTAGTGCATGAGTCATATGGACCATGCCAACTTAAACATTTTTTTGTGCTTACTAAATAGATGGTTCACCTAAAAATGAAAGATACGCCATCATTTATTCACCTTCATGTCATTCCAAACCTGCATTTTTTTTTGTCTTTTTTTGTGTGTGCCTATGATGAAAGTCAATGTTCTTCCAATTTAATCTCATATGTTCCACAGCAGAAGAAAGTAAGTCATACAGGTTTGAAACAACATAAGGGTTTGAGCATGAGCAACATGAGTAAATCATGACATAATATTCAATTCTGGTGAATGGTGCCTTTAAGCTTGACGGACATGGTCATTAACAAATCTGCATAAAAAAATATTCACAAATTCTCCTTTTGCATACATAAAAATAACAGCATACATATTTGCAATGGCTCAAGGGTGATAAAATGACAGACTGTTCATTTTTCGGTCAACTATCTCTTAAATGTTTACTAACACCTGAACACAAATAAATCTAATGCACATTGTGATATAATTTTTTTTTGTTGTTGTTTCAATAAAAACATTCCTGTCAATGATTTATAGATTTAACACTGAGAAAATCAGCGTTATACTTGTATGAATCATGTTGTTATAAATGCAAAATGTTTTGAATCTACACAAAATATTCATGCTTTAACTCAAGTCAAGTCACCTTCATTTATATAGCGCTTTTAACAATATAGATTGTTTCAAAGCAGTTTAACAGTGATAATAGGAAATTAAAGTAACTTATTTATTGTCCAGTTAAAGTTAGTTTTGATTGATTCACTTCCGTTGCAAAGATCATTAGTTATTAACTTAGGGGCCCGCTAACATGACACCGTTCTCTAACAGAAAACCCTTAATGCGCTCCGGCACGCTCATTCGCACAACAACAGTGCCTGATGGTATGAGAACGCAAACTTTGAAATAGGTTCCAAGGTGCAAGCCTAGAAAAATGTAAAAAGAAAAAAGAAAGTTATCTCTGCGCACACTTCAAAAACGCAAACCTGTGAAAACGCTGACGGCGTGCACATGCATATTACGTGTTTAGTCTATAGGCTAGGTATGCACGTTTGAATATATATGTGCGCAGGCCTATAGTCTATAGTTTCTTTACAAATTGACCTCAACAAATTAGTTGTCTGGCCTTAAAAATGTATAATACAGAATTATTTATCACTTCCGCGTAGCCATGTGAACTGGAATTATTTTGACAGCGTTTTATCTGTACAGAGGTAAAGGGAAGAGAAGGAGGCCTTCACAGGGGAGAGACTAGTTGACACTTCAGGACTGCGTTGTTGTCATGTCCAGGCGCAGGTCCTTTATACTTTTTGTACATTGTACCTTGTTACCTTAAAATGTGTGTTCATACCCAAACAAAACATGGCAAAACCGGATATAAATGACATTAAAATTTCATAATCTTCTGATCTATGTTCATTACACTGGTGTATTTCCTCTAAACTGTGCGCACACACACACACACACCGATACACACCCACACAACAGTTTGGATGAGCTGTTCACAGCTGGCGTAATGCATTCATAATATTTCCCCTGCAGGGCCTTTAATGTGAGTGTGCGCGGATAAGCAGAAGAGTCAGCGGTGATCCTGCGGGCCTGTAACGGATGCTGGCTGTTTGCTCTGTGACGGATGGTGGATAATGGATCTGATTGTGGCAATGATGTTTGCTCCCGTCCGCCGCCTGTGCTGAAGGCGGTCTCTGGGAACACTGTGTCACTGTCTGGCCTTGTTTGATGAGGTTTGTTACTGGGCAGTCTGTCTGTCAGCATGCTGGGCTCATTCTAACCACCCCAAATCGACAGAATAGAACTGTGGGCCTCAGCAGCTCAAGGTCAATCTGTACCCAGCGCCATCTGACTCGGACTAGACAACAGCTGCTGACCAGAGAGCAAGAAACTATAAAGCATTGAGGCAGCAAGCGAACACACGTATAAGATACCGCGAAACATGAATCACACTGACACAATGCATGCACACATTAGGGTAAAAATAAGTAGTAGGAGATCTGCAACAGGAGGGGATAGCTGCAACATTTAGCTTTAGCTTCTTAGCTTTAGCTTTGGTTGTGTTTGTGCGGAATTTAACAAAGCCCCAAGAACACTGTTCTGTGTCATGCCTAGCAACACCATTAGCTATTGTAAAATCACTGTAAACCACAGATTCACTGGGCTTTTATAAACTGGCTACATATACTTGGCAAGATTTCTTACAATTAATTAACTCACAGCAATAAAAAAGTAATAAATTATTAATAACAACTTTTTTTAACTAAATTATTTTTATTATTATTTTTTTAACTAAAACCTATAGTCTTACATAAAATATGCATCAAACGGCAAGTGACCCAAGGAGCAAAGTTGATACTGTATGTACACTAATGACATGACTTTTCATGAATAAGTATCACTACACCTAGCTGATATATCAGTCATCCCATTTACCCCCCTAACAGGTAAACTTGCAAGACATGGAAAGGCAAATGCATGGTAGTAAATATGTTGTCAATTATCGCGTCAAAATCATGCCAAGCAATTCCTCCATACTATCAAAAAGACTAAATCATTGCTTTTGGTTTGCACGTCTAGTCCAATGAGGGTGAAAGAATGCAACATGCCACAGTGAGTTTTTCTAATGGAGATTCAGAGCCATTAATTTCTGGTATAATGGAAGAGAAAGAGCCTGCTGTACAGTACACGGTGGAGCCTGTAGTGAATTGGATGTGGGTCAGAGAAATGCCGCATATCTAGGTCATACTGAATCATACAGAGGCTTAAGCCTTCTCTCATTCTGGCTCACCTATTAATAAAGCCCATTGGGGAGACACAGATTACAATTCTGCCTGTGACGCTCCATATTCACAAATCACAATCTCATTATTTAGCCTGACAACAAAGCTCAAATGTGCAGCGAGGAGGTAAATCATAGGGAATAGCTATTACATACTGGCTACTCCCTAATTTTCTCCCAATCTGACGCTGGATGAGTGCTGAAGATTTGCATAAAAGAAAATTCTGTCATAATTTACTCACCATCGTGTTTTCCAAACCTGTATGATCTTCTTTCTTCTGCGACCACGAAAGTAAATATTTTGAAGAATGTTCATTACAGTTTTGGTGACCATTGACTTCCATTGTATGGACAAAAAAGAAATTCATACAGGTTTGGAACAATATGTGGGTGCCAGCAAACTCAGGTCTCCCTTTCTGTGCCAAACACACCTAGTCATTGGGGGAAAAGCTGTAGATTGTTGCAACTGTTGGTATGAAAGTTCCCATTCATCTCATAACATTATTTGTGCAATTGTAATTGCAGTGTTAATGGATTTTGATAAATGTGACCCTGGATAGTAGCACGGGTATATTTGTGGCAATAGCCAACAATACAGTTCAAAATTATTGATTTTTCTTTTATGCCAAAAATCATTAGGATGTTAAGATCATGTTCCATGAAGATATTTTGTAAATTTCCTACCATAAATATATAAAACATTTATTTTTTTAAGTGAATGCAGCACAATTACAAACATAAATGGACAACTTTAAAGGCGATTTTCTCAATGTTTCGATTTTTTTGCACCCTCAGATTCCAGATTTTCAAATAGCTGTATCTCGGCCAAATATTGGCCTATCCTAATAAACCATACATCAATGGAAAGCTTATTTATTATGTATACATCTCAATTTCAAAAAATGGACCCATGTGACTGGTTTTGTGGTCCAGGGTCACAAATGGTAAGATGGGTTTTATGATACTGATTTAATTTAATTGGTATGAAAGCCATAAAGTCTATAGTGTTAAAATGTGTTAAGTTATTAAAAGATGTTCAACAGTATGTAACACTGCTTCTGATTTATGGGGATTATAAAAAAAAGAAATGGGTGGATTTTTACTATTATAGGCTGGTTGTTTACACACACTGTGGACACATAAGTGTTCAAACACCATGAACATGTATTTTAACAAAATATTAAGTATTTTAACATTTTAAAAAAATACCACCACCTTCAATAGTTGCATATACACGAAGAACATGATACATTAATAATTTGCAACAGTTGATAGAGGAGAAACTTTATCAACAATAGATTTTCCCCCAGCTATTGGACTGCAGCATGAATACAATTTAGTGTTTTTTGCTTAGCCATTGTGCATGAGACAAAGACAGCTGCCTCAGTCGGCTACGCTGTCATGGGAGCTGTCAGACGGATTTGGTAAACAGAGAGAGAGTACAGCAAGTCAGTGTCAAAATCTTCCCGCTCCACTGTCTAATTCAAGAAGACTAAGTGAGAGTGCAACTATCCACTTTCATGTTTACTGCTCCTGAACTTTATAATGAATCTGTGAGATGTTCGTAAAACCACAACCACTCAAAATAACAGAAGACACAAAGAATGACAAATGTGCAACTATTATAAGATTTTGACAACATTCAATGTCAAACACAAATTAAGCAAACACTGTTGCAGTACAAAAACTCCTCTTTTATGTTCACAACCAGCCTGACGTCGTCATACTCAGATTCTAGTCAGAATATGACTCTGATACTGCTCCATTGGGCTTTGATTATGGGGCGTGTTTCAACCGAACCAGGAAAGAAAATGCCTCTGCACTCAATTGGATAGACCTACTACCAATCAGAGCAATGGAGTAAGTGACGTATGTTTTTCATTCATGTTTCCGATTGACAAACGCCTTGATCGCGGTCGATATCTTCTATAAGAGACGCGATGGCGGAATCGGGAGGAGTTCGGGAGGAGCACGTTCAAATAATCAATCCAATCAACTTGTCATCAAACAATTACCATGTCTACCCTATCAGCATGAGAGGAAGCATATATTTATTCACTCTGTCAACTCACCTAACATTCAGCATCCCTCCACTCACTCTTGGCTTGTTCTTCCACAGCCAGGAATACGGGGGGAGTACTTTGGGTTCGGGCCGAATACCAATCCCGGAGCCCTCTCCTTGGATAGCACGCCAAATATGCATTTATTCTATCTGACTTATTTGTAAGTGTGAACTCGTGAAATCTCAATTCTCTAGCGGCAGTCAACTTTGTTGTAAACGAATTCAACCAGAGCCCGACTACGGAGAGCCTGCCTACTCCCTATTAAGTCCTATTGTACCGAATTTTGGTTGTATTTCCACCAGAGTTCCACTGGGGGCAATCGCCCATGAGTGCAAAATGAATGGGAGTCAATGGGGCTAGATAGCTAAATTTGTCTCTTTCACCCGGTTGCCGTTGAGATTTGATTGTAGGTTTTGCAAGTTCAACATGGGTTATAGGTCGAAAGCTGAATGAACTAGTACTTATGTCCTTTTGATTTCTTACAGGTTGAGTCGTTGTTGCCCATAACACGCAAGCATTTTGCTAATGAACGCTGATTGGTCAGTGAAGGACTGATTACGACCAGAGATACTGCTTGATGGCATCGTGGCATCCGAAACAGGACCAGAAACAAACAAAACAAAAACTATTCTAGCACGTGTGTTTACCTGTGTAAGCTGTGTTGTCGATGCCTCGAAAAGAAAAGAAAGCGCGAAAGCACCAAAGTTACTGAAGGATTGCCGTAAAGCAGTATCTCCGGTCGTACGATGTGTATGACGTCATTGACACTTTAAAATACTTTTTAAAGCAAATAAGTGACTCTAAAAAATCTAACACCCAGCAATGTGTAATTTCTTTGCATCTCCTTTCGAATACAACATTCAAATTACTAGACAAAAAATTATATCCTGAGAAAAGTGGATTTTGATGGGTATAGCGCCATAGACCTCCATTCATTCTGCACTCATCCTGTGAGCGCCCTCATATGGAATCAGAGTGGAACTGCAACCAGTTCAGGAGCCGGAAGTGTACTGAGACTGAAACTTCTCGCCTTATTAGACATTCTCTGATCCAACCCAAGCGCTCTTTGGTGACGTGGATGATTACGTTAATGTTGATCATCCTATAAAGCCCGCCCTGACAATTTGATTGGTCCGAGCAACTTTTGTTCGGGCATAATAGCTCCTCAATGGATCAAGACCGAACTTCCCGACCTAAAAAATTTGTGGGCGGGGCTAAGTTCGGCTGGCATCCAGGCTAATTCACTACAGAATAATTACATACTCTTACTATTTCTGCTGTGTGAAGCATGTGAAATGTCAAATGTTCTGTATGCGTAACATACCTGGATTTATGACAAATTACATGGGAAAATGTGCATTTCTGACTGTGGTGAGAATACGCAGAGACATCAAAAGCCGCAGGAGGGCAGAGAGAGCCCTCAAAACAATTTACAATTGTGAAACATCAACTACAATATAGCCTAATATTTGCAGATATTAATATGTTGCTTGCAAAAAAAAAAAAAAAAAAAAAAAAAAACTGACTACCCACTGAAGTTCTGAATATCCTTGATCTTACATATCATGAACAAAAAAATTATATTAAACATGATTATCTATTTTCATCATTATCTCCCTAAACTCTAAAAATGCATGACATTTTACAGCAAAAAAAAATACAATTTGGATTTTTCCAGGAGTATAATGTGTACAGCATATATTACACAGTGCGCAACAAACTTACATTTAATTTTAAACAGTATCAGTTGGCGTTTTTGTTTTCAAATAAGTAAAAAATAATACATAAATAAATATAAAAAATCCAATTATTGTATAGTTGTCATGCTAGGTTGTTGCAAGGAATGCGTACGACAAAGGAGATTAGAACAGGAAATAGACTTTAATGATAAATCCACAAACATGTAGCTTCAACATGTACATAAACGAGATCGGACATGGAACTGAACAAAACAGGGATTATATATACACACAGGGATAGTGAGGGAAATAAACAAGAACAGCTGAAGAGAATGATAAACTAATGAGTTACCAAGGAAACAAACTACAAACTCAGGTAGGCTTAACAGGAACTAAACAGAACATACATGTTACAGGGTTCCTGAGGAGAACGAGGAACAGGAGAGGGACGAAAACAGTCAGGGGCAGGGGGAGTGGAGGGTGGGAGGAGCCAGGAGCAGGAGGAGTTCAGCGGAAACCCAGAATCCAGTCAGGACAATGCCCTACAGCGGAGTAGAGGGATGGAGGAGCCATTGTGGAGATTTCCTCGACGAAGCCATGGGGACAATGGATGGAGACGAAGCTTGTGGAGAGGGAGTCCAGAGCGCGGACAGAGAGCAGATGGACCAGCATGACACCACAGGCTTTGGAGGCTGCAACGGAGCCGTAGCGATGACCCCCCGAGGTGGAACCAGGATCCTGAAGGGCTGAGGTGGAACCGGAGTCACTGTGGGCCGAGGTGGAGCCAGAGGGACGGCGGAACTAGACGGAGCCGTAGGGGCTGAGAGACGGGGCGCAGCAGACCGTGGTGCAGGCGAGGTGAGGAGATCTCCGTTGGAAGTGGAGCCGGAGGATCAAGGGAGCCCAGTGGAGCCATAAGTCAGATGGTCAGAGCTTGAGCCGAGGGAGGGAGGAGCCAAGGCAGAGGACTCAGGGCGATGGGCCGAGGGACGGGAACAGCGGCTGGAGGCGGAGCCGGGGGATCTTCTTGGCTGGGTGAAGCTGGAGACCTGAAGGACCAGGGCAGATCCACACAGAGAGAGGTCGAGGGGCTGAAGGGAACAAGCGGAGGTGGGGCGGAGGAACTGGCTGATTTTGGATGAGGAGGTGGGAGAGAGAGGATGGGAGGGAATTCTGGGAACACAGTAGACTCTGAGCTGGGCAGGGCCAAGAGAGTTCATGCGGGGTGGTGGGACCAGCGGGGATGGGAGAAACAGGGAAATTTCCTCATCCAAATTCTCAAAATATACACCAAAGGTCAGTAGCAGCTCACCATCAGTGGTGAGAGTGTGGGTGGGGTCTTCCTCTATTCCCTCGTACTACACAAGCATTCTTACAGCGGACGATGTTGCTGGTTTACACACCTAGTCAGACATCTTGTTAGGCTCAGGCTCCGAGGTGATGGCTTGCTCTGCCCTATTCTTTGTCATGGGCGTGAGCTCAGGCTCTGGCGTTTGCTCTGTGCAGCTTGGCTGGCTGGGCTCTGGGCTTGGCTGTGTACCGGATGTGAGGGTTAATCCACCGCAGAACATACAAATTACAATAGTCTGTCTCAAATGCTATACTGATTTAAAAGGCATCAGATTACTCACATTCATTGCCTATTTTAAGTATTTTATCCTCCTGCCTTTTAGAAATGCCACTTTAAATAGATTCTTTGCAACTTTTAAAAACACAGAAGCTCTTCCAATGAGATGTTGTTGCCAAAAAGAGAGCCCCCAAACAAGGGTAATGACTCATTGGGGTTGAAAAAAAGTTTCCTGTCATGGATGGGCAGCCATTTAAAGACACCATTCCCATGTCATTTAACCCAGATTAAAGGGCACAGTGGCGATAAACCTGGGTGCTTTGGACACCACATATCCCAAGCAAGTTAAGCTAAGGGGGGATTAACGCCAGAGATCCGCATTATCTAGACCTCTAGGGTTTTAGCGGGTCGGGATGCAATAGCAGGGTCCATTTCTGCAGGATTTTCCAGATTTGATCCGACTCTCGCCGTTATGGCTGGCAGGCTGAGCCCATGGGATAAGGCTTTGGCCTTGTGGCTTAATCTAGTTTAAGTGGCACCCATGAACCACTTCTGTATGTCTCACTCAATCAACCTGAATCCACCCATCTCCCTTTTCAAACCCAAATATAGATCACCTAAAAAACATTGACAAAGATTATCACTTTGGGATAATACGGACTGCCAGGCACAGATGGAAAGCGCTGCAGGCTGGAATCATTGTGCTGCTGTTGAGTAAAGCTGAATGCTGGAACTGCAGCTGTTACTGAAATGCTGTATACTCATAGAGCACAAATCCAATAAAAATGGGATTTCTTATTTTATATTTGCCCCTTTACTATGGTCTGATAAACTATATAAGTGACAATCTCTAATTTAAAATTACATGAACAATTAAAAACATGCACATTTATGTATGGCATGCACAATACATGACCATCAATATCAGACAATATTCACAGTTTTTTGGTATGAAATAATTAATCCAATACTGAAAGTAAACAATGTAATGTATTTTTTTTACACTTTCTTTTCTACTGTATCTAATAAAGTTAATGCTTGATTACAGTTTAATATAAACTGTGGAACACAAAAGGTCAATTTTGTCAAAACTGTGGAACACAAAAGGTCAATTTTGTCAAAACTGTGGAACACAAAAGGTCAATTTTGTCAATATATACTACTGTTCAAAACTTATTGACCATCACATCAATTATTGACCATGAAAATAATTATTGGAAATTGGTCAATTTCTTAAACTGGTGCATTTCCAAATTCATAGTTCTATGCCAACTTTGTAAACTGATTTATGAAAGAAGAAGTGATTTAGTCCCAAAGCAGTAGAAGGACTTTACAGCAATAACATCTAGGGATCCAGCAGCAATTGAGAAAAACTCATAAGCATTACTATCATGCTAACTCCCACTTCTCTCCTCTCACTCTCGTATATAGCTCATATGCATATAGATTCATAACTCTTGCAAGGTTGCTTCTTTCCAAGAGTGAAATTGTAAGTCATGCCCGCATAAGGATGCAACTCACATCAATTTTTCAAAATTCAGGCAGAAAATGGTCTGATTTTGTCTGATGGTTGGAGCTGGTGGATATAGTTTGATAAAAATGATTTGCACTAAAATATGAGCAGATCACATGAGCATTTAAAATAGAGCCAGACTCATTTTTCATGCCAAGTGCTAATTGTCTAATGTTTCACATTTTGTAGGAATAACAGTCTCCACAGGGAAAAGATAATATCTCAGTCAGAGCAAGATCATATTTTTAATAGCAACAGAATTCATAGTTTGTGATACGAAACTGTAACATATACGGTTATAAGCACTTTGGCTATATCAGATGTCTCAAGGATCACAAGTGAGTTAACTTGATAAACTGTGCATTGTTATCAGTAGAGAGGAGAGCTGCGATGGACTAATAGTGTTTTAATGTGGACCACTGACATTGACAACTGTGCTAAAGCATGGCCAACTCAAGGAAGTATGTCAGTGTGGGTATACTCTTCCTCAGGAAAGGCTGTAATAAAGTTTATTTTGATAACCCAAAACTCAGAGCCGCCCGTTGCTCATCTAATTGAAAGCGTTTATGCGAGCAGCAGCAGGAGAGACCTTCGTTCTCGCTCTAGAATTAAAATGCAAATGCACTCGAAACAAACAAAACAAAGCCTTTCTACAACTGGGATTTGCATGAACTTAAAAGTAGCCATGAAAGTCACCAAGTTTGGGGCGCCGACTTTGAAGACAGAGCATTTAGCCAGCGTACGTCGCCACGCAAAGCCGTCTGACAGGAATAGAAGCAACCACGCATGAATCTAAAGGACTGATGCAACGACAACGGCAACATTTTTCACCACTGTGAATCTTGCTTTCTTCTTGTTTTCTTTTAGCCTCCCTCTGGGATGACTGTAGGAGGGCGAGTGTTTATGAGTGGGCTGTAGTAGCAATAATGGTGGATGTTGTCTGTGCCAATGATGCAGGGAGAGGTATGATGGGTGTGCTATTCCACACACACAGCAGGGGCATCCCAGTGGGCTAGAGCAAGCGTCAGAAACCTGGCTGCAACACACAGATCTAACCAGCTGAGACACTGCCTGACTGAAGGTCACATCAGGAACAGAGGAAATGGTAACACAGCAGGCAACCTGCTGATCAATACTAACTCTAATTGGTCAGTAAGTAATATGAAATACAGTATGTACCAGGTAAAATAATATGTCATGCTACAAAAAATGGGGGAAAAAAGCATAAAAGTTGTCCATAAGATTTGATGATGAATATTTTCAATGAATAACACCCTACATTTGGTCTGTTCTTTGTACAAAGCTATTGTAATACTTCAGAATACCTGCATTATGATGCACAAGTTCTATGGCCCACTTTTATGATACTTTTATAGTGCTTTTTTGTCCTTTGGTCCTTGACAGCCAAAACAATGTAGGTTTTTATCAGTTTTTATTTCTTGTTATTTTCTTCTACTGTGGGGGCTGGGAGCTTGGAAAAAAGCTGGCTGCAGGGACCACAGGGCTACTGTGACATTTAAAGTGTTGGATAGATGAGCAATGTATCATGTATCAGAGTGAATTGAGGGGAGGGACTAGAGAGCACAACTCTATGTGAGTGCATTTTTAAGGATACAGAGCCCTACGACCTGCAGGCTTCTGCATTGCACATGAAATTTTAACATCTGGGGAAAGCAGTAAGACACATACGGTACATTTCAATATTTTAAGGGATCTAACTCTAAGGTACTACAGGTTGTCTTCAGGTGCCACACACCACTACCTCAGGAAAATATCATTCTGAAAGATTCTGACAATACTAATGATGAAAAATATTCATGCTAATGAATACATGCAGGGGGTTCTATACATTACAATAAAACTGATTATATTTCAATATAGCCCAATATCTCAGTCTGTCTCATCCACTACATTACATTTCTCACAGAGCATCATTCCTTACCCATTTCTATACACAATTCCTAACAAACACAACACGATGCAATTAGGGTGACCAGACGTCCCGAAATCTAAGCTGTTGTCCCGAATCCGGCCCTAATTGTCCCAAAAATTATACTAAAGCAAAATCTTGAGTAGTTATTGTCTGATAAAACATTAAAAACTGTCCGTGGAGGCTGAGACGTCCTGTAGCCAGCCCCCGCCAGCTGCTCATTGGCTGCAGCATCTTTTTTGTTTCTTTTTTTTAAGTTCTACAAAGATACAGTAGGCGCAAATTTAGATATGCATTGATAATCGAGCGCAAGTTGCAGCAGACAGTGAATGTGCAGGCAGCCAGTCGTAAAGAGTGATTGATTGGTCGCAGCACTGTGTGCAAAATTAAATTTCTTATTTCTTATTTAATGACCGACAATTTAGTTGTAATAATAATTTTGGCATAAAGCGTATTAGCGTTAGGCTATAGCCTGAAAGGTCTAATTTACGCACTGTTACAACAGTCATTGTTTTTTGTTTTTTCACAATGACATTTGAGTTCATGATTTTAATGTTGTTGTTTTTTTGTGGCAGACTAAAGACTAATGACAGACTGTTGATCTTTGAATAAAAATATGTTTGGTTCAGGTTTGAAATTCATTATCTTTTATTATAGGCTATATAGTCTAATATCATAGTAGGCCTACCCGCCCTTGATTTTAAATCAATGAAGTAAGGTAAAACAAAATACAACGTCATGTTCTTTTGCTACGTGTTGAAAGCCTTGTGACATCATCAGTGTAAGTAGATACAATTTCCTGTGTCGGTAAACAGTTTAACTAAAGGTCAGTCCTAATTAGCAGATGCCCTAAACGCGCTATGGCTAAAGGGACTGCCTGTCCCTTACAAAGGTGTTTAAAAGAGGATGGTGGCCTCTTAGCGAACAAGATAATGGTCTGGTTTCACAGACAGGGCTTAGATTAAGCCAGCATTAGGCCTTAGTTCAATTGGGACATATAATTAGCTTTTATAAACGTGCCTAAAAGAAAAAAAAAACATTACTGGTGTGCATCTTAAGATAAAACAATGGCAGTGATACATTTTAAGATATGCCAGTGCAAGTTGCTTTCATAAACAGCTCAAACATGCATGTTAGTCTGGGACTAGGCTTGAGTCTGGTCTGTGAAACCGGGGGTACATGTCAGTTGGAAGAATGTGGCGGATGTTGTTGAGCCTGGGTAAGGTCAGTTTGTCTTTTTATTCAATGGAATTTGTTTACAGTAAAGAATGCACACCAACATTATTTTGGTTTAATGAACTATATTAAAACTTTCGTTTGGAGTTAAGTGCGCACACTCTTTAACGTTTAGTTTGCTGAGTTTGTTACGTGTGAGTCCCGTGAGCTGGTGCACCGTCAAAAGGGGTTCGGACGGAAACTTCGGATGTATACGGTTCCAGCCAATGATCGGGCCGCAACCATTCTGGTTTCTCCCCCGGGGAACTCCAAGGACAATTTCGCTTCCTTTTCTTTCATTTATGTATAGGACTATCTTCTGTAATTGTTTGAGAGGCAAATGCAGTGACTCATGTTTAGTTAAGTTTTTTTCCCCCCCTCTTTATAAATACTTTGGTTTACCTCAGTTGGGTAAACATTTGCTTTACTTTTGTAACCACATTCTGTAGAAATAAACCCCTAAGCGTTTGCAGTAGCCTGCTGCCTTCGTGTTCTTTTTTTTTCTTTACTGGTCACATCTATCTCATACACATTGCCTCAGGTTTCACAAAACTGGTCTCGTATAATAATTACAGCAATAACAAAAGATGATATTCTGATTAAAAATTTGCAAGGAAAAGAAGTAACTGCAGTCCCTTGAGCATGCATTAACATTCAGGAACCATTTTTCTAATATTGAATCAACTAGCAAAACTTTTTTTTTATTTATTTTTTATTATTGGATTTGTTTGCCCAGGGTTGAGAATGATCCCTGATGGCTGACAACCTGCCTTTACGTAATTCAACGAGAAGATGTATCACTCTCAGTCAAATATATGTATGAAAACATTTAAATTCTCATTCTTATATGACATTTCTGGCACTCTGAGTAGTAGTTTACATGCTTTATATTGTGTTGCGCTGTAACTCTGAGCTCTTTCAAGCTGCCAGACAAACTGAGGAGAAAAGTGCTCCCTTTAAACCAACCCTGCTTAATCAATTCAGTGTCAAGATAGCTCAGTTGAATCACAACTTGGAGCCACGTTGCCATGGTTTCTGTCTCGACCCCCAGCTAGCTGCCTTCAGTTTGGTTTGTTTATTTATTCCTCAGGATAAAACTGGTATCAACATTACAAGTGTGTGAAGTAGGGGTGTCAATTTACATAAATTCCCATAATCAATTGTTGTTTAAATTAACAAACAATTAATCGTTATCCTTAACGTCTTAAATCCGAAGCCAGGGATGCTACTAAGTTATCATGTTACTTAACAACCACTTGCTTAACCAACACAAAATAGGTGTCGTTTTAAAGTTTAGAAGATTGGCATTAGTGAATATAGGGAATATGACCTTAACAAGTGCTTTTAAATTTTCTAACATATCAGAATTGCTCTATTTTTTCAGCAGGAAAATATAACTGCTTTAAATGAAAATGTGATCTGTAAAATCATCATACATAACTGATAGACTTGTGTCATATTGAAAAGGTCTCAACTAGCAGAATACAACGAGCATGTTTGTTTCAGTAAGAGGCCAAACTAAACCAAGTACTTGTATGAGAAAGTGCCGTCGATGCCTGTGTAAACAGTATACACATGATGCTTTTGTGCCATGTTTTGTTCTGTAAGTTCCCGCAACATTAGTAAACCGTAGTAGATCCCATATTTTTATTTAGAGCAGATGGTCTCGAATGAGCCCGAACAAAACATAAGACAAAGCGTAGATCACAGAGTAACATGACATGCTGTTTGGCTAAAGCTATAGGACTTCCGGGATCTGATCACGTCACGTTCATGACACAGTGTTTTCCAACGTCATTTGAAAGTTCAATCAATGGAAACTGGATCTCGGGTATGGTGGGTAGATAAAGAGGGTATAGGGACGATGTGTAGAGACCAATCGGACAGTGTTTTACAGCTGGAGAGCGCTTGGACTGGTTTGATCACTCAGATTGACAAGTCTTTATTTACCATGCGCCATAGAATAGGAGCGCACAGCTGAAACAGCGCTGGGAAATCATCACTTCTCAACCAGGATATTATTACTTGTTTATTCTGTTTACATTTATTGTGGCGTTTACACATGCAAGTAGTTCTCATGTTCAGTAAAATCGATTGTTTGGTGGTTTTTTTTTTTTTACCCTTGGTTATGTAAGAATTGAGAAATTATAAAATGCCGGGCAGTCTGGTTGAGGAACGACCACTCCTCGAGAAGACAAAGGACCTTTCTCGAAATTAACATTTGACTCTGTCTTGAGAAACTAGCATCCCCAAGTCAATCACCTCCCCCATGTTGTTTCTCTCTCACGCTGAGATCACCAGATATTCACTCAAAAATCTATATGGTTTAATGTGAATAATTATCATACAGTATTATGCATGTTTGGTATCATTTGAAATGTCTCTGTGCGACTAGTACAAATGTCTCATTCCCAAAGAAGTAAACCAAAAGGTAATAAAGTTAAGAGTTTAGAGAACTTGCACACAGAGGAGGTCTGTGTTCTGTCTATATAAAGAAATGCAACAAGAGGCTCAGGGCGATTTGTTACTCAAATTAGACCGTAATGCAGAGTGTATGCAAGACACTGAACTGAATTACAAGAACTGAATTTCCGTTTAGAACAGCAAAAATGCTGCTTGACCAATCTAAATTTGGGTGTGTCTTACCTCTGTTTTAATTTAATGTTACTTTAGATAAGTGTACGTGGGAAACCACGGCATGGCCAATCCAAAGCTATTATAAGAGAAGTAATGTTGGTGAAGTAAACTTTAATTTCAAGTGTATGCAATCACGGGGGCTATCCCAAAGTATATTTGATTGTGTAAGCGTGAATGCGACCAATCTCAGGTATATAGCCAATTATCTCTGTCCTGAGACCAAAACTGACGAGCTTGTGATCGTAAGACCCGCATTAAACAGAAGGCGTGAGGACCTCAGAGCAACGTAGCTTCCTAATATGAACTGGTAAAATATAAGTAAAGAGTTAAAAGGAATAATCAAACATTCGCTCACTTTTAATGATGCTCGGATATCATTAAAACCTTTTTCATTTATGGAGTCAGATGAAATAACGAGGTAATACATATGAGAAAATGTAATTCATTTAATCTTGTTGTGTTGCGTGAAAGGAAAGACAGAAACGCGCAGAAACCTTCACCCATTCTATCGGATACCGCCATTGGACCGATTTAGACGGGCTTACAGTTAATTATGTTTCGAAATAAACGACTAGCCAAACTAATCAATTGCATGGCTTGAAGACATTAGGTGTGTTGGACTTGAAGCGGTGTTGTGCAGACCGATCAGTGTATGACATAAATATATCGCAAGAGCGATTAGAGAGCAGATGGTTCCGTATGCTTTCTAATTGCTCTCGCAGTACTTTGATGTCATACACAACGATTGGTCATGCACAGCACCACATCAAGTCCAACACACCTATTAATACATTTATAATAAGTAACTATGGTGCGCGCCTCATTTATGCTTGTGTGTCTGCTGCACGTGTTTTGCACGAGCCGCACGCTTCTCAAAACTACCTCTCTTATTTGACCAAATTAAATTATTATTGACAATTTATCTATCATTGTTAGCATCCCTAGTGTGAAGCCTCTGTTCTATACATTTGTGTAAAATTGTGGTCTGTAACTCCGAGATGTGTTTGGAACACATAAACCACCAGCAGTAGGTGAGATACAAATCATGGACTGGAAGAGACACTAAAGGATGATAGAAAAATCTCCACACTCTTTGAATACATTTTATAATTACAGAATGTTGAAAACTGGATGTTTTGCTTACCTGAACAAATCAGTTTCATCAACATGTACTCCCTGCCACAGTCTTTCTTATAGTAACATCCTAATCGATTGACCAAACAAGTTCCAATTTTGATTTTCTCCTTTTTGCAAAGAAGGATGATGGTCTCATCTGCAGGAAGAAGAGAGAGATTAAAGGGAGAGAAAGAATGTAATAAGTATGAAAGTGACGATCACCCAGATGTTTAAATGCCCTGTGGCTATATCCCACCTGGGACCACCCACCTCATGTCAATCATATGACCACAGACCCTATACCAACTAACCATCTCTTAAACACTTTAGCTCATATACAATGCAAAAACAAGCACAATTTTAAAATTTGCAGTGTTTACTTGAGGTGATTATAAGTCGTATTCTTGTATTTTCTATAAGTCCAGTTGCACAAAAAAAGAGATGATTAGAAAATACGGTATGCACTGAGTTGTAAACAGTTTGATTGATTTTAAAATGGTTCATTAAAGTGCAAAGAACAAAATCTACAACTTGATGACTTCATGAATACTCTGGGTAATTCAGTTTATCTTACCAGTGATTCATGATACTAATGATTTATTTACAATTTGCATTTGATCACATTCAATACTTCTCAAAAACAACAGTGCCATAACTATAATAAAAATTATGTAAAACATAATTTTCTTGTTCTGGATGATTTCCTGGGCAATAACAAACAGAAACCCACTTCAAAGTATAGATTTTTCCATTGAACTGCAGCCAAATTGTGTGTATCTTTAAAATGGAACAACAGCTGATAATCGAATGGCATAGGCTACATAAAGTGTACACTAACCTCCAGATAACCTAAAGCAACTACGCCTAGTTATACAGGATGCATTTGAGAAAGCATGCATAAATGTACTCACATGCTTTGGTGTAATTCTTGCCAGGCTTGATTATATCAGAAGTAGTGAAAACTAGAGGACAGTGCAAGAGGAAAACTGGAAATTAAAAGGGGCAGAGAGACAGAGAGAGTCAAAACGAGAGGGATGACATTTTAACTTCATTATCATAGGCTATTATTTTATTTTAATTCTGCATCCCTGCTTGCAGGGTTGCCTCTGACAGCATTGCATCTCATGGGATCTTGGGATCTCAGATGTGTGTGCAGGTGCAATCATACAGAACCAAGGGAGAGCAACTGACTAGAGCAACAAGCTACCATGGAGCCAGGCTAACAATTCAACAAACTTAGAATGGTACATAGTGACCCTTATGTTGTAACATTATTAGGTTACGAAAATAGCCAATTTTGAACTGAATAGATAGATAGATAGATAGATAGATAGATAGATAGATAGATAGATAGATAGATAGATAGATAGATAGATAGATAGATAGATAGATAGATAGATAGATAGATAGATAGATAGATAGATAGATAGATAGATAGATAGATAGATAGATAGATAGATAGATGTTACAACATAAAGCCATTTTTTTATGTGACATGCCAAAATATTTTTACACTTTACATTTCAGCGAAATGAGACCACAGTCTCTCAGAGTACAGCGAAAATTGTCGTGTCTGTATGACTTTAAGATGACAGGTGAAGTAACCTACTTACCCGCTCGCAGAGAAGAAAATAGACCCATGCAAGTTAAACGTCAGTGATTCTCTGATTGCCCTGCAAAGCCCGTGGACTCAGAGCTGCAGCTGAATGTTACTCTGCTACCCTCTTCACACGTGTTTCAGCCTATCTACCACAGCCCTGCAAATTCATCTCCTCTACATGTCTAAATATCTCGCGCGGTCGATTGTCTCGTTCACTGCATGTGCGTGCCGCACATCAAATCATCTGACAGAGATGCGCAAACGCCGCTTTAATCCGAATCCAAATTCCAAAACGATTTCTTACTTGATCGCGGCGATTTCACAGAGACTGTTAAAATCACGGTTAACAATTGCTGTATGTGTATCCTCGCCTGCTCGCCACCTCATGGCTGAGTCTCCTGGCACTTCATAAGGCTTTCTGAATAAAGAAATGAGGGCAGGTGATGCTGTGCCATTATAGAGAGAGGGAGAGAGCACTGCACTCGCGATAGACGAATACTTGGAGAGTAAATAATACGCCTCAATAGAATAGATATAAAAGAGAAAATCATAACCTTGGTTGCTCTTCTCTCCTCTCTGCTCACTTTCCTGTTGAGCTTCTTGAAACAACAAATTAAATTTAACACGGCACATTTGTTATTATCGTAGGCTAAGAGTGCAGATTTGTGTGCTGTATTGTTCAGGGATTATCAAAGAAAGCAACATAATACTGTACACTCAAAAAATATTATTTGACTGAACTGATGTTTTTTTTTTGCTCTATTCAATTTGTTTTCACTATACACAAAAATGGGAGAAAGCAAAAATAAGGACAACAACAGCAGTGCCACTGACATTTCCATATAGATAGAAAGATAGATAGACTAGATCACCAAATAACACCCTCTTTCTCCTTTCTTGCTCAAACACACACTAAAAATTGCTTAATTTCAACATTTACTCTTCTCATCCCATGCACACTCTGGGAACTAGTGGCCTATCCCCAGTTAACAAAAAACAAACAAAAAAAAAACTATTAGTTTTAACTGCAACAGAAATATGTGAATTAGTAAAATACCTTAATAAGTTCTGGGAACAATTAATTCATGGTCAAAACGGGAGTGAGTAAACATTATTACTCACATTAATATCAAACGCCTATTTCCAAGCAAGTGGCATGCCATTAAGTTGTGACAAAATGTTCACAAAAATTGTGTTCAAAAAAACATTTCTCAGCTGTGAAAGTCTTTCTTTGGACAACCTCACTTTTACTGTAGCTAGAAAATTTTAATGCATTGCATTTTTTAAAAAAAGAAAAGAAATTCAACCCCAAAACTGTTTTTCTAAATCGATTTGACACACTTCTCCAAATGAATGTGGTTGCTCTTAAAACAATTAACACAGCAAACTAAACACACTGTTGGTGAAACAGTTCAATATTCACTGCATAATGAAGCACTTCATTTAATGCATTTATCAAAAATCAAAACTACAAGCGTGTTCTCTGTTGATTTGATAAATTCAGCACAAAAACATGAATGAAAATACAAGTTTTGCATGTTCTTTAATCATATTCTTAAAAGTTTAGTTGTATAACAATACGTTTTCATTTGACCATAGAATTTTATCAACATCACAGCATATATTTTCGCAGTGAATGCTGAATCTATCCTTGACATCATTGTTTCCTCAACTTTTCCACAGGCCTCTTCCATCGCTTGAAGATGACTGGTTGTAATGGTTGCAATTTTGCAATCAAATACTTTCCATGTCAAAGAGAAGAAGAACTCCTCAACTGGATTCAGGAAAGGAGAATATGGTGTAAGGAACACCATCCTGAAAAGTATGCTCAAACTACTCTTGCACCAGTGCTGGTGGATTTGGATACTGTCCCAACTACAACATTTCGCTCCATTTGCTCTTGATCCACCTGTGGAAAGTGGTTTTCACTGAGGGAGTTTAAAAAATGTAGGAGCCTTTCTAATGTTGTATGTGCCGGGACATTGACTGTGGCACGATGGCCAATCACATCCTCTTCCTACATCCTCAGCTCTTCTAGCTTCTTCTCCTCTTCCTATACCCTCTATTCCTCTCCGCTCAGCTCTTTCTCTTCTGTTCCTCTCCCTCTCATTAATTCCCTTCCACTGCCCTCTCCACCACCTCTTGTTACACTTCTTCTTTTCCCCCTTCTCATTATTCTTCTTTTTTGTTGTTTTTCTTAACCCCAACTGGGGCTAGTTGAAAAAAGAATTCCATGTGCAATTGAGAATTTAACAAATAATAGATTTGTGTTTGCTGTGTTGGAAAAATGGTACACAAATGATTGTGATTTTTGTAAATTTGATTGTGATTTTTGTTCACTGTTTTAACTGTTTTGAGAGCAATTACCTGAGTTTGGAGAAATGTGTCAAATCAATTAAGAAAAACTGTAATTCCAGTACATTTTGAAATAAAATCAAAGTGGTGTCAAAGCTCATTGCACTTTTTGACAAATTTGAATGGCTCTATACTGATGAACAAAAGCAAGTTGAAATTCAGAAAACAATTCCATACATAAAAAAGCACATACTCTGTGACAGACAATGTTAAATGGATGGTATAACATGATGACATTTTTTTTTCTTTTTTTTTCTTCATTTTCAGTTATTTTAGAAAATGTCTTTCAGTGGTTATAATGTGAAGTAATGGGGTCCACTCCTTCAAGTCGCAAAATGTGCATGCATCCTTCACAAAAGTAATCCATCTGGCTCCAGGGATAAACGAAGGCCTTCTGAGGGTAATCCGTGCGGTTTTGTCGTAAAAATATACATATTTAAAACTTTATAAACGAAAATAACTGGCTTCCGGTAGCGGTCGACGCGTGTTCACGGAGATGGATGCTGGCGTATGACGTAGGACGTAGTGTAGGAAGCGTCGTGACGTAGGTGGACCCCATAGGTTCACATTATAACCACTGAAAGATCTAAGACATTTTCTAAAATAACTGAAAATGTGTTCGTCTGAAAAAAGATTGACATATGCATCTAGAACGGCTTGAGGGTGAGTAAATCATGGGTTAAATATAATTTTTGGGTGAACTATCCCTTTAATTTACTCTTCACTGTTCTTAATGCCAGATATAATAACATAAAAATCAATATTTATATTAAAGTAATACTTGTATACTTATATTAAAATTTTACTTGACATGTTGGTTTATGACTGTGAAAGAGCTTGAGAACAAGATCTTGTCCTTAATTTCTGACATGTATAGACAGACTAGAGGAGGGTGCTTATGAAAGTGCCATGTATATTGGCATTTAAACAAGTCTTGGGATTTTAGTTCCATGAGGAAAGAGTTTAAAAGTAGAGAAAACAGTCACAAAGGCATAGAACAGTGGGCAAGAGGAACAACAGCATACTGTGGTGTGATGCAAAGTAGCTGTATATCTGTCATTGTCTTTTATAACTTTACTATGGTTTACGTGCAACTCAGGAAAGCTCCATTCACTTTACTTGTCTTTCTGCAGATGTTAAATCTCAGTGGAGGTAAAGTACAGCAGGTCAGCATTTTCTAAGTGAAAGTGTGAATCACTTTCTTACACTAGTACGAGATCACACCTCTGGGATTTAAGAATGCAACAGCTCAGCAGATATAAATGGGAACAGAATGTGCACAAGCCATTAGATGAATTGCCATTGCTTGTTTCAAATCTCAACAGCCCCTCTTTATTGGCATGAGCGGTGTTGTGCCATACATCATTCGCTTTGCATAATTTACTGAAACAGACTTATTATTATTAGTCCTGTCTTTGTATTTCTGAGCTAATGTGTTTGTGTCACCCTGGACACACACACACACACACACTCCACCTAAATATGTTCTGTACACACAGATTAATATTTAAGGAAATGACAACCACAGTCTACAAGCAAATTCACTGAAAACTGCACAAAATTAAAAATCATGATGTTATGGTTATCACCATATCACCAATTTCCAGAATGGCTCTTGCTTTCAGTCCTGGATTTCAAACCCACAGAACTGCACATTTTGTATGTCTGTATATACTCATTTCAGTTCATGGAAATCTCTCATAACAAGCTGATGATCTGAATTAGGTGTGTTAAATTCGGCATGAAATGGACGTTGTGATAAGCTTAAATATGAAAATCTTAAATCACAAACCTCCCCACAATATAGATGAAGTATGTTTGAATTCACTGTACTCATTAAAGATTAGGCAAAAAGTATACCCGGATGACTTATTACTTCCGGGGAGATCCAGAAGTGTGCATACGATGGACAATGACGACAGCATGGCGTAGTCATGTAGTACGTCCAGATTACATTCATACTTTACACATTCATGCTATAAAGAAAATGTTTCCGGTCACAAAGTTAATACTTGTTCAAAATAAGTACCTACTCAGAAAGTATGCAATTTTGGATGCAGCCATAGTCTTTTCATGAGTTCACACTTACATATAATCAGATAAAGTATAAATTATGCGTAAATTATGGCATGCTGTCCGAGGAGAGAACTCCGAGCTCGGAATTTGGCACAAACCCAGAGCACCCCTGGGAGTTTCGATTACTTCTGGAAGTGGTCTAAAGTGGAGAAGCTCAAAACCTTTTAGACCCTGTTTACACCTGTATTTAGCGTCGTCCACTTGTGATCCAAATGACCAAATGCATCTTAATATCGGGTGTAAACAGTGCCTCAGATTCTCAGTGTTGCTGTTACTGATGGTAAAAAGACCAAAGATCATGATCCACATGCACACAAGAGACAGAGAGAGACATATGCAGGTGTCCCTGATGTGTTTGTGAGAAAGAGTGAGATAGATAAAAGGGGGATGCATGCCCTTTTGAGTGTGTAACAAGGATATGACATAAGCCAAGGAAGACATCTGATTGAACTCTCTGTGAGGGCATCAGAGTGGAAGGTACATTGTGGCTTGCTGGGAGGGAGGGGGGAGGGAGGGGTGACAGGGACTAGTGTTTCTGGATGAGGTTATGTAACATTCTTTTATCAGGAAAATCATCTTTAGTGTAGCCAAATTTTCATTTTTGTAAGAAGAGGTATGTTCATTAAAATACACTCAGAGTGAAAGTGCAAGAGAGAGAAGACATACAATACGAGAAGGTTAAAACAGGTAAAGGCATTTCCTTGGATTTGCTGACCTTTCTTAATCCTCACTTTCACTCCTCAGTTCTCTCACTCTTGAAGCCATTAAACTGAATTTATTTATTTTCCCAATCCAAATGGTAGAGACAAGGGTAGATGAAACAATCGCACTTAAAGATTTTACTGACTTCAAATTAGTGTATCTGGGTGTTGTCATGATAAGTGTGTTTTATTTACGTTTTCAATGTGCTCTTGTCACCAGATGAGTTGGGATGTCATTGCACATGTGCAGTCCTTTCAGTTTCGGTTTTCAATCCGATCAAGTGTTTACAAGTCCTCTCGATCGGATTAGAAAAGGAATAAACCACCCTTTTCAATCGGATAGATTAAGGTGTTTACATAAAGGCTTTTCAGTCCAATTGAGCCGTCAATTCGATTACTAACAGATTATTTGGTTGCATGTAAATGTAGCCATTGATGTTCACACCCAGCCTTCTCTCCTGCCTGCCTCACCGAAGCCAGCCATTCCTTCAGCCCCGCCACCGCTGGCTTCCTTTAGCCATTTGGCTCCTCTATTGGCTCCGCCATGCAATATGGATCCGCCTTGGGGCTTCCAGTCTCCGCCTCAAGATTCCTTGTCTCCGCCTCGTTCCTCCGGGCCCTCAGCTCCACTTCAGCCCGTCAACCAGTAGGCTCCACCCTGACTCCTTGCCCACCTGCTCCATCTTTGTCAGTCGTTGTTCTACTGTCGCCATGGACTTCTGGACCTTCGGCTGCACCTCATTCCTCCACCCCATGGCTCTGTCGGGCTCCTCCTTCCCTCCATTTCCGCCTCTGTCCTCACTCACACCATTTGTTGCCTCAGGCCCTGTTTACACTAGTATATTTTTTGTTTTAAAACGGCGTTTTAAAATGAAAAGGATCATCATTTATACTGGCGTTTCCACTGCATTTCAGAAACGATCTCCGTCCACACTACACAACTGAAAACGCATGTCACATGACCGTTCATGCAAACTGGGCATGCGCATACAGATGTAAATAGTTGCCTCTTGTGCATGTATGCAGCATTGCAGTATTAAAATGCAGAGTTTAACTGCACAATGGCTGCTAAAAAGGACCTCAAAGTCAGCAAAGCATGCAGTTCCGCCTCCATGTTATTGCCGTTGAGGAAGGTATGTTACAGAGGCATTGATAGAGACGGCTCTGGGCTGCGTTTCCCAAAAGTATTGTAAGCCTAAGTTGATCGTGGAACAATAGCCACCAATGGTCTCTACGGTCAACTTAGGCTTACGATTATTTTGGGAAATGCAGCCCTGATCCTTTATTGTCATGTTCTGGTAGCGTAATGTGGGGAAGCCATGCCTTCATTTTCAAAAGTCTCCGTTTTGGTCCGTCTACACCGAAATGCAACTAACTAAAGCGGGGTCTACAGCGTTTTCGAAAGTCTCTGTTTTCGAGGGCAGAGTAGAGTAGACGACAGGTGTAACCATAGCGAAACGAAAACACACTTGTGTAAATGAGGCCTCAGTCACCACGTTACTTCCTGGTCTCTTGATCAATTAGTGTCGCCTGATCTCTCAGTCCATCGGATTACACCTGGGCCTCCACATCTCCCGGTACCATCTCTGTCGGTTGGGCTCAAAACTCCACCATGGCTTCTCCCTCCATCAGTTCTTCTGGCTGTCTCCTGTGTTGAACTGGGCTCTCATCGACCGCATACTCCTCCATGGTTCCTTCCACCATCAGCACCTTAATGGTTTCTCCGGCTGACGTCCCTGCTTAGTTCCTGTTCTCTGCAGAGCCCCTACCCTCCCTCCCTCCCTTCCTTCCTTAGTTGTTCAGGTGCGGGATGTTATGTCAAGATTAGTGTGTTTCTTAGATTAGTGTACTTTCGTTTTTATGGACTTTTAGTTTCTCTTAGTTTCCTGTTCCCTTGATCCTGCTTTTCTTTAGTTGTCATGGTTATTCATTATGTTACTAATTAGAACACACCTGTTTGCATTTGAATTCATCACCATGCCTATTTAAGTCCCTCAGTTTCTTCAGTTTATTGTCCTGTATTGTTTGAGCATGACACACTGTTTTGTTTGTGTTTGGATTACCTGAGTTAATTCATTAACAAAAAACACGTTTACTTTGATCTTCTTTAATGGCTATCTTCTTTATACTTCTATAATGATACTATAATTCCTTAGACTCAACGTTACTGGTGTATTGTAAAAAAAAAACTGTGAGTGTATTTAGTTAGCAGTGATCACATCCATTGTACTACATTTCTTCCTGCATGGACACACTACTGTTCAAAATGTAGGGTCAGTAAATTTTTATATACTTCTTTTTTTTTTTTTTTTTAAGAAATCTCTTATGCTCACCAAGGCTGCATTTGCAAAATAGGCTACTGTAAAAACAGTAATACTGTGAAACAGCCGTGTAACATGATCTTTCAGAAATTGTTCTATTATGATGATTTGATGCTCAAGAAACATTTCTTATTATTAACAGTAAAAAAACAAACAAAAAACAATTGTGCTGCTTAATATTTTTTGTGGAAATTTGTGGATATTTATTTGATGAAAGTTAAAAAGTACAGCATTTTTTTCATAATAGATTTTTTGTAACATTATGGATGTCTTTACTGTCACTATACTATATGCTCAATTTAACCCGTCCTAGCTCAACAAATGTTAATAATTTTGTTTAAAAATGTATGCCCATAAACCACAAACCAACCAACCAACCAAACAAACAAACAAAAACAAATAAATAGAAATCACAAAATAGTCCTGATGCTCCTTAGGTTTCGTTGTTGTATAAAATAATTTATTTTCGTACTGCATAAATAAAATGGATTGTCTGTGCTTTCAAGGTGTTCAAAATGTTGACATTGTGCTGTCCTCTTGTGTTCACGTTGTCAAACTGCACTTAGAGTGAAAGCTTTTTTTCTTATTTCGAATCCTCACTTACTGTTTCAATAAATAACTAAATGATCCATAAATGATGAAATGTGACAATATTGTGATTTGAATGTATATTTCCTCCGTATCTCTGTTCATATCTGTTTGAAACTGTACAGGGCTCGGATGGGGAGTGTGTGAGTATTCTCATGTGAGATTGTGATTTTGTATTAGCCCATTCTTCTATACATGGGTGGGGCAGTGCTCTGGATTTGGGCCAAATTCTAAGCTAGGAGACCTCTCTTCGGACGACAGCATGCCAAATATGCATATTTTACTATATCTGCTTATATTTAAGTGTGAACTTGTGAAATGGCAATAGTCATTGGCAGACGGCAGTCCATGACGTCACACAAAGATCGTACCCCCTTAGGATTGATACAGGTTATGAATTATGATGGGCAGTTTGCAAGTGCCCCCTGTATTTTGTTTGCCTCCCTTCCCAACTATTGCTGGATTGTGAAGTAGGGATGTACGCTCTCCCCTGGATGGGTACTTTTATAGACAAGTCAGTGTATGAGCTGCTCGCCCTAAGTTACATTGAGGTCTTTAAAGGAGAACTCCGGTCAATTTTAACATTGAACATTGAAAAATTATGTTATTTCAGCCAGCGCACATAGGCCTACCTGTATTTTCTTCCCGTTTTCGGTCGAAGTCCATAGTAATCGATTGTCGAGTTCACACGCGTGATCATAGGTAACTAAACCTATGCGTGTGAACTCGACAATCGATTACTATGGACTTCGACCGAAAACAGGATGTAAATACAGGTATGTGCGCTGGCTGAAATAACATAATTTTTATTAATATCTTTTACATCTATTGCAGTCAGATTCACCCATGTTCACTCTGAAGGAATCACTCACATTAGCTGTACACTTGTAATGACACATCAAGGATGTTAAGAGGCTAAAAGCAGGTTTAAAATTTGCCCCATTGAAGTCAACAGGGTGCAAATTTTAAAAAGAGGATAACACGGTGTAGGCAACACCGATTTTTGTCGTTGTTCTCTGTATTGACAGCACTCCAAATTTACAAAAAAATGAGCTCAATGTTAAAATTGACCGGAGTTCTCCTTTAAGTAGGGCATAAGCTTCCCTGTATCTTCCTTGGGGTATAGAGCCTGGTTGAAAAGTGTTATTGGGCAAACTGCAATATTTCCTTATCTTGCTTGCCTCCCTTTTCTGAATAATGGTAGGGACGTTGGCAATACTGAAGGTTGTAGCTTGGGCATTATGAGTTGGACTACATTTAAGAAAAACAAGTAGTTGTCCACTGCTTGTCTACGCTGAGGTTCTAATTACGGAGTTTTTTTTTTTTTGTTGGCTGTTTTTTTTTGCACCCTGCACCCTAAGAGCTTTCATGGCAATATTTGAGGGATACCAGAGCACACCCGAGGCTATGTTGTGTATCCCCCCTTATAGTACTGCTCTTGGGGCTTTGGGCAGAGGTTTGTCCCGCAAAGGAGGAAGGAAGGTTGTACTAGCCATGACTTCCCTTGCTATGGCGCATAGACAGGCACTCTGTGTGTGATGTCATGGACTGCTGTCTGCCAATGATTATTGCTGTGTGTTTACACATGCTTCAGACACTGGCCACGCTGTGATGCCATTCCCCATAGCGTCAACAACACGATGCAGCACCTCGTTCCCCTTCTCATGGAAACGTCTGCATATTCTGAGATCATTTTTGATCAAATAAATGCTGCATTGTTAAGAAAAAATACTTATTTCAGTCTTACTGACCCCAAACTCTTGCACAGATGTGTAACTAGCGTTACTGAATATAATACTTGTTTAGAAGACAGTACAAGAAAATGGTGATGATAAATCATATTAATTTTCCTCATTATATAGCATCATCTCTGTGTTCATTGCAAGAAAGCCCTTTGATCTGTGAACACTATGAGTGTCAGAGTCTGAAGCCTCAGGAAGTCCCAGCTGGGTGTCTCACAGATTTAGGCGTGACATCACTGTGGAATTTCCGCTAATGTGCTGCTATCTGTGTGATCTGTTTGTCTGCTCGATAAACAACAGACATTATGAATTTTCACCTCAAGGCACATTCTGCTACCCAGACAACATTGGTTTAATGAGACACACACACTCTCCTATCTTTACACTTTATTGTTCAGAGGTAAAGGAGCCCTTATTTCATATTTTGTCATTAAAACATGAAGATCAAAACATGACGTTTTTCTCATTAAACTGTATCCTACAATTTATTTTAAATTAATGATAATGAAAGCATTTTATGGAATGTGAAGTTTATTCAAATACAAAATTGGCAGTTTTAAAAGAGAAAACAAAAAATTATATTTTAACAATAGAAACAATAGAAAAAAAGGCACATATTGTTGACCCTCTGACACATACAAAATAACCACATACTGAAATGTTTAGTCTGGCTACCCAACACTGACATCTACTGGACCTCCTCCTCATCAAATCTCAGAAACATCTGTTTGATTAGAAAAATGTTCATACATCACACTACACACTTTTAAACAGGCCATTATGTCAGTAAGCGCTAATTCACTAAGATGAAATAAGATAACAATAGGTAACAATCACATACAGTCTATTGAAAGTCCCAACTTATTTCAGTTAAACAGTTCCAGCTTTTTTGTAATAGTATTACTTATAATAGTATTTGACCAGCAGTTATACAGTATATTGATTAAACATCTAATTCTACAACCAGAATGATAAAGATACATTTAGAACTACAAGATATTCCCCTAAAATAAAAATAAAATAAAAAAAAAACATTCAAGAGCAGCACCTTTTGTCTTGAAGGACAATGCTTTATGACCAAGACAGTGTGATTTCTGTTGTTCTTTAGCATTTTCCTGCTCTCCTAAGATTTCTTTCTTTATCCCTCCAAGACAAGAAAACAGGAAAACGGTTTCAATCTGTTCCTTCACTTGAAAGATAAGGGAACAGGAAGTGCGTTTCCTTGTGCTCACACAGACAGGAAGTTGACATTTCGGTGATGGAGCTGGTCATTTTAAACAAGACGGTAGAACAGTACTTGGCATGTAATTCCCTACAGGAAAGTGAGAAGGTGGCTTCCACATATTGTGCCCATGGTTAATGGGGGAAATAGGTTTGTGCACAGAGGTAAATTGTTTAAGGTATAAAGACAGTTTACACATTTTTTCAATGGAAGGAGATCCTTTTGTCTATTTAGTCTTGAATGAAGGATGAACAATATTGCCAAGACACTGGCTGGCCAGTGTTGGTTTTAACAATCATCAAAATAACATTTAGCAATTTCAGCTTTGCATTATTTTCATTTGATGCTGTTAAATAGCCACGCTTATAATTCACATGGTAGTACAGTTATTGAGACCACTTCTCACATTTCAACAGGCATACAACTCACTACACATTTCCTGAGACGTCTGCAATTGCCTTATTATGGTTGACCTTTGAGATTTGGGCTTTATACATAACAATCGATGTGCTGATGATTCCTGTCAAATAAACTTGGAGTAGCCTTTAATTCTTTCAAAGTACTGCTATCACCACTTCCTCTGTTGCTCCCATGGCAATACAGTAGTTTTCCTGATGAGAAGAGTCTGCTGAACAAAGCTGGCTTCACAATTACTCTGACTGTGAGTCCAGAAAACACTTGTATACATAGAAAAAAAAGAAAGAGATAAACACAAACTGAAGGTTTTTACAGAATCGTTGCGACTCATAACTTTCACGGTTTGGAGAATTGGATGCAAATTCGTATTAATTTGTATGATCTCATTTGTAATTGTATGTTTTCATGTGGTTTATATTCCACTCCCTGACAGTTAGGTTTAGGGATGGGGAATGTTTTCACATGAATCTTATCATACTAATTCATACAAATGATTTATCAATTTTCCCAAAAAAGTTAAATGGTTACGCTTTTTCATGAGATTGTGTTGAGTAATACAATAGAGGCAATAAGCAAAATAATAATAATAATAATAATAAAAAAAATCCTCCACAAAATGGTGTGAACAAGAAAGAACACATATATTGTGTGAACACAAATTCAAATCTGCTATAAAGATAATACAGCCTAAAAGTGAATTTGTCCAACCAATGTCCAATGCTGTTTTCTAAAATTCCACCTAGACAAAAAACAGTCTAAAAGACCAAGGCAAGTTATTCTACCAACATACACTTATTCTATGAAAATTACAAATACAGTAGTAGTGCTCGTCATAATTTCATAACAATGCTCGAAGGAAACAAATATTGGCACTTCTTAATCACTTTCTTAAAGGGACCCTTACAAAAATTCCCTTGAAGAGAAGACAGCAGTCTCCATGTGTCTTCCTAGGACGACCACCTGATGACAACGGGCTTCAGTCTAGAATCAGTAGGAGCTATCGGTATCAGAGCCGTCTACTCCATAGAGCTGAGCCAGGGTCCTGAAACGAGGTCCCCACTCATTTAAGAAGTCATAGTCCAAATTGGATCCACTGGAGGACGAGTCCAAAGAGCTGAGGGAACCGGCCAGGGATTCAGATCCCTCATAACCATAGATGTGTAAAGTATCGTAGGGAATCCCATCACGGTCATGGTCCGCCTCATCCTTCTTCACCTCGATCATCATGGCCATGTCACCCTTACAAGCAGGAGGTTTCTTCACTATGGCATAAAGCGAAGGCCCCGCGGCAGGCCGAAAGCTGCTGTCGTGACAGGCGGAGGTCAGGATGGAGACGTCATAACCATTGGTGTCCATCTCTCCACCGCCCTCTTCGTCATATCTCACCAGCTGCTCGTGGATCTCGCCAGACGACTTGGTGACCAAAACGTCTTTCTGATAGCGCCTCCGCAACACAAAGAGGATGACGATGACTAATATATGAGAAATAAACACAATATCAAAATAATCTCTTTTTTTTGGCATTCACAAATAATCATTTTAACATCTTCCTGTTTATTTCTGTAATATAAACTCATTATAAAATTTGTATTGACAGCACAAGTAAAATATCATAAAGTGGAACCTGTGAGAATTTTAAAATAGCCGTAGTATTGAAAGTCTCTCATTATCATGGGAGTACATGAACCTCAACACTTCTCGTCTATCTCATGGTGTGAGTGCAGATCAGTGGATTGTCTTTTAATTGGCATCACTCCTCTCTTGTTTCACACAAGAAAAGGTGTACAGACGCAAGCAAAATGTCTTCATCTCACACTCAGAAAAAAAGTACAAAATCTGATATTAGTACCATTTAGGTACTGATATGTACACTTTACATTTACATGTATGAATTTAGCAGACATTTTTATCCAAAGTGACTTACAACAAAGGAATAATATGTGTCTGTACTAATATGCACCTTTTAGAGTTAAATAATGTACAAAAGTGTAACTTTTAAAAAAGGTACCACTCCAGTGACATCTTTTGTACCTTTATTTCTGAGAGTGCACAACATCTCATCACATACAGTGAACTAACCAACAATGACAATGACAGAGAATATGGAGCTAAGTGCCTCTCTTACATGCTCTTATTTAGACTGTTTGGTCCCTGGGTTATTTATACTTAAAGGATCCAAAGATTGTGAATTAAATAAACACCGTCTCCACTTGGGAAATTACGGAGAAAAGCCTTTCCTCAAAGACAGGATTTAAAATGTTTGCATGTATTATTAATATGATAACTCTCATGTCATGTCATGAATCCTTCATAACCTGTTTTGCTTTTGGTTTTTAAAAATGTGTTTCCTTTTTTTTGTTAAAGAATAAAGAATGTGTCATTGGCCTTGCAAGGATATCTTTGCAACAGAAAGAAGAAAAGCAAATGAGATAAGAGATGTCTGTAAACATACCCAGGATGGTGACGATGCAGAGAAGAATGGCTAAGAGGGCGCTGACGCTCATTCCGGCCTGGGCGTAGGCCTTACAGTACTCTATCCGTCGTCCCGGCTGGCATTTGCACACTTTGATCGGGAGTGGGTTAATGCTCTTCTTTTCTGGTGTACCTCCATCAGTGATTTCGATTTCGAGCACATGTTCCACTGAGTGCTCTGTACTGAAACCTCCTTGCTTCAGCTCAATTCTCGAAGTGTTGTCTACAATGAATATTAATAATTGAAGAGATGCAGTTTTTAATTGTGCTCTTATTCAAGGGAAATGTCGGACTATGTTTGCCACAGGTGCAAAGCTAACAATTTTCATCAGCAGTGCTATTGTTGTCATTGAACTCTGCTTTTGTTTTCTGTTGATGCTTTGAGGGAAATTTTGCTGAGATTCTTGTGACAATTCAATGCAACCAGGCCTAAGAATATCCCATTTCACACAATAGTAGGAAGAGTAAATCTTCACTTTGGCATTCATGTGGCATGAAATGAAATGCTCCAGCACATTTTGAGGAAAGCCAGTTGCAGTTATAAAAAGAAACATTCTTTTGTCACTGAATACATGGCTAGGAATAAAATAAATTATTTTATAGATTACATTAATAAATAATTTAAAACATGTACACTACTGTTCAAAAGTTTAGCATCGGTAAGAATTTACAACCCGATCGCACTGCAATTCGATTTTTTAAATCTTACATATTTTACGAGTTGCCCAATTTGTGTGAATTTGTACCCTGACCCCGCCCCTAAATCTACCCATCAGGTTTACACAAATCATACGAATTAGCCACCTTTTACTCACTCGTACGAATTCGTACGTATTAGTCGTGAGATAGCGTTGGATTTTTGGTAACGCTTTATTTCGAAGGTCCACTTTAGACATTCTACTATTTTGCAACTACATGTCAACTACCAGTCATTGGAGTATTAGTCTGTCTGCTAAATATATGCTAACACTTTATTGTGATAGTCCTCCAATTGATATTCTACTGACTATAAGTAACTTTGCAACTACTTATTCTACTAAACTTTACTTAACAGTCTACTAGCAGTTTGAGAGTTAGTTGACCTGTAGTTACAGTGTTTTAATGTTTCTTTTTAAATGAACTGTAAAAGGAGAACTCGGCAACTCTAGCGAACTCTAGTCACTTCTTCGCTGATTTTCCCTTTTGTTGTCGCATGTTTTCCCCACGAGCTCCCCCTACAGCTGTGGGGGGGCGTATATTTCACAACACGGTCGTAAAAAACTCACTTGCGGCGGCCTCCTCCCCCTCTCTACCGCTGCTCATGTGCGTTTGTTATGATCGGAGAAAACCAACTGTATCGTGTGGAGCTATATCTACCGAGGTGGGTAATACATCATACATGCGTGTGTGTTTATGTCGAATTGCCGTAAAGCAATTCGTGTTTCGCGCTCGTTCTCGTTCTCATTCTCGCTTCTCACGAGACTTCCAATTTCTATCTTGCCGGGACGGTAGTCCCCAAGTTGCAAGGTTGGTTTTCCGCCTGGGAACGCTGGGGGGAGTGGGGAAAGTCACCAATATCACCAGAACAGGTTGTTTAACCATCCAAATGATTTCTAGACAGTTTTATTAAGTTAAAAAAGTTACCAAGTTCTCCTTTAATTAACTGTTTTCTATTTTAATATATTTTAAAATGTAATTTATTCCTGTGATGACAAAGCAGAATTTTCTGTCTCTTCAGTCGGTGATCCTTTAAAAATCATTTAAATATGCTGATTTGTCATTTTTATTAAAAAGAAAACTCCAAGACATATTTATTAGTTCCAGTCAAGGCACCTTAACAACCTACTTTCTGCCAGTTTAAAATTAGTAATCTGTCATTTTAGTTCATTACACAGCTGCGAGGAAAGAAACCAGTGTTCTGAAAATGTTCCTCAGTCTGGCACATTTAGAACATGGAGTGTCAGATCATAGATTTATTGTGCAGGGCTGCTGCTTTTAGAAAGCTTGTACCTAATGCATTTTAGAGTACTTTGGTGGGTTTATTTCTATTCTTTTTATGCATGATTACACTATGATCAGCAGTTAGTTTGCTTTGGAGTAGTTCAGGGACTAAGGATAAAACAATCTTGATGTCCATCATGAAGAAAAAGTATACCTGCACTAGAAACACCCTTTTTAAACTCAATGTTACAAACATTATCCTATATTTATAATGGTAGAACAATTGATTGAAGATGATTAGCACTACTATACGGATCAATTTTAGTGAACATAATTTTTCTTACCTCCGTTATCAAGAAGGGAAAAGTTTGAGCTCTTTTTTGTCAGGGTGAAGCGAAACCTGCCTGAATTTTCATCCTTGTCGTAGGCACCAATAGTCCCAATGATCTGCAAAAGGGTAATAAATTAAGGATTATGGAAATAGATAGGCCTATCTAAAGGAAAGTCATTATAAATGTAATAATGTGAAATGTATTTAGGTAATTCCTTACTGTTCCAGGTTTATCACTCTCACAAACATACACGTAGCTCCCATTAGTTAGTTCTGGTTCATTGTCGTTAATGTCAAGAACCTTTAGATTAACCATTGCATAGGACTTTAGGCCTGAGAAATCAGAGAAGAAAAACAAAACGATCGTTTTTTTATTATTGTCTGTGATGATGATAATGATGATCATGATGAGATGCCTATTTTATTCAATCTTGTCAAACCTATTATTAACTACGAACTCCATCAAAAAAGTTCATTCAGTATATTACTGGTGCTTGTCTAGTTTTTTTTTTTTTTTTTGTTAATTCTTCTTTTATAAAAACAATTTAACTACCATTTTTTGCTATACATTTTTATTAAACCAAAGTACTAACCAAAGTTGCAAACAACAACAACGACAATAATTAGCACAGTTAAAACAAAACAGTATCCAGAAGTCACATTTTGTTGGGTTTCTTGAAACAAATCCTTGATTAGATAACTTAGCCAGAGCTAATTCAGTGACTTTGTGATCCCCCCAGTATTTTATTAACACTGAAATCACAATAGCCCGAGATAGTTTATATTTTGGAAACACAAATACTAAATGTCTGGACACACTTATATGAATTATGTAAATATTATGTTAATTGAAAGGCTTACACAAAACTTCTTAAATTATTATTACAAATATAAATTGTGCTTATGCATGAATTCAACATTTCATTTAATAATAATAATAAATATAGCTGCAAGCAGCCATTACCGGGGCCAAGCAGAATAAGACGACAAGACATGCCAACATGTCTGAAAGTGTCAGACCAACTGCAACAACGAGCAATTAAAGACATTTAAAGAGGATTTTAGGCGAAATGGCTGAAAAATCATGTAAAAAGTGATTCAAAATATGATTTAATGGATTGTCACTTTTGACCAAAAGGTGGCGCTGTTACGAAATTGATGTGGTGTGGTCAGAGTAAGGAGACAGTGACACATACAAAGTTTTGTGTCAATATGTCGAGGCATTGCAGATATAAAGCCTGAATAGTCATTTTGGCATCATGCCTCAACTTTGCTGCTGTGCTATACGAAAACGGTTTCATCAATCGACACGAAATCCATAACTTTTTGTCGGCACAGTCTGGAGATGATACGATTCGATTTTGGTGAAAATCGGACAAACGGTCTAGGAGGAGTTCGAAAAAGTAGGTTTTGAATGAAAATCAAGATGGCGGACAGGAAGTTTGGCCAAATAAGGAAAACTTGGTATCTATGTTCTCGGCTTGACCCAAGGAATCTATTAAGACCCGTGGCATTTCAATAGCCAGATTTATTCAAAAGTTATTAGCCTTTTTGGAAATTTTGTTATAACTTTTGACCACTAGGTGGCGCTGTCTTGAAATATTTTGGTTGCCTTCAGGGGATGGTGCTGATGACACAATCTGAGTTTCGTAATATTACACCAATGCATTTGTTTAGTATAGCATTTTATTTCACAAAACTGTATTGAAGTCAATGGGAATTTCATATTTTGTTCAATTATAGCGCCACCAAGAGGCTCAGTCCCACAATTTTTTTTACGTGTCCTCAGAGTGAGCCCATACATATGTGTGTCAATTTTGGTGAAAATATCTCAATTCGCTGCGGAGTTATAGACATTTATATGAAAAAACACGAAAAAAATGACTGACACATGACTTTGATTGGAAATTAGTACCCCTAAACATCAATATTTTCGCATTTGGGCATTGGCGTATAGCTATCGACCTATGTTTCCAAACTTCTGACGGTGGTTTCGTCTCGATCGGACTAGCGGTTTCAAAGATATAGCCAAATGTTTTTTAAGCGCTAAATCACAACGTTACACAAACCGTAAGGCAAAACCTAGCATGTTTGGTATCGTAGGACTCGGCAACGATTCAGGAGTCTAAAAAGATGAGTTTCGTGAAAATAAGTCGACCACACCCAAAGTTATAAGCATTTGAAAAAAAAAATTCACCACTAGGTGGCGCTGTTTCGAAACTTCTCAGGCTCATTCAGGGCATTGTGCTGATGACCCATACCACGTTTCGTAACAATCCGTTCATGCGTTCATAAAATACAGAATTTTAGCACAAAATTCAAAATGGCCGACAGCCAAAATGACCGATATGGTCAAATTGGATATCAGTCGACTCGGCATGTTGCCCTGAATCTAACGAGACCAATTGTATGATTTTTGGACAAACTGTTCAGAAGTTATAAGCAAAAATAGCCATTTTTCATATCTCCGGACCAGTAGGTGGCGCTGCGCCGAAACACAGCATGTAGCCTCAGGTCATGCTTGTGAGTACATGTACCAAGTTTGGTCTGAATACGATAAACCGTTGCGGAGATACGGCCTTACGACTGTTTTTGCTAGCGCTACGTAAAATGTATTTGTGCGTTTATCGAAAACGGTTTGACGAATCCATTTGAATTCCATAACTTTTTGTCAGCACTACCTGAAGATGATCTGGTTCAATTTTCGTGCAAATCGGACAAACCGTCTAGGACGAGTTCGAAAAAGTAGCTTTTTTTGAAAATTCAAGATGGCGGCCATATTTTTATGACGGAAAATGACGTCATAGGGTGCAATCGAATCGCCATGAGCTCAGGAATCAGAGGAAAAAAGAATTTCGCTGATTGGCCTTTTGGTTCAAAAGTTATTAGCAAAATAAAAGTGAAACTTTGGACAGGTGGTGGCGCTAGAGGGAATGACTTAGAAACACCAAAATTGGTGTATTTAATGTTGAGACGGTCCTCTATCAGAATGTCAAACCAAAACAACTTTCCCGCAATCGGTTCTATGGGCTGTCATAGACTCCCAGTCGGAAAAATGAAGAATAATAATAATAATAATAATAATAATAAGAACGCGAACGAAAACAATAGGTGCCTCCGCACCTTCGGTGCTTGGCCCCTAATAATAAGAAACGGAACAGATACAATAGGTGCCTCCGCACCTTCGGTGCTTGGCCCCTAAATATAGCTGCAAGCAGCCATTACCGGGGCCAAGCAGAATAAGACGACAAGACATGCCAACATGTCTGCAAGTGTCAGACCAACTGCAACAATGAGCAATTAAAGACATTTAAAGAGGATTTTTGGCAAAATGCCTGAAAAATCATAGAAACAATAATTAAAAATATGATTTGATGGATTATCACTTTCGACCAATAGGTGGCGCAGTTACAAAACTGATGTGATGTGGTCAGAGTGAAGTTACAATGACACATACAAAGTTTGGTGTCAATATGTCAAGGCATTGCAGAGATAAAGCCTGAATTAGTGCTATTAGCATTATGCCTCAACTTTGCTGCTGCGCTATACGAAAACGGTTTCGTCTATCGACACGAAATCCATAACTTTTAGTCGGCACGGTCTGGAGATGATACGATTCGATTTTGGTGAAAATCGGACAAACGGTCTAGGAGGAGTTTGAAAAAGTAGGTTTTGAATGAAAATCAAGATGGCGGACAAGAAGTTTGACCAAATAAGGAAAATTTGGTATCTATGTTCTCGGCTTGACCCAAGGAATCTATAAAGACCAGTGGCATTTACATAGGCTGATGTATTCAAAAGTTATTAGCAGTTTTGGAAATGTTGTTATAACTTTTGACCACTAGGTGGCGCTGTCTCTAAATATTTTGGGTACCTTCAGGGGATGGTGCTGATGGCACATTCTGAGTTTCGTAATATTACACCAATGCATTTGTTAAGTATAGCATTTTATTTCACAAAACTGCATTGAAGTCAATGGGAATTTCATGTTTTGTTCTATTATAGCGCCACCAAGAGGCTCAGTCCCACCATTTTTTTTATGTGTCCTCAGAGTGAGCCCATACATATATGTGTCGATTTTGGTGCAAAAATCTCAATTTGCTTCGGAGTTATAGACATTTATATGAAAAAACACGTAAAAAATGACTGACACATGACTTTGATTGAATATTACTACCCCTAAACATCAATATTTTCGCATTTGGGCATTGGCGTATAGCTATCGACCTATGTTTCCAAACTTCTGACGGTGGTTTCGTCTCGATCGGACAATCGGTTTCGAAGATATAGCCTACTGTTTTTTAAGCGCTAAATCACAACGCTACACAAACCGTAAGGCAAAACCTAGCATGTTTGGTATCGTTGGACTCGGCAACAATTCAGGAGTCTAATGAGATGAGTTTCGTGAAAATAAGTCGACCACACCCAAAGTTATAAGCATTTGAAAAAAAAAATTCACCACTAGGTGGCGCTGTTTCGAAACTTCTCACACTTCTTCAGGACATCGTGCTGATGACCCATACCAAGATTCGTAACAATCCGTTCATGCATTGTTAAAATACAGCATTTTAGCACAAAATTCAAAATGGCCGACAGTCAAAATGGCCGATATGGCAAAATTGGATATCAGTCGACTCGGCATGTCGCCCTGAATCTAACAAGACCAATTTTATGATTTTTGGACAAACTGTTCAGAAGTTATAAGCAAAAATAGCCATTTTTCATATCTCCGGACCAGTAGGTGGCGCTGCGCCAAAACACAGCATGTTGCCTCAGGTCATGCTTGTGATGACTTGTACCAAGTCTGGTCTGAATACGATAAAGCGTTGCGGAGATACACCCTTACGACTGTTTTTGCAGCCGCTACGTAAAATTAGTTTGAGTGTTTATCGAAAACGGTTTGACGAATCAATTTGAATTCCATAACTTTTGGTCAGCACTGCCTGAAGAGGATCTGGTTCAATTTTCGTGCAAATCGGACAAACCGTCTAGGACGAGTTCGAAAAAGTAGGTTTTTAGAAAAATTCAAAATGGCGGCCATATTTATATGACGGAAAATGACGTCATAGGGTGCAATCGAATCGGTATGAGCTCAGGAAACAGAGGAAAAAATAATTTTGTTGATTGGCCTTACGGTTCAAAAGTTATTAGCATAATAAAAGTGAAACTTTGGACAGGTGGTGGCGCTAGAGGGAATGACTTAGAAACACCAAAATTGGTGTATTTAATGTTGGGAATGTCCTCTATCAGAATGTCAAACCAAAACAACTTTCCCGTAATCGGTTCTATGGGCTGCCATAGACTCCCAGTCGGAAAAATGAAGAATAATAATAAGAACGGGAACAGATACAATAGGTGCCTCCGCACCTTCGGTGCTTGGCCCCTAATAATAATAATAAGAACCGGAACAAACACAATAGGTGCCTCCGCACCTTCGGTGCTTGGCCCCTAATAAGAACGGGAACAGATACAATAGGTGCCTCCGCACCTTCGGTGCTTGGCCCCTAAATATAGCTGCAAGCAGCAATTACCGGGGCCAAGCAGAATAAGACGACAAGACATGCCAACATGTCTGAAAGTGTCAGACCAACTGCAACAATGAGCAATTATAGACTTTAAAGAGGATTTTATGCAAAATGCCTGAAAAATCATAGAAACAATAATTAAAAATATGATTTTATGGATTATCACTTTCGACCAATAGGTGGCGCAGTTACAAAACTGATGTGATGTGGTCAGAGTGAAATGACAATGACACATACAAAGTTTGGTGTCAATATGTCAAGGCATTGCAGAGATAAAGCCTGAATAGTGCTATTAGCATCATGCCTCAACTTTGCTGCTGCGCTATACGAAAACGGTTTCGTCTATCGACACGAAATCCATAACTTTTAGTCGGCACGGTCTGGAGATGATACGATTCGATTTTGGTGAAAATCGGACAAACGGTCTAGGAGGAGTTCGAAAAAGTAGGTTTTGACTGAACATCAAGATGGCGGACAGGAAGTTCGGCCAAATAAGGAAAACTTGGTATCTATGTTCTCGGCTTGACCCAAGGAATCTATTAAGACCAGTGGCATTTCAATAGACAGATTTATTCAAAAGTTATTAGCCTTTTTGGAAATTTTATTATAACTTTTGACCACTAGGTGGCGCTGTTTCGAAATATTTTGAGTACCTTCAGGGGATGGTGCTGAAGGCACATTCTGAGTTTCGTAATATTACACCAATGCATTTGTTTAGTATAGCATTTTATTTCACAAAACTCTATTGAAATCAATGGGAATTTCATGTTTTGTTCTATTATAGCGCCACCAAGAGGCTCAGTCCCACCATTTTTTTTATGTGTCATCAGAGTGAGCCCATACATATATGTGTCGATTTTGGTGCAAAAATCTCAATTTGCTTCGGAGTTATAGACATTTATATGAAAAAACACGTAAAAAATGGCTGACACATGACTTTGATTGAATATTACTACCCCTAAACATCAATATTTTCACATTTGGGTATTAGCGTATAGTTAACAAGCTATGATTGCAAACTTCTGACGGTGGTTTCGTCTCAATCGGACAAACGGTTTCGAAGATATAGCCTAATGTTTTTTAAGCGCTAAATCACAATGCTACACAAACCGTTAGGCGAAACCTAACATGTTTGGTATCGTTGGACTCGGCAACGATTCAGGAGTCCAATGAGATGAGTTTCGTGAAAATAAGTCGATCACACCCAAAGTTATAAGCATTTGAAAAAAAAAATTCACCACTAGGTGGCGCTGTTTCGAAACTTCTCACACTCCTTCAGGACATCGTGCTGATGACCCATACCAAGTTTCGTAACAATCCGTTCATGCGTTGTTAAAATACAGCATTTTAGCACAAAATTCAAAATGGCCGACAGTCAAATTGGCCGATATGGCAAAATTGGATATCAGTCGACTCGGCATGACGCCCTGAATCTATCAAGACCAATTTTATGATTTTTGGACAAACTGTTCAGAAGTTATAAGCAAAAATTGCCATTTTTCATATCTCCGGACCTGTAGGTGGCGCTGTGCCGAAACGCAGCATGTAGCCTCAGGTCATGCTTGTGAGTACATGTACCAAGTTTGGTCTGAATACGATAAAGCGTTGCGGAGATACAGCCTTACGACTGTTTTTGCAAGCGCTACGTAAAATTTGTTCGAGCGTTTATCGAAAACGGTTTGACGAATCAATTTGAATTCCATAACTTTTGGTCAGCACTGCCTGAAGATGATCTGGTTCAATTTTGGTACAAATCGGACAAACCGTCTAGGACGAGTTCGAAAAAGTACCTTTTTAGGAAAATTCAAAATGGCGGCCATGTTTTTATGACGGAAAATGACGATATAGGGTGCAATCGAATCGTCATGAGCTCAGGAATCAGAGGAAAAAAGGATTTCGCTGATTGGCCTTACGGTTCAAAAGTTATTAGCAAAGTAAAAGTGAAACTTTGGACAGGTGGTGGCGCTAGAGGGAATGACTTAGACACACCAAAATTGGTGTACTTAATGTTGGGACTGTCCTCTATCAGAATGTCAAACCAAAACAACTTTCCCGCAATCGGTTCTATGGGCTGCCATAGACTCCCAGAGCGGAAGAAGAAGAAGAAGAATAATAATAAATATAGCTGCAAGCAGCAATTATCGGGGCCAAGCGCAAGCAGATGACAGGATATGCCAACATGGCTGAAGGTGTCAGACCATCTGCAACAATGAGCAATTAAATACATTTAAAGAGGATTTTAGGCGAAATGGCTGAAAAATCATATAAAAAGTCATTCAAAATATGATTTGATGGATTATCACTTTCGACCAATAGGTGGCACAGTTACAAATGTGATGTGATGTGGTCAGAGTGAAGTGACAATGACACATACAAAGTTTGGTGTCAATATGTCAAGGCATTGCAGAGATAAAGCCTGAATAGTGCTTTTAGCATCATGCCTCAAGTTTGCTGCTACGCTATACGAAAACGGTTTCGTCTATAGACACGAAATCCATAACTTTTAGTCAGCACAGTCTGGAGATGATACGATTCGATTTTGGTGAAAATCGGACAAACGGTCTAGGAGGAGTTCGAAAAAGTAGGTTTTGAATGAAAATCAAGATGGCGGACAGGAAGTTTGGCCAAATAAAGAAAACTTGGTATCTATGTTCTCGGCTTGACCCAAGGAATCTATTAAGACCAGTGGCATTTCAGTAGCCAGATTTATTCAAAAGTTATTAGCCTTTTTGGAAATGTTGTTATAACTTTTGACCACTAGGTGGCACTGTCTTGAAATATTTTGGGTACCTTCAGGGAATGGTGCTGATGGCACATTTTGAGTTTTGTAATATTACACCAATGCATTTGTTTAGTATAGCATTTTATTTCACAAAACTGTATTGAAGTCAATGGGAATTTCATGTTTTGTTCTATTATAGCGCTACCAAGAGGCTGAGTCCCACCATTTTTTTTACATGTCCTCAGAGTGAGCTCGTACATATGTGTGTCGATTTTGGTGAAAATATATCAATTCGCTTCGGAGTTATAGACATTTATATGAAAAAACACGTAAAAAATGACTGACACATGACTTTGATTGGAATTTACTACCCCTAAACATCAATATTTTCGCATTTGGGCATTGGCGTATAGCTATCGACCTATGTTTCCAAACTTCTGAAGGTGGTTTCGTCTCGATCGGACTAGCGGTTTCGAAGATATAGCCAAATGTTTTTTAAGCGCTAAATCACAACGCTACACAAACCGTAAGGCAAAACCTAGCATGTTTGGTATCGTGGGACTCGGCAACGATTCAGGACTCTAATGAGATGAGTCTCGTGAAAATAAGTCGACCACACCCAAAGTTATAAGCATTTGGAAGCATTTGGGAAAAAAAATTCACCACTAGGTGGCACTGTTTCGAAACTTCTCAGGCTCCTTCAGGGCATCGTGCTGATGATCCATTCCGAGTTTTGTAACGATACGTTCACGCGTTCATAAAATACAGCATTTTAGCACATAATTCAAAATGGCCGACAGCCAAAATGGCTGATCGGGGAAAATTGGATATCAGTCGACTCAGCATGATGCCCTGAATCTAACGAGACCACTTTTATGATTTTTGGACAAACCATTCAGAAGTTATAAGCAAAAATAGCCATTTTTCATATCTCCGGACCAGTAGGTGGCACTGTGCCGAAACGCAGCATGTTGCCTCAGGTCATGCTTGTGATGAGATGTACCAAGTTTGGTCTTAATATGATAAAGTGTTGAGGAGATACTGGCTTGTGTCTGTTTTCGCAAGCGCTACGTAAAATTTGTTTGCGCGGTATTCGAGAACGGTTTGATGAATCAACACGAATTCCATAACTTTTTGTCGGCATGGTCTGAAGATGATCTGATTCAATTTTCGTGGAAATTGGAGCAACGGCCTAGGAGGAGTTTGAAAAAGTAGGTTTTTCGGAAAATTCAAAATGGCGGAAAAATTATTATGACGAAAAATGACGTCATAGGGTGCAATCGAATCGCCCTGAGCTCAGAAATCAGAGGAAAAAAGAATTTTGTTTCTAGCCCTTGTGGTTCAAAAGTTATTAGCATAAACATGAGTGAAACTTTGGACAGTTGGTGGCGCTAGAGGGAATGACTTAGACACACCAAAATTGGTGTATTTAATGTTGGGACTGTCCTCTATCAGAATGTCAAACCATTACAACTTTCCCGCGATCGGTTCTATGGGCTGCCATAGACTCCCAGTCGGAAGAAGGAAGAATAATAATAATAATAATAATAATAAGAACGGGAACGAAAACAATAGGTGCCTCCGCACCTTCGGTGCTTGGCCCCTAATAAGAACGCGAACGGATACAATAGGTGCCTCCGCACCTTCGGTGCTTGGCCCCTAATAATAATAATAAGAAACGGAACAGATACAATAGGTGCCTCCGCACCTTCGGTGCTTGGCCCCTAATAATAATAAGAAACGGAACAGATACAATAGGTGCCTCCGCACCTTCGGTGCTTGGCCCCTAATAAATATAGCTGCAAGCAGCAATTACCGGGGCCAAGCAGAATAAGACGACAAGACATGCCAACATGTCTGAAAGTGTCAGACCAACTGCAACAATGAGCAATTAAAGACATTTAAAGAGGATTTTAGGCGAAATGGCTGAAAAATCATGTAAAAAGTGATTCAAAATATGATTTAATGGATTGTCACTTTTGACCAAAAGGTGGCGCTGTTACGAAATTGATGTGGTGTGGTCAGAGTAAGGAGACAGTGACACATACAAAGTTTTGTGTCAATATGTCAAGGCATTGCAGATATAAAGCCTGAATAGTCATTTTGGCATCATGCCTCAACTTTGCTGCTGTGCTATACGAAAACGGTTTCATCAATCGACACGAAATCCATAACTTTTTGTCGGCACAGTCTGGAGATGATACGATTCGATTTTGGTGAAAATCGGACAAACGGTCTAGGAGGAGTTCGAAAAAGTAGGTTTTGAATGAAAATCAAGATGGCGGACAGGAAGTTTGGCCAAATAAGGAAAACTTGGTATCTATGTTCTCGGCTTGACCCAAGGAATCTATTAAGACCAGTGGCATTTCAATAGCCAGATGTATTCAAAAGTTATTAGCCTTTTTGGAAATTTTGTTATAACTTTTGACCACTAGGTGGCGCTGTCTTGAAATATTTTGGTTGCCTTCAGGGGATGGTGCTGATGACACAATCTGAGTTTCGTAATATTACACCAATGCATTTGTTTAGTATAGCATTTTATTTCACAAAACTGTATTGAAGTCAATGGGAATTTCATATTTTGTTCAATTATAGCGCCACCAAGAGGCTCAGTCCCACAATTTTTTTTACGTGTCCTCAGAGTGAGCCCATACATATGTGTGTCAATTTTGGTGAAAATATCTCAATTCGCTTCGGAGTTATAGACATTTATATGAAAAAACACGAAAAAAATGACTGACACATGACTTTGATTGGAAATTAGTACCCCTAAACATCAATATTTTTGCATTTGGGCATTGGCGTATAGCTATCGACCTATGTTTCCAAACTTCTGACGGTGGTTTCGTCTCGATCGGACTAGCGGTTTCAAAGATATAGCCAAATGTTTTTTAAGCGCTAAATCACAACGCTACACAAACCGTAAGGCGAAACCTAGTATGTTTGGTATCGTAGGACTCGGCAACGATTCAGGAGTCTAAAAAGATGAGTTTCGTGAAAATAAGTCGACCACACCCAAAGTTATAAGCATTTGAAAAAAAAAATTCACCACTAGGTGGCGCTGTTTCGAAACTTCTCAGGCTCATTCAGGGCATTGTGCTGATGACCCATACCACGTTTCGTAACAATCCGTTCATGCGTTCATAAAATACAGAATTTTAGCACAAAATTCAAAATGGCCGACAGCCAAAATGACCGATATGGTCAAATTGGATATCAGTCGACTCGGCATGTTGCCCTGAATCTAACGAGACCAATTGTATGATTTTTGGACAAACTGTTCAGAAGTTATAAGCAAAAATAGCCATTTTTCATATCTCCGGACCAGTAGGTGGCGCTGCGCCGAAACACAGCATGTAGCCTCAGGTCATGCTTGTGAGTACAAGTACCAAGTTTGGTCTGAATACGATAAACCGTTGCGGAGATACGGCCTTACGACTGTTTTTGCTAGCGCTACGTAAAATGTATTTGTGCGTTTATTGAAAACGGTTTGACGAATCCATTTGAATTCCATAACTTTTTGTCAGCACTACCTGAAGATGATCTGGTTCAATTTTCGTGCAAATCGGACAAACCGTCTAGGACGAGTTCGAAAAAGTAGCTTTTTTTGAAAATTCAAGATGGCGGCCATATTTTTATGACGGCAAATGACGTCATAGGGTGCAATCGAATCGCCATGAGCTCAGGAATCAGAGGAAAAAAGAATTTCGCTGATTGGCCTTACGGTTCAAAAGTTATTAGCAAAATAAAAGTGAAACTTTGGACAGGTGGTGGCGCTAGAGGGAATGACTTAGAAACACCAAAATTGGTGTATTTAATGTTGAGACGGTCCTCTATCAGAATGTCAAACCAAAACAACTTTCCCGCAATCGGTTCTATGGGCTGCCATAGACTCCCATGGCGGAAGAATAATAATAATAATAATAATAATAATAATAATAAGAAACGGAACAGATACAATAGGTGCCTCCGCACCTTCGGTGCTTGGCCCCTAATAATATAAAAAGTGCAACTTATTTCTTGAAAAAAATTATTCCCATACTGGCATTTGGGTTATGTGCCTTCACTGCTTTTCTAAAACGTGGAAAAGAAAAGATAAAAATAAATAAATAAATAAATGAAGATGTGTGCAGACTTTTGATTGGTAGTGTAAATGGGTAAGTTGTGAAAGCTTGTTTATATCCTACCATTTGGTTTATCCTCATGTGCTGTAACCTTGAATGTGTATGAGGATTCTTGCTCTCTGTCCAGTTCCCACTTCAAAGACAGGTATCCTTGTACAGGATCCACAGCTACAGGACAGTTTTGGTCTTCAATAGAGTACCTAAAGGGATCATTAGATTAAATGTCAGTCTTACTTCCATCTGTTTACTCTATAACCTTTACGACGGTACAGCAGAACACAGAAAGCCTTTCATCTTTTTTGATACATGAATAAAAATACAGTTCAGTTAATACCGTATTTTGAAACCGGCACTATCTGGATCCCTTGCTGAAACAGCTCCAATGCGCGGGTTCTTGAAGGGGCCCTCGTAGATGCTGAACGTGTATTCAGTTTGGCTGAAAACAGGTGGTTCGTCGACATCAATTACATTGATGGAAACTTCGGCTCTCTTCAGCAGGTTTGGTCCTCGGTTATCTGCTTTTGTAGACACTGTGTGCTCGTCCACGTTTACACTAAAAGTGTACGTCTTTACTTTTTCATAGTCAAGAGGCTGTAAGTGATTGGAAAGACAAATTAGCAAAATAACAATAAAGGCACAAGAGCTTCAATTTCAACTTTGATTCAAATCAAGCATTGCTCAGTCTTAAGTATTCATATCCCCCTCCCTCTGTCATCAGTAACATCACATTACTTAAAACCAGTTTATATTGCTCTAATGCTTTGCCAAGAAAGCTTCTCTTCAATTTGGAAAACAGAACAATTACATGTATTAAACATCAATCACTGGTTACATTTACTATAGAACACATGGCAATGGAAAAACTTTCATAGCTTCTTTAGCAAGAAAGAGCACTGGAGTCTATTTGGAAATGTGGTGCCCCTTTAGAATGCTTTTTATTTATTTATTGATTGATTGATTTTATGGGGGATCTTAAGTAGAGAATTTAAGGATTAAGTTTCCTCCTGATAGTTAACCCTGTTCAGACATATGCCTCCATTTTTGTTACTTTGCATTCTTATATAATAGGACATGCTGGAAATGTTTATTATTAAACTGAAGTACTTCATATATTAATCTGCAGGCATGTTCAGAATTAAAATGCACCAGTCATACAATAGAACTCATAAATTGATTATTTTTAATATTTGGGTATTAATTATTTATTTCAGGTATTATTATTTTTGGATCTGTAAAATGCAGATTACATTAAGTATGGCAGTATGTTTTTCACACTGTATTGTTGTAAAATACTTTGTGCTAGACTGTGTTTTTGAGTAATAAGGAAAAAAATAAAAAATCAGCATTCTTAAAAAAACAAGTTGGTCAATAACCAAGTATTAAAGCTTGAAATACTCACCACTTTGAGGCTAAGAATTCCATCTTTCTCATTATTTCGTTTGATGCCAAACATTTCACCATATCGCTGGTGTATAGTAAAAGTTGGATCTTTGTTTTGTGTCTCGTCTTTGTCCTCGACCTCTAATGTGCCAATTATAAATCCGATTTCGCTGTCTTCTTTCACATTAAAATGGTATTTTCCTGCAGGAAAAAAATACGTTCTGTTGGCACTGACTCTAAAAGTACTCTAGTCTAACACGCAGTGAGTCTTTACAAAATATTCAGTTACAGTTTTTAAGTTGACTTACCTGTCTTGAATGTGGCAATGTTGTCATTTATGTCAGTAATGTTGATAGTCACAATGGTAGTAGCAGAATACCCATTAATATTTCCTGGTATATCTTTGGCATGTATAGCAATTAGGTACTGACTCTGTTTCTCACGGTCAAGGTCACTTATCAATGTACGGATTTCACCTACAAAAAAAAATAAAATAAATAAATAAATAAATAAATAAATATATATATATACATAAAAAAATACTGGATTTTTTTTTATACTAGTTTCCAATAAGGATCAATAAGGATCATGTGACACTAAAGACTGGAGTAATGATGCGGAAAATTTCCTGAATGCCTTCATAGGAATAAGTTACATTTTTTTAGATAGATTAAAATTAAAATAAATAAATTGTAAACAGTTTAAATTGTAAAAATATTTCAATTTAAAATGAATGAGCATAAAATACTTAATTTAAAAACGTAGAGTAGAGTGGAGTAGGGTAGAGTGTGTATATACTGTAAATATACCTTTATTGTTGATGTTGAAGAGGTCTGTCCCATTTAGCAGTCTGTACTCAATCTTTCCATTTGGAGTGGTGGGATCATCAGCATCAGTCGCATTTACTGTCATTACTAACAATCCTACAAACATAATGTAAACATAAACACAAAAATAAAAATCATAGTAGTTACTTTTTCTTAGTGTAACTTAATAGTTTTGATATAGATAAATGTGAGAAGTGTACTTATTTTTTATCTTTTTTATCTTGCATAAAATAAAATAATGCTGTTATTTTGTATTGTTTTAGAGTACTGCAACATCCACATTTCATAAATCCATGAATTTAAGCTCAAGTAATACCATATCATCTGTCTTTATATTGGTGAATGTGTTTTGTGGTCCAGGGTCACATACTGTATGGCCTCCATGAAAAAAAAAAGGAAAAGAACATATGATACTCTGTTACCTGCTGTAGAGGACTCGCTGATAGATCCAGAGAGGTCAGGTGGAAAAACAGGTATATTGTCATTAACATCCATGACTACTATAACAAATGTAAAAACTTCGTCCATCTGCTGGTTGTTTTTAATGTTGATTAATGAAGCCTTGAGCGTGTATTTACTTTTCTTCTCCCGGTCCAGCTTTTCATGGACAAAGACATCCCCATTGTCATTTACAGAAAAAATGTCATTAGCACCTTCTCCAGAGAGAAGGTATCTTGTGTCCACAGAGAAAAGTGTATTATCTAGCTAAAAAGAGAAAGGAAGTGAAAAGAGGGATATAAAAAAGAAAGCTTAATGTCAAACAAAGATGATAAAGATTCTGTTCATTAGGCCTTTTTTTAAACTATATATAGTAACACCTCAGAAGACTCTTCAATAACCTTTGATGTAAATTTGAAAAAGCAGTTGATTAGCATAATATTCAAACTAGCACTATGGTTTAGAACCATACCTTTCCAATTGTTTGTTTTTGTTTTTGTTCCAAAGGTGTTTCCTCATTCACATAAAGTTTATTCCATGTCCAAGCTCTCTTATGTCTTTGGAGTACTGTGCTCGGCATGGAGGGTGTTTTCAGAGCTTGCTGGACATCAGCTCCCATGCTGAGTGTACATAACATGACCATGATACCTGCCCAGCATCCAGGCTCAGTCATCTGCCTCCAGGCAGACAGTTTCATCATCTGTGGACCATATAAATGGAACAACAAAACATAAATATATACATTAATTCATGTCTTTCAAACATGGTTACTTTAGCCTCAAAATGTGTTTAATATTGCGAAGAAAGAAAGAAAGTCCTTAATTATTATACTAACATTTTAAATTAATTAATTGATACAATGCAATTATTGTGTACAGACATGTTTTTACATTGTACTTAAATGTAACCCCCCCCCCCCGCATGTAACCACAGCTGTAATTAATTTATGTAATATACATCAATGTTGACTTAAACCTTAACCCACCCTTAAACCTACACACACTGTAAAGAAAAAGTTGCTGCCTTATTTTTTATTATTATTTTTTTTTTTAAGTACGATCAACTTGGATGTTTAAAGGGGTGGCATAATGCCCTTTTCACAAGATGTAAAATAAGTCTTTGATGTCCCCAGAGTGTGTATGTGAAGTTTCAGCTCAAAATACCCCACAGATATTTTTATATAACATGTTAAAATTGTACATTTTTGATGGTGAGCAAAAACGCACAGTTTTGTGTCTGTTCCTTTAAATGCAAATGAGCTGCTGCTCCCAGCACAGAGGGCGGAGCTTCAACAGCTTGCACTCACACCAGTGACTCACACCTGTACGAGTCATCCAAAAATATTTTAATGATATTCGGGTCGCGGTCAGTCGGGTTGTTTGAAATAAAGATGGCAATTAAACCTTTGTAATTTATATAGTACAAGAGAGCATATGAGCGGAGTGGAGCGGTGAGAATCTCCGCTCATCACTCACGGAACTGTTCACCCCTCCGCTCCCCCGCTCAAAGCTCCGCTCATCATCGCTCAGCGCTCAACGCAGTTTGCTCCGCGCTCCACTCAAATCGCCCCCCCCGCGCGCTCCAAAAAAGGGGAAAAAAAATCTACATGTATATCACTTTTGGCTTAGACTACAGCCTTACCTCCAAAAGAACTGAGCAACAACAACATTTTTCAAATACTAATGTTTTATTTCAAATTACAAATTAGGCCTATGTAAGAAGGAATATAGCCTACACAAAGTCCTGTAAAATTAAACGAAAAAATGGGCCTAATAATATAAATAACAATTATATATATAAAAAAATATAGCCTACATAAAAATTTTAAAAGTAAATTTACTATTAGGCCGGAATTTTGATAAGTGAACTTTTGCGCAACTCACACGATTAAAATTTAAATGGGCTTAGCCTATATCCATTGTACACACAAACTGCTGTAAAATAAAACGAATAAATAGGCCTAATAATATAAATAAAATTTACATAAACAAAAATATAAAAAAATATACGTAAACGTTTTAAAAGTAGGCTAAATTAACTATTAGGCCAACATTCTTATAACTGAACTTTTGCACAGCGCACATGATTAAAATTTAAATGGGCTTGTAGGCTATCAATTGTTTGAATATTACGCTATATTTAATTTACACTTTGTTACAAGTTACCGTATTCAATCTGCTAACCTTTTGCTTTCTTCCCAGCGTGTTCACATAGCACACTGCATGTTTTCAAGAGATGTGTCTTTTTAGATTCCAAAATGAATCTTTACTGACTGAAACGATGTCTCCAAATTCGTTTTCTTCTACCATATTATAGTTAGTTTTATAGTACACCTGTATGACTTCTTATTTTCCTTTTTGAAGTAGCCTACTTTTTTAACTCCATTATTGAGCCGGGTTTTGACTGAAAATAGAATCCATCTTGCAGTCATCAACAGTAGACTGAGTCAGGCTAGACTGAGCATGCTTCAGAATCGTGGTGTGCACGGAGCGAAATTGGAGGGGGAAATAGGGCGACGCTCCGTCCTTTTAAAAATGCCGCTCTGCGCTCTGTCCAAGATCCACCCGCTCGGGCTCCTTGCTCGCTCCCGCTCCACTCCGCTCACATGCTCCACAATTTTCTATGAAATACATAGGCCTACACTTTAATGGCTGAATAACTGGCGCGAAGATGACACACGAACTCAGTCTGCAGGTAGAGATGGAGGCGGCAAGAGAAAATGTGTAGACTGGGGAGTGCCCATTTGCCGAAATAATGAAAGATGATGACCAAAGTGCTGGCTTTGTCAGGTGTACTTCTTGCTATGCATTTACTACAGTACTTTTAAAAAATGCGGGTCGGGTACAATATTTTCTTTTTTTTTGCGGTCCGAGTTGCGGGCGGGTTAGTTGAAAACGTCGGTCAGGTGCGGGTTGTTTATACATTGACCCGCGCATCACTGACTCACACAGACATGCACTGAATTTCAAAAACTTTTAGCCTTTTATGTTCAAACCGGATTCAGACAATGATGGAGAGACTCAAGAAAAAGAGTGACAACATGTAGAAGCAACAGGACATTTCTGATTGGTTAGTTGATGAATTTATGTAGCTTACAGTATGTGTTGTTATCTTTTAGTCATTGGTTAGCATATCTGTCTTGATAATCTATAAATCGTGCTCAGGGGCGGGGTTTATGTAAATTTTAGGATTGATGATGTCACTATCCCTGGAGGAATGTCCTGTAGTCCCTACCAGCCGTTTGTTGTAGTCCTTAAAAAGCGATTTCTTTAAAAGCAAATATCTTCCTTTGCTTTGAACTTTGAGCATTGTAGCTTTGCAGATGTTGTTTATATTACACATTAACTAAAGTTAAAAAAGTGAAATCATAATCAACCATCCCTTTAACTTATTTCAACTAAAATTGCATTAAACTGACTCTTAAAAAAAAATTAGTTGAATCTTGTACAACTTGTAATTGTAAAAAAGTTTGCTTAAAGGTATAGCGGAGGATCTTTCCAAATTTTAGATAAGACCCGCCCTCTCCACTTTTTGAAAAGTTTGATTGATTCACCAGAATGATTGACAATTAGGAGGACCAATAGTTTAGGTTACCCACCAGGAAGTAAAACATCCTCCGCTATACCTTTAACTTATTTTGATGTTGTCATAACTTATTGTTCATATACATTTTTACAGTGCATACCACCAAACCTGTCCCTAACCTAAGCAGTATCACACCTCATAGCAGCAAGTGTTTTTAGGTAAACACAATACAAGTACAATATATTGTACCTAAACAACTTTTTTGATGTTAAAGACATCTAATATAAAGTGTGACTGAAAGAAAGAAATCCATTGTTATCTCCGACTATAAAAACCCTTCATTAAATTGTCAGTCTCATTAGGATTCCTCCTGTCGCACAATCTTTCGACTGCATGCTTTTAAATCATGGGAAACTGCACACTCTGTGTGACACTGTAAAAGCCTATACTAATACATTATCCAGACTACTATGTGCCTGAAAAATTCAGAGGATATTCCAATCCCAGATAACACGCTTTAGCTTGATGGACCATTCTTATGTTAGACTCATTTAGATGATTATATTAAGATGAGGTGGATTATGCTTCTTAAGTGTTCCCAACTTGCTAAATCTTTGCTTGAGGGTTTTGCTTGAGACTCTTCCACTCAAAATGATTACTTTCACATAAGGTATAAAATGCCATCACTTCATAACAACGGGTTCAGAAATGTACTACACTTTGAGTTCATTCCTACTCAGATGTTCCTGTTTATTCATGTTTATTCATGTCTGATTTAAAAAATAAAATACATGTGTCACATGATCCTCACGAAATTATTCTAATATGCTGATTTGCTGCTCAAGAAACATTTATTGTTATTATCAATGTTTGAAGGACAAAAGGGAAATGCTGTTCACTATCCACTATTTTGCTAAGCTATAACATTCAAAACAGTTATTATACTTAAATAACTTAATAAATAACTTATTTTCGGCAAATGTAAATGTCAAAATGCCAATGTCCGAGTACAATACACTCAATAGTTCAATGGGATTCTATATAGAACACTAGGATTCTTGACTCAGTTTTGAAGAACTTTTTATGCCAAAAAAGTTGAAATGTATAAATTAAATGAAGTCAAAAATATTTTTGTGTTTAATGGGTTATTTCAGATTAAAAAAAAAAAAAAGTTTTTTAAGTATGTTTGAGTTATTTAATTCATAAAAATGAAAAAAAACAAAAAAAAAAAAAAAAAAAACAAACAAGTAAAAACAATAGTTAATTAAAACTTTTAAGAGTATACTTTTATTGTATAAGTAGTGTTCCATAAGTGCTAATATTTGATGTAACATATCACTGGATGTAACAGCACACTTGTCTGTGTTTGCTAAACTAAATTCCAAATGCTGATTCTGCTTTGGCTTTCTGTTGGTTTCACTGGCACAAAATATTGGACAAGCCATATTGTTTTCTAAATGTTGGTAACTCTATTTTAACTTCTTGTCTGTATAAACTTTTGACGGGCTTGTGTCTATCGCTCATATTCAGTAAGAAGCACTTCTGGTTCTGTTATATTGTGCAATATTAAAAACAACAGCCTTACTGCAGTTTAGTTCTAAAACTCTCTCGTCCTTCATTTCTATTACATTTTTGCCTAGGAAACAGAGTAGATAATTTCCAATCAAACAAGTCTGAAGTTAACCATCACATATTTTTCTTCTTATTCCCTACCACCTCTTTCAGCATAAAGATTTTTTTTTTAATTTAATGCAGTGCTATCAACAGCTTTCTAGCTGAGACTCATTATAGTCTCATTACATTGACACTGAAGCGGTTAATACAAACATTGTTCTTATCATTTGGCATTTCTAAAAAGAACACCATTTCCAAAGCAATTGTTGTTTAAACCAGTCATTTGAAAGTCTTTCTGTGTATGTGTATATGTGTGTGTGTGTGTGTGGGCTTTAGATTAAAATAGGTTTAATCATGGAGCAGCTTCCAGCAATCTGCAATCTGCCTACTCTCTCCTCTAGGAAATTCAGCCTGATATACATCAACTCTCCCTCCATTATATCCCATATCTTCCATGTCACAAGTTCCAGAGACCTTTTAAAGGTGTCACTGTCTGAAGTGTGTGCATTGCACCTGTTCCCACCTCTGACTCATCTGGTACACCTCTCTTCATTTACAAGTATATGCATAGCGTCAAGCATGTTTTATATTATTTATAGACTGAACTACATGACCTTTAATAATTTGTATCATCGGCTTTCATTGTCTGATGTGATAGAACTGATTTCTGCATCTCTTAAAACATTATTCCTACAGGGGTATATGGGATGAGACATTAAGAATAACCTGTAACTGCTGTGCTGTTTCAAGAAAAAGAAGGACAGATGGTGTAAGGATTTATTATTGTTTGTCTGTCCCCAAATAAAATGTTACATCCAGTTCAACGTCTTCCCATGGGTAATCAGTGTTCCTTGGGAATTTCCTTCCTATTAGTCCAGGAAGCATCATTCAAATCAGAGTTTTTTGTTTTTTTTTGTTGTTGTAAAGATACATTTTAGAAATATGACTTAATATAATTTAAAGTAAATCACACACATACAGTATATATTATACAGTCATTAAAAGATGAAAAAAATTTGAATTAACTTCATGGCTTTGACTTGAAATATATCATTAGAAAGACAAATATATGCATAATATATATAGGCCTATATATAACATACATACAAAAATCACCTACCGGAGTCTTGGTCCCTTCAACAGTCGTTCTTGATTTGAAAATCCCTTTTTATTTTAAAGTCGAGTTATATCCTCCTCAATTTCAGGTCAGCGGTGTCTGTTTCCAGCTGCATGTGAACCTGTCTGAGCTCCAACAGAGCTGCTCACTGGACAATCAGGCCACTCCAGTGGCAAAAGTGATCAGCCCAGCCGTTCCTCTGGCCGCTTCCTGTTATTGTCCCAGCCTCTTTAGTCCAGCTCCAAACCCCTCTCTGGAAAATCAGATAACATTCGCAGCCCCCTGACCACCAGTAGCTCTGTGAGGCAAGTGGCGCATTACGCCACTGACGGAGGGAGAGAGAGAAAGAGAGAGAGCAAAAGAGACGGGGAGCGAGTGCAGAGAGAGAGACTGAGGGGGTCGGAGGTGGGAGATCATTAAGTTCCAGCTCGCTCCCTGAGAGGAAAGCAAAAGTGATTTATTATTCCAACCTATAGAATAAAGAGCGCGATAAACAGGTTAACGGAGTTATAGTAATCCTGGGAGATTTTCCTCAGAGTGGTATTAATTTTTTCAGAGGCTGTGACTGTCATATCTGAATCTGTGATCTTGTCTAAACGAGTAAGTGAGAAAGGGGCGGAGGGCTGGGGGACTGCGGGGTCTACTCGTGCGTTCAGAGGAGGGTAGAGTTTAGGGACTGGGACGTGCTTCGGATGTATGTATCTGTCAGAAGTGCTTAGCGTCGTGCCCCATTGATCTAAGTGGAGAGAGTCAGTTTAGTAGGATTAGTTGCAAGGAATGGCCGAGCCTTTTTGACAGAGGACCAAAGATAAATACCCCTGGGTTCTTAGACAGAGAGGCAATTGCTGAAGTGCAGCGCCCTGCTTGACATTTGCTTTTGTTTGTTTGTCTGCTCCTTGGCTTTTGTGAGGATATTCTTATTTCTTCGAATATGTCTATTGGCCTTCACTTTGGAAGACATGGCTGACACGACAGGCCTCTGGTGAAAAAGTCTGTCTGACTTTTGATCCTTTTTAGCCCTCGCTCAGACTGCCCTCCAGAACTTTTGTTAAAATTTGGTTGACTTCAAATCTGCTTTCTGTCTTTGAAGTGTAGCTACTTCTTGTCAACCTTGTGTTTTTTTTGTGTGTTTTTTTCATGTAACAAACTAAAGCATGACAACTATTTTGATTATAATAATGAGAAGAAAGAGTTTCACCCCATAGTCTGGAAATAAAAATTTCAAAATTCAAAATGGCATGAAGTGTAAAACGACTAGTGTCCTTTAGCTAACGTGACTAAAGAAACACTTCATTCTGTGATACCTGTTCAATTCAGATGGTACCTTGGAAAGTTAGACTTATAAAAGGTTACATGATTTTTTGGAGAATGAGGCAATAATTTTATGCTTATCGAATGTCTTACAGAAATGGTCAAGGTCAACTCTCTCCACATAACTTTTTTTTTTATTGAAGCTATTTTTTATGGTATTGTCACCGTAGACATACAGTGCTATACAGAACATTGCTCAGGTGTCAGGTATATTTTAAGAAATATATCATCAAGTTACATGGAACAATTATTGTATGAACTTCAATAATAATAATAATAATAATAACCTTCGTGATGGAATGGCCACATGTCCAGGATGCTCCAGCACTCCTTAACCCTACACAGGAAAAGATGACTAAGAAAAATAACACCTCTGTGGACATTTAAAATCATGATGTACTCTCTATAAAAGTATTTACATGTAATCATTTAGCAGACACTTTTATCCAAAGCGACTTACAAAGGGCCTGATCTTCCTAATGTTGTATAAGGCAAATCCGCAGGGCCGGGCAGTTCTAGCAATGTGGTCTCTTAAGATAAACTGATCATCAATCACAACTCCAAGGTTTCTGGGTGTCCTGGATGGAGTTATGGTTGAAGAACCTAGCTGAATGCAAGTTGTGATGAAGTGTTGGGCATTCTGAGACCACAAGCAGTTCTATCTTTGCAAGGTTGAGTTAAAGGTGGTGGTCCTTCATCCAGCAAGAAATGTCTGTGTCAGGCAGCCTGGAATGAGAGGTAGAGTTGTGTGTTATCAGCATTGCAGTAATATGAAAAATCATGTTTCTGAATGACATATACTAGTGATGACATGTAGAAGAGAAGTGGTCCAAGCACTGAGCCCTGAGGCACCCCAGCAGCTAGATGTTGCGACTTAGACACCTCACCCCTCTACGACACCCTAAAGGAGGTAAGATCCTGAGATGCCCTTTGTCATGAGAGTTGAGAGGAGGATCTTGTGGTTAACTGCGTCAAAAGCAGCAGACAGATCCAGGAAGATGAGTACTGATGATTTAGAAGCTGCTCTTGCCAGTCTCAGAGATATCTGAGAGCACGGCAGTCTCAGATGAGTAGCCGCTTTTGAAACCTGGTTGTTGTCCAGGAGGTTGTTCTGTGTAAGAAAGGTAGAGAGTTGGTTGAACATGACTCATTTAAGTGTTTTAGCAATAACCTTAGAGCAGGGGTTTTCAAAATGTGGGGCACGCCTCCCCAGGGGGGCACGGAGAGTGGTAAAAATTATAGCCAAATAAATAGTTTAAATTAATAAATTAAAAAAGTTTAATTGTTATTATTCTGAAAATAAGGCCTCGTTTACACTGCAGGTCTTGATGCCCAATTTACCGTCCGTTTACACGTTCTTTCAGCTGTATCTGATTCATGTGTGAATTCACTTGCCATACTATCTGAAACATTGTGCATGCTTCAAGGGTTAAATTCTCTTGCACAGATGGACGTACGAGAAATATGCTTGATGCTAGCTCTGCGATATAGGCCTATGCAAAGTTCGCCAAACATCACTATGATTTTGAGGCGGAGGAGGACGAAAAGTGCCATCTTTGCAGCCTGCGCATATGCTTCAGTTATTGTGTGCGCGAGAGATCTCAGGACTGGTGGGAGCATATTCCGTTTAAATATTGGCTTTGAAATGAATTTTAGGATGAGCAAGCCAACTTTTGATATGTTGTGTCAATGTTTGTCCACATTCCTCTCCTACGACGACGCGACGTTTTGTCGGGTCAACCGTCCCTTTGCAGATTATATATAGGGTATAGTATAGGGTTTCTCTCGTCATTAAACCGCGGAGACGTTGCCATTGGGTAAGTTGTGTCAAAAGGGAGGCCCACTGTCTTAGAAAAAAATATAAAAATATATTTCTATAAGAATAATTAAATATCTATTTAAATGGACAATAATCTCACTTAAAGCTTCTAAGCTGTGGATTTCTCATTCCAGAAGGTAAGATGAACTTTATGTTCCTCATTGTCATCTGAGACCTTTCCTTATGCCTCCTACAGGCACGGCTGTGGTGTTTAACCCTGCCGCTGTCCAGCAGACATTCTTTGCACCATCACCCACCAGACTGCATGAGACAGTGGATGCCTTGTGAAGTGTGTGCTTTAAAAATAGCAGGATCCTTGTCATCTCTCATTTGACCTGGGTGAGCAGCCAAGCACATCGAGGCCCTCCGAGAAAGCTGATGTACAGCATGTTTGAGGCGTTTGGACTGATCTTAACGAGACATTAATGTTCACTTAACGTGATCCAAAATTCACCCTGGGGCATGGGAAGGCATGTGCTTGAATCGCCCTCCTTCCACTTTAGTCTTACTGAAAATGGACCCCTTTAAAGAAATCAGACTTTTAATACTGAGTCCAAATTATTTGGTGCCACAATGGGGATGAAGCAATGAAAGCATAAAAGTCTGTAATTTTTAGCTTTGGCAACATGTCTCAGAATAATTGTGTTATGGTCATACCAGTGAAAATTTGTTTTAATAATGAAACACAAAGAACCCCTTCAAAAGCTAATGAGAAGCGCCTGAGGAATATGCATCAAATGCTTCCTGCTGTTTGCTAGACTTCAACTAAATTATGCAGTATGAAAAACACAATAGCATCAAAACTCATTCAAGTTAAAAATGTTTTAGCTTTTGATGGCGTCTGAAGTTTAAAAATGGTTTTTGATTTCTTTGTATTTGGGGAACAATGGAATCCGTATTGTAGTAATAAGTTGTCAGTATTAGAGATTCCAAACATTTTGCCTAATGCAATAACAAAGAAATAAATACATAGACATATCAAAGCCGCTTGCTAATTTACTTTTCAGGAAGCATATTAATGCTAATTTTATCACCCCATTCAAAGAGGCAGCTAGACTAACAGAGCCAGCACTGGCAATGCAACATCCAACAGCCAGTTAGTGCATTATTTTTGATGTTAAGATGTGTGAAGAGACGACCTGGAGCAGAGAACTACAAAATAAGAATGCAGCCGCAGTTGTAAGAGAAAACAGACCCGGGCGATACTTTCATGTCGCTTTCCTTGCACTCACATGTTGAATTCATTAATTCCCGGAACATATTCCCTTCAGGTTTAAGGACTTGAGAGAGTCAAAATTGCCAGAGAGTTTCATCATGGGCCTACTTGCCCTTCATACCCTTTTCAATAACAAATGGGGGAAGCATATTCAAGGGTGGGTAATCACAGTAGAGGGATTGCCTCATAGCGGAAAGCCAGAAAAAAAAGTGTGATTTCGCAAATATGATTTCAAATACAAAAAAGTGTATTTCACAAAATATTAATTGTACTTTGTAACATCAGAATCAAAATATAAGAAGTGAGGTGAAAGATTGAGTGCTTCCGTTCCCCTGTGACTACGTTCGGGTGTGAGATTCACATAGGAAGGGCTGTTAAGCACGACATCGGTGACATGCTACCGGAATTAGTCACGCGGAATGTATCATATTTCATTTTTTATATCTGATGTCACAACCCCATGTATGGTATACAGAGTACTACGCCCACCGTGATTAGTAATGCCAGCTTCAAAGTCATTCTCCCCTCCTACACCTTTCCAAAATGGAGAGGTCTGCTAATCCCATCACTTCAGTCCTAATCAAGCAGCTCCAGCCCTGCAGTAATTTCCGTAGCGTCAGCCCCAGCTTCCTCCCAGGCCCAAACTAATCTTCGGCTCATGTCCTGTGTTTGAGCCTTCAGAAACATAGCTGCAGAGGCTTGGACCAGCACCCCTGAACTTTTAATCACTGCACAGATTTGTGCTTTGCTAACCGATTACACACACGTGCTGAAACATGCTGTTAAAGGGCAGGGATGGCGCAATTGAAAGCACATTTTGGTCACCTTGGTGCTCATGGCAGGTAATCGGGGACAATGATGAAAAACAATTAGGTTTGTGAAGTCGATTTTTTTTTTTTTTTTCATAACTCTTCTTAGCTGAGGGGCTAATGCTATTTGGACTTGAAGCACACATTTCACACAGAGACAAATTTTTGTCAAGTCTCCTGTGTGTAATCATCTCAGCGTGCGCAGAAAGAAACATTCTCAACTGGCCAGCTGTGTTGGATCCATGGGATTTCCATTCTGTCAACAGGAAGCTCAAGGTTAGGGGTTTAAATGGGGATGTTGCTACTGTTTCAATAGGAGGAAGTGAATTGACCTGAGGCTGAATGAGACATTCCTTAGCCTGAAGAGAAACGCAATTCCAGTTCACTGGGGACTTTGAGCTCTGTCTAGGCTTTTTTTTAGCACCTTTAATTCCTTATTCATTATCATTTCGATCAGTTTTTTTTTTTTTCACAGAAGCAACCATAAATTTCAGATTGAAAGAGGTTCGGTATTTTTACTTGTTCAATTAGTCTCATTGTGGTTCCAAGAATGAATCAAACTTAAATTCCCTCCAAACAATGCATAAAAATTGTGCACACCCGTGGATTTTTTTTCCCCTTATGTAATAAAATAATATTCTGGGTTCAATACAAGCTAAGCTCAATCAACACTACATATGTGACCCTGGATCACAAAACCAGTCACAAGTAGCACGGGTATATTTGTGGCAATAGCCAACATTGTATGGGTAAAAATTATCGATTTTTCTTTTATGTCAAAAATCATTAGGATATTAAGTAAAGATAATGTTCCATGAAGATATTCATAAATTTCCTACCATAAATATATAAAACATTTATTTTTGTGAGTGAATGCAGCACAATCGCGAACATAAATGGAAGGCGATCAAAGGCGATTTTCTCAATTAGTTGTATCTGGGCCAAATATAGGTCCTATCCTAACAAACCATACATCAATGGAAAGCTTATTTATTCATCTTTCATATGATGTATAAATCGCAATAAAAAAAAAGACCCATGTGACTGATTTTGTGGTCCAGGGTCTATGTGGTCTATGTCATAATGTTCATTACACTGAAAATTCATTTTGACTTGTCCCTCCTTTTGTAAAAAAATAAAAAAAAAAAAAATAATAATAATTCAGGGTTATATTGACGCTCTTAAAATGGGAGTGAATGAGGCCAATTTTTGGAGGACAGAAATATGAAGCTTATAGTTTTATAAGATTCCATTAATTCTTCTGTAAAACAATGTGTACTATTCAAGCTGTAAAATTGTTCTAGTCATTTTTATGTTGTCATGGCTGTCGAGTTAAAATAGGATACAACTTTACACAGAAGAGGTTAGTACAATTTTTTCAACAAATGATGGTAACATCATATTGTTTACATATTGTGGTTACACTAAATGACATTTTAATATGTTAACTATTATGGATTGGCCCCATTCACTTCCACTGTAAGTGCCTCATTGTAAACCTCTCGTTTAAAAGAAAAGGAAGGTCAAGTTTAAGTTTTTTTTTGTCATCAACATTATGCCACAAGTGCTGAGTTGAACCCGCATTGAACCCAGAATATACTTTTAATAGTTATCTGATTTAAAATGAGATGATAGGCAAATGATTTAATAAAGCTCTTCCTTTCTTTCTCTTCTTTCTTTATCCCCTGTATGCCCTGTTTATCTGCTTATGCTTTCACTGGTAGCTTTGGTTTAATCTATAGCCTTAAGAACAAATTTAGTGGCCCAGTCATTAAAAACGCAGTGTTCAGGAACTTCCATCTGGACGATGGGTGACAGGGGGTCATGTTGTTAGACAACACCCCACCCTCTTGCAAATCTGCACTCTTTGTATTTTCTTTCTCTATGAAGTATAACCAACCTCGTTGTTAAAAACGACAAAGTTGTCATCTCAGATCTTCTGCTGCTATAAGGAAGATAACAAATACAGCTGAATATCAGGTGGGCAAACCTAACAGATATTTTCTCTACACATTTGTTTAGGCTTTACCCTGTTTAGAGGAAAGGGTTTGTTTTACAGAGTCATTGGCGATTTTTGATTTTTTTTAAAGGCGAACGACCTGAGAGTACACACTTCACATTTTCTGAAAATGTTCTCAGGCCACATTTTGAGGAAGCGTTTCCTGAAGGGCCCCATTTGCCGCTATACTGAGAACTGAGTCAGTGCAATCCAGCGTATAGCTCTAAAAGCCTCTGTAACCTCGAGTCACTTGCTGGCAGATGATTGTTTTCTGAGGGAGCGTAATTTGGTTGAAGCGCCTTGCCTTATAAGAGATGGACGGGATCAGCTCAGATATCCATTAGTAAAGACTTTCTAAGCCTGTTATTAGGGAGAGGGGGATCTATTATACGATATCAGGGAGATTTTGAGTTTTTAGTGAGATTTGAAAGCCACCCCCCTTCCCACACCTTCTTAGCGATTTGCATTCTCTTTTGAGATATTATCAGGCACATTGTAACATTTTCCCAGGACTTCTGTCGTAAGCTGGTCCAGGCGTTTGGCCTTCTTTGGGAATTAAGACTTTAATTTGGTCATTTAAATTAGCTAAACATTGCCTCTGACTGAGTTAATTACAGCATCCATTTTAAGGACTAAGTCTTTTAGTCACACATACAAATGACATGAGTGGGCAAACAGAGGCACAATAGCTATTCCTGTAACTATGCTATCACACCCAAAATAAGAGGTACGGTTCCTTATACCGCTGCAGGCTAAGTCTTAATTGAAGCATGTTTAATGGATAAAGTTCACTCCCACATATTATGGATTATGTCTAAATATAGCTAATTGGCTCCGTACATTACATTGCAGTTGACTGTCATTAGCTCATTTAGTTGTCTTTTTGAAAAACAGTGTAAACATTTCAGTCGTACTTTGATGAGAACAATTAGAAGACCTGATCAATAGACTATTAGTGGTTTGAGAGGAATCACAGTTATAGTATTTTCAGTGATTCTATGCAAGTTTTGTCATTGTGCCTCAGAAAATTAGACTGTTTCCTTAATTTTGTAATGGAATTACACTATCATTCAAAAGTTTTTTGTATTTTTTTTTTTTTTTAAAGAAATTGATACTCAGCAAGGACTTAAAAAGACATTTATAATATTTTCCCCAAAAATGCTTTTGAACTTTTTTATTTAGCAAAGAATACTGGAAAAAAAGATATAACGGTTTCCACAAAAATATTAAGAAACTCAACTGTTTTTAACATTGATAATAATAGGAAATGTTTCTTTAGCAGCAGATCAGTATATCGAAATGATTGCTGAAGGATCATCTGACACTGAAGACTGAAGTGATGCTAAAAATTCAGCTTTACAATCACAGAAATAAATTACATTTTAAAATATATTCAAATAGAAAATAACTTTTAAAAATGTACAGTATTTCACAAAAAAATACACTTTTTACTGTATTTTTGACTAAATAAATGCAGCCTTGGTTAGCATACGAGACATTTTTGATCGACATTGTACTAATTAATATTATTTATATATATAAAATATTATTATAAATATATGTATTTGTTTTTATTTTGTTTTGATCCTGGTTTTGAATGTGGGTCTTGCAAGTGAGACTGAGAGACAAAGGGAGTATGTGTGTGTTGTATGTGGGGGAAATGAGGGTGCAGCACTCAAGTCCGTTTATCCATTCACCATGAAGTTACAGCCATGCAAAACAAAAACTCATAAATGATACATACCAAACACAGAAATAAAATTAACCACTTTCAGCATGTCTGTGCCCTTAATGTCTGGCCCTGAAGATAAAATGGATCTGATGGATAAGGGTCTAAGGCTGCCTCATTCAAATTAAGTATCTTTGAAATGATAATTATCTCAATAGCGCCTCTTAGGTTACCAGCAATTTCTTACTTAATATAATAACGTAGTTCATACTAGAGGCTTAGTTTGTAACTAACTCTGTAATTCATTCGGTTGCAGCATTTGTTTTTAAGGCAGAACGTAGCCAGTAGGTCGTAAAGTAATGCATATGGGTAGCAGTCTAGTTTCCATTAAATATGATACTACCTAATCATGAATAACATAATATGTATTTTTTTTATATGTAAATAACATTCAGAAGAGTTCTGGGTAACTGTCTCATCTAGACGCCATATTAGGAGGATCATGCTTTCTTTCTGCTATTGTGTTTAAGGCAGTGTTTTGATTTTCTGATGTGATTGTCAAAAATGTCGTCATTGTTGGTCATTCATGCGACATTGAACATTGCCATAGTAATTCACATCCTTGTTCAGGGAGAAAGTGGAACTATGTCATAGTTTTTTTGCCTTTTCTACGTGTAAAAACACTAAGGGAAGCAGGTTGAGTGGGTGACGAGAAGACGTCGGATAGTAAATCTATTATTAATGTCACCGCTTAAACCCACTGCCTATCACTCAATAAAATAATCACATTGGTGAGATTTACCTTTGTGAGTATGACTCTCACAGTTTATCGGCTTGTGAATTTGCAGAACTTGCAGGCAGCCACTACAAAACTGTTCACAAGCTTCAAGGGTTTCGATTTTTTTTTTGGTTGTCGTGTGTTGAAAAAAAAAAAAAAAAAAACAGTGTGTCTGTCCGCTGAATATGACCCCCAATCTCTGATTCCCCTCCGTGGCACTGGAAAGTGAATAAAATGACAATAATGCAATGCAATAAAAGAGCTTCTCTTCCCTTCAAACGATACCATGAAAAATGTGAATATTTAATTTAAAGGCAAAAACGATATTTATTTTAGTATCAGTATAAGTATACATACACATAATTTCCTCTCTCTTAAAATGTAAGCGAGTGTAAATGTCAGCATTATCATAAGCTCTTTTTGATTCAGCCAGTCTACTATTTTATTCCAACCATTTCTCCTGATCCGTAAATATTTAGCCTACATAGAGTTACGCTTCAACTAAGTTTAATGGTTTAATATTTAGTAGTGCAATTACGTCAAAACTAGGCTACATTGTAACTTACGCATAGCTGGTGAATAGCTGGTGCAACTGGCCCCAGATGTGACGTTAGGCACAGTTAAGTTCGTAACTCTTCTTAACAACGATAAGCCCCGCTGCTGTAGAGAAAGGGATTGTGGAGAAGTCAAAACAAATCAGAACTGAAAAACAAGTGCATTCACATGGTAATGCAAAGTGCGAGATTATCAAGGTTAAAAATCTAATCCCTTTATCTTTCTCATCTCTTGATTGCTTCACCAAAGCCACTTCCCCTCACTTGGCACAGTACACACCTTGCGACCAGCTTTTAGTCTAGATTAAGAGAGGCCCTAATCCCATTCAGATCTGATTAAACCACTGCTTCGAGAAATCCAGTCACGCCTTACTTTTGTTCTATCCCTCTTCCCCCCCATATCATAACACAGAAAATTTGCCATTATCTTAGATTTATCTTCTTTTCTTTGTAACATTGAAGAGATTGAACGAGAACAGAAGATTTTTTTCTAACTAATTAAAATTGGACATCAAACTGACAATTACTACTTTAAAATATAAATATTATATATTAAGATTATAATCTAAATATGTATTGTGTAAAATCGAAATCAGGGTCAAAATGTGCAACAACAACAATAAAACATAAAGTATGATATACAATTAGCCTATAATACACTAAATTGAACATTTCCCCAATTTTTGGATTGGATTATCATATACTATAAAAAATATACAACAACATGTTAAACATTTGTGACATGCAGTGTCATAACTGTAGTGTCCTCCAACATCATGTTTTTTCTTGTTTATCTGATGACTAACAGATTACTCAACTCAAGGAATCAAGGGGTCAAGCTTTGGCTGGTTAGCATGGCCCTGTTAGCCCCTGCTGGTAGAGGCCGTGACTATACCATCTGCTTCCAAAAAGTTACTGACGGTCATTGCGAAGTAGCCATGTACTCTGATGGACGGCCAGTTTCAAATCGCATACTTCTAATCTTGTGGCAGCCGTGCAACTGCTAATAACGACACTATTGTTTACTGTAGCATATGTTTTTTTTTTTCTTTACAGCACTAATTGAAGTTAGAACATGAATGAGGGGACATTAATGTTGTCTTGCATATTACTGGGAAGCTGCTTTAAAACAATCTGTATTTTACAAAACGCTATATAGATACATGCGACTTGACTACAGTTCATGCTAACCGATAGCTTTCTTCACAGACATGTTAGCAAGGAATCACAAAGCTGAATGTCTGTGAGATTCCCGAGAGCTTTTTTTTTTAGCTCTGTATCACCATCTTGTGGACAAACGCGATTCCGCATCCAGTATAAGAGCATGTTATCACATGACAGAGGGGGAGAGTGCTGAAAATTGTAATTGTTGTAATTTCCTTGTAAACTAATAATCAAAGACTTTTTCAAGAAAGACAGTGATTAGTCTGCAAGTGACTATGTGTCTCTATCAAGGCTTCTCTGTCAGCTTAATTTCCATGGCCCTCGTTGGAGCATCTCCAAATGGCATTGGCTGCCATATTTGAAGAGGCAGTGAGCAATTCTGTGTAATTATCACTGATGTGTATGCTTGCGGTGGAGTGGATCATTCCAAACTTGGATAACATTCAGAGGTAGTTATCTGCACAAGCTCTGGGATATCACACAGACATATGCAGATCAGATGCACACACTCTCACACAAGTGTTCACACAAAAACACCCACACACACACACACACAGAGGAGGCAGATGATTTCAGATTAACTGGCGAACAACATACTATTTGTTTCCAAAATAATATATGCCATCTCTCTACATGATGCAACTTTGATCTGTGCTTTATTATTTTTGTAAATTCATCTTAGATGTTAAATGCAGATATGGCCGCATGCACACAATACCTTCTTTGTTTATGTTCACACTATTGTTCAAATGATTGGGGAAATTAATAAATTATTCAGAAAGGACACATTCAATTGATAAAAACTGAAAGCAAAGACATTTATAATGTTTCAAAAGATTACAAATAAATGCTTTTGAACTTTCTACTCATAAAAAAAAGCGCAACTGTTTTCAACATTGGTAACAAAAGACATTTTCATCAGAATTGTTTCTCAGAAGAGTTTTTATAAATTGTAATAATACTTCGCAATATTACTGTGTTACTGTATTTTTGATCAAATAACAAAACTTTTAAACGATAGTGTACACATACAAAGTTCTAAACCTTTTGTCATCCCTCATCTCTTTGAATTCTTAATCTGTTTCAATGGCTTGAATGAAATACTTTACATTCAAGTTTCAGGTAGACTCCTAATTACTATTCAAAATCATATGAGAAATTATTGTGACATTCATCACAAGTCTTCCATAGCAAATTTTAGGCTACATTACATGAATAAATGCAATTAACTTTCACAAAACAACATTCTCTGACAGTTACATGCACTTTTCTGTCAATTGTTTACTTCAATTTGTTTTATTGTCTTTTTCTACAATGTGATTTTGCTGGGGTCAAACACGTCCCAAACAGACTTAACCAGTCGCATTTCTGTTACAATTTAGCTTCAGTAATATTTTTTTAAAGGTTAGTCCACAAGTTTTTGTGCCCATATATTCTTAGAGCAAGTGGTGAACGGATTTGGCTCGCTGGCTGCTATAGAGGGGCTCAGAGAGGATATTCTACTCAAGCTCCGATTGCCCCCCATTACATAGGCATAATATACATAAAGGAGGAAAACGGGACGAGGAGGAGGACTGATGCCAAAAGAACTGACAACGGGAAGTAGTAAGTGGCTGTTTTTATACCTTGGTATTATTTAGAAGATCAGATGGGCGTACTCCTCCTGAAATTATGTTCAATAACTTCACATGTACTCAGAAAATCTAAAGGCAATTTTTTTTTTTTTAATGACTATTACTCATTTTTACACATCTCTGGGACCTAAAACAGGAACGTATTAAAGTTAATCTCAACCGAAGGTGAGGTACAACTGTATACTTCACCAAGAAAGATTCATAAAGGGCCCTATGGTTGTGACTCGTGAGGCCTTCACACACTGGATCATTGAACAGAATAATTACATTGTGAGATTGCATTGCATCATAGGCAGCACCAAGGCCAGAGGATGACTCACATTTGAAAAGGACTCCACAAAGACCTAATTAATTAAAAAAAAAAGTTCAATAATTTAATAAGCAAAATATAAAATGTTTGTCATGTGTGCTTTTGTAGAGAAAAATCACTATAATGAATAAATAGGAACTAATGGGGGAGAAACAACACCATCAAAGTTATGTTACATTCATCCTCATAGACCTTTTTTTCACAGAATTATGAACCACAAAAACAGTCTGTGTCTTTAATTATCTTTTGTTTAGTCATTATTTATGTAAAATGCTAGGGTAATGACTCACAAAATCATTAAAAAGCATTTGCTAACGATGCTATGTCTTTAAGACAGATGTGGTGACTGTGGGGAAAGTGAAGTCATGGCTGTCAGATATTTCTAATCTCCAATTTCTAATCTACGATTTGCATAAGAATCATATTTTGAGCATCTAAATATGTTTTTTGTACACTTTAAGAATGTATGATACTGCACACAAACGGTTAAAGAACTGGAAATTGCGACTTGCGGCAGGACTTGATATAATCCATTGGGAATATATTGGCGTGTTGTTGGATTGCTGTTGTTTGCTTATTTGTTTATTGCCCAGCCCTTGTGCCAGTCAATCCACCTTACCTTTATTTACATAGGGCTTTATATATATAATATATTGTATAATATAAACAATATAAATTGTTTCAAAGCTGTAAAGCAGCTCTAAAAAAGACAATAGTGTTATTATTCAGTTCAAGTCACTTTACTATGTAAATTTCATCAATTATGAAATTAGTTCAATTCAGCAACATAAGCAGCTCTAGCTATAGACTCTAAAAAATGCTGGGTTGTTTCAACCCATTTTTTGGTCAAATATGGACAAACCTAACAGTTAATTAATTAAAAAAATGAAAACAGCTATTGGGTTTGTCTATATTTGACCCAAACATGGGTTGAAACAACCCAGCATTTTTTAGAGTGTAGAAGACAATAGTGTAGTTATTCACTTTGCGAAATTCATCAATTATGAAGTGCCAGTGTCCACCCCAAGAGATGTCATTGCTAGGGCCGTGAATGTTTTTGTAAATCATTTATAATACAGCAATATTCCATTAAAAAAAAAAAAAAAAAAGATTCGTCAATTTTGATTTCATGGTGACTTTAAATGTCTGTCTGTACATATGAATTGAACTCAGTTTCCTACCAAATTTTGTTTTTTATCTTTTTCTCTCTCTGTCAGACATGTATCTCTGTGTTTGTCCACTGTGTTGTTTTGATGTCATGATGTATGCAGTTATCTGTCAGTGACAGCTGGTGGGACGTGTGAACTTGAGCTCAACAGGAGATGACTCATGTCTGTACGTACATGTCACCTCTTTGCCATGCCGTAACTTAATGAAACTCTGGGAAACTACACTGATGTGCTCCCAGAAACATCCTGTCAACTTCACTCATGCTATTGAAGACTGGAGTGAAGCTCTGAACCAGTCATAAGGGAACCCATATGAAAGAATCTTTCATGAAATCTTTCCAAGCAATGCAATGAAGCAAGTTTGTAGAACAGATGTCTGAAAGAATAAGACATCTATGAGATGATGAAGGAAAATATCTGGCTGTTTTCCACAGCACACAACCTTCGTTGCTTCCATTCAGCAGCTGAATAAAGTTATCAGTCTCGTTCCCAACTACAAGTTGTTACATGAAACAGAATTTTGATATTAGGTTAATTTTTTTATATCTGGTAACTCCATGATTTTTTCCCCAAAACCAGTTTAAGAATTAGACAGCTGTAAGTGTTTGGGGAAAAATGGAACTGGAACTAACGCCGGAGAGTATACGTAGACTTAAAAGTTACTTTATTTAATGTCAATGAGTCAATGAATAGGGCTCTTGCAACTAATGATTATTTTGATAATGGATTAATCGGATCGATTAATCGATTAAGCAGATGAAAATCTAAAAATGATTATGCATTAAAAATAAATGATTCTAATCCATTATTTTAAACAATGTTATGTTATTCCACATCCTGCCCAATGCTGTCCTCCAAACAATGTGTAATATAAAGCCCATGACAACAAATATAGTGAATGTATATTTATATAAGGGAGGCTGTATATTGTAAGCAAAAATACAAAATACAAACATTACATTTTAAGCCTAAAATCAACTGACTGATTAATATTCTAAAGCAGACATTTAAATGACTAAAGTCAAAACAAAAGAAAAAAGTTTTAACCTGTAAGAGGTATGCGGAACACACACATTCACTCGTCTGAACAGTTACATTAATAGGCTATTCCAACAATATTGACTTTACTATAGCCTACTGCTCTTATAGCCTGGCCTATGATTACTTTTGTTAAATGTATATTTTAAAATCTAGGCTACACTTAATTCCAAACCAAAATAAATAAATAAATAAAGTTATTATATATATATATATATATATATATATATATGTGTGTGTGTGTGTGTGTGTGTGTGTGTGTGTGTGTGTGTGTGTGTGTGCAAAATGTATTTTAGTCAGAATTATTGCACTCCATCTGTATGACGCGCATGCGCCCACCAGCGTTCGCAGACTGTGAAGTTTAACAAGACGCTTGTTGTCAGAATATCCTAAACGGGAATACTCGTGGAACTTTCTAACATTTCACAAGTTATGCGCAGAGGAATACACGTGTCAAAGGAATTAAACAGCACACGCATCTATCAAAACCCGAGGTAATTTCTTAGGTTTGTTTGAAGCCCTTGTAAACAATAAAGAAAGTATGTTTCGGACAACTTGGATGTAGGCCTACCTTTCCCGGAGCAGCTCACTCACTCTGTATCCTCCACTATTTTCCATATACATTTAATCGATAGAAATATTATATTTACTACTGTAAAGTGACGTTACTGGCTGATGGTTCTCGGGCACAGTTCGCAGACGCGACTAATCGATAATCATATTCATTGTCGATGATAATCTATTTTATCGATTAGTTGTTGCTGCCCTATGCTCAACCTGTTTATTGAATGCGCTCTCCAGAATCTCGGGCTGCGTTCCACTGCAAATTTGTATGCCCTTCACTCGCTAATTAACTTCCCTCCATCTCGTTCACTCAGATGTGCGTCGTTGCGTTGCAGTGCCCACTACTGGCGGAACTCGTGCATAAGGTTAAAATGGAATGCACTAAGCCTTTGATCACTTTGAATTCACTATTGAGCAGTTTATTATTAAACCGCATTTTTTTTTTTTTTACTTATTTTGTTTTATGCACCATTCTGGTATATGAGCTGTTGGAGAGAAAAAATAAAATAAAATCAATACTAGCCTATAAACTTTGACTGTGAACATAAAGTAGCTACAAGTATGCGGTTAAATCCCAACATAATAAATGTATTATACACTATTATGCGATTAATTAGATAGTAGAGAGTCAATAAATAACAATAACAATATCAAAAATTAATATTTTTTGTTATAATTAATCTTAAAGTGCATTGTTGACTTTTATAAAGATATAAACAACAAAAAAGTCAAACACACAGACCTAAGTTTGATCATTAACTATTAAACATGAGCAGAGTTCACAGAATGAAACCCACATACTGGCAGACCTGTTTGTTTGAAAAGTGTAAATGTAATTAAAATGTGGAATGTATATGAGTATGTTAACTGTGTAGTTAGAGTAGCATCTCTAACTAACTACTTTTATCATAACTGCGTGCGTGATTCACTGAATCCTTAATTCGTTCAAAAACACGATTCATTCTCCACTCCACCAGACGCAAAACAGCTGATTCTGCTTGGTCTTCGTTTGGGACAATTTTCATTCCCAAAAGGAAAATGAGTTTCTCAATGTTAAAGTCATGTTAATTCAACTGTTGGTGATATTCAGATGGCGCTCTTGCTTTTGTGATATACTGTAGCTTAAAGGGATAGTTCACCCAAAAATGAAAATTAGCCCATGATTTACTCACCCTGAAGCCATGCTAGGTGTGTGTCATTCTTATTTCAGACGAATACAATCAGAGTTATATTAAAAAATGTTGATAATGAGAGTGAATGGCTGTTTGACTTTGGAAGTACATTAAAGCGCATCTATTCATGATTAGAATCCGTGCTCGACACGGATCTGCGGGGGTTAATTAAGGTCTTCTGAAGTGAAGCGATGCGTTTGTGTAAGAAAAATATCTAATAATATATCCATATTTAAAGCTTTATCGACTAAATAAGTCAGCTCCTCAGGTGAGCTGAGGAGACTGTAATTCTGGATGAATCTGCGATAGAAGTTGGCGAAGCCTAGGAAGTGTTGGAGTTCCTGATGGTGACAGGCTGGGGCCAGTTGTGCCACTTCTCCAACTTGAGATAGAGGTGGTGCTCTCTTAGCTTCTTGAGGACCTGTGTCACGTGGTGGCGATGTTCGGCCAGGTTCCGGGAGTAGATCAGGATATTGTCGATGTAGACTCGTCGTTGGAGGTACTCCCGGAACACCTCACAGCCTTGGAATACAGATGGTGAGTTGGACAGGCCATATGACATTACCGTAGACATTACTCGTAGTGGCCTTCCGGAGTGATGAACGCCGTCTTCCATTCGTCACCCTCGCATATCCGAATAACTTTATAGGCACTCCGCAGGTCCAGCTCGGAGAAGATGTGAGCCCCACGGAGCTGTTCCAACGCGGCAGGGAACAGAGGAAGAGGATCAGTGTATTTAACAGTCTGTGCGTTAAGGGCCCGGTATTCGATACATGGCCGCAAGCCTCCGTCCTTCTTGGCCAAGAAGAAGAAGCTGGATGCGGAAGGGGATGTCGATGGACGGATGAAATGTTGTTTGAGAGCCTCCTGAATGTACTCCTCCATGGCCTTCTCTTCCGGGATGGACAGTGGGTAGACTTTACCCTTAGCTGGTCACCTAATTTATATATATATATCTATAAAAAAATAATAATAATAATAACATGCCACGTTCCACTGAAATTCGATTTCTTAGCCTAAATGGATACCTATCATGGTTAGGTAATTTTCTGTTATTTGTGAGGAAAAACACAATTCAGGATTTATTAATCACAAATTTCCCTGACCTTCTCAAGGAAAACTAGTTCTGTCCGGATAATTTAACCATTAAAGTTGGCATGAAATGAAAATAGATGTTCTTAATGTGAATGATTAAAATAAATGACATATATTAATTACATTAATTTATTATTTATATTTTATTATATTATATTTTATTATTATTATTAACTTTGTATTATTATTACATATATTATTTACATTTTAATCAAAGACCACGTTCATACAGCAACACAACAATACAGCAATACGGTTGTCAGTCCTGTATTTGAGTTATTAATTCAGTTACGTTCACACACAGTTTGGTTATTTACGACATACTGCATTCTATTACCAAACTCACACCCATAAATTACTATCATTATTTCATAATTTGTGGACTCGCAACTGCATTCTTAAAGGGTTAGTTCACCCAAAAATGAAAATGCTGTCAGTAATTACTCACCCTCATGTTGTTCCAACCCCGTAAGACCTTCGTTCATCTTCGGAACACAAATTAAGATATTTTTGATGAAATCTGAGTGTTGGATCACTCCTCCACAGGCTTATGGACACCTTAACTTGCTGGCCCAGAAAATGTATTAAAGACATTGTTAATATAGTCCAAGTGACTCCAGTGGCTCAATCTTAAGTTTATAAAGCGACGAGAATACTTTTTGTGCGAACTCTGGGCCTCGAGTTTTTTTCACGTAGTGTTTAAGCGTAACGCGTCTGTGTTGCACGTCACCACGTAGGCTCACTATTGGGCGACGCTGATCATGTGTGTGATACGTGGTGACGTGCAACACAGACGCGCTACGCTATTACACTACGTGAAAAGACTCGAGGCCCAGAGAGAAGGAAATGAAAAGTGGAATAAAGTCGTTATTTTTGTTTGTTTTTGCGCACAAAAAGTATTCTCGTCGCTTTATAAACTTAAGATTGAGCCACTGGAGTCACTTGGACTATATTAACGATGTCTTTATTACATTTTCTGGGCCAGCAAGTTATAGTGTCCATAAGCCTGTGGAGGAGTGATCCAGCACTCAGATTTCATCAAAAATATCTTAATTTGTGTTCCGAAGATGAACGAAGGTCTTACGGGGTTGGAACAACATGAGGGTGAGTCATTACTGACAGAATTTTCATTTTTGGGTGAACTAACCCTTTAAGAAACCTGCACTGTGTGAACGGAACTGGATTGGAAAACTAGTTGTCTGTCATGCCATACAGTGCGGGAGAGCCACTCTGCACTGCACAAACGTGTGTCTACTGTGTGTTTCACCTGTTGTTTTGGTAAATAACAGTGACAGAGATATGAGCTGTGTGTCATCTGAAGGTTTTAGATCCAGTCACTTTTCTGTTCTGTCAGTTTTGTGTTCTATGTGCGAACAATCCCAAAAACTGACAGTGTGGATGTAGTGAAAACGACTGGTGTGGGTGACTTACTGTATGCATGACTTCTCCAATCATTTTGTCTGCTTAAACCCCACCCCTGTGAGCTTGCATTTATCTGCCTCCATTTTTGAGTGCAGCTTCCAAATAAAATAAAAAAATCAACAACCGATGGATAGAACCATGTCCCCGCCCTACATTTTTTTATTTTTCAATAATCTGCTGCACTCAGACGTACGTCACAATACAGAAGAAAAGATCTATCGCTACCTCTTCTTCATCAGTAATTTAACATATTTGTAAATGCACAAATGGGATTTCCACTGTAACTCCCAAGTCATAGTAATTTCAAGGAACAAATGTGGAGGCTATCAGGCAGACCAGCACAGGAACTTTAATTTGGCACAAGAGGCTATCAGTTGGATGCTCATAGCATAATTCTTCAATAAGAGGCTTTCCTTTACTCTGCGGCCTACCATTCAATCAGACTGCATATCTGAATCCAGTTGATATTTCTCCAGAACAATGAATTATCTCTTTAAATCCCCATGAACACATGCACCATGAGAAAGAGGTTAATCATGGTCACTAACCATGCTGTGCATTGTCCAAAGGAGAAGGTTGTTTGATTGTCTTTAGCATGCTGTGTTTTCTTATCTCAGGAATACATGAGCCTGGCAAAACCATTCGTGTGCAGCTGACTGAGATGCACTTTGTAGTAAATCTACAAACAGGGGCCAGAAGAAGAAAACATGCTGTCTCTTGCGTTACGGAGATGGTGATAACCATCTGTGGTGAGCACAAAAAGTAATGCTAAAGAGAGGCTGTTTGATGATTCCTGATGCAGGTCTGTTTTATCAGGTCTATCAACATATGTACAGAATATTGAACATCACAGTGAAATGGATTGCATCCACCACATCTTTGAGTGAAAAATGGCTTTTGCGAAGATGACATCCATGTGACAGACATAAAGCACGTCAATTTGTTCATCTCAGAACGTCATGTTGAATCCCGTTAAGGTTTTCCTCAGAATTTGTCTTGTCTACCTTGATTACTTGGATCATTTATAGTTGGTAGACAACACAGCATGACAAGTCAATTTCAACTTAATTTTAATCGAAACAGCAAAGCCTGTTTTTACATGTTTCCATTAAAGAGAACAGCTGTAGTTTTCGGAACACAATAGTGGGCAAATTTGCTAATAGGCATCCCACGGCTTACAGGCGCATGTTTAAGCAGCGTCAAGATAAAGTGAAAAACATGTGCAATGGCAAAACACACCTTAGAATGCGAACAAATGTTTAACTCGAAACATTTGCGAATCCAGACAACGTCCTCGCTCTGTGTTCTACATGGTTGCTTACGTCTTCTCTGTAGGGGTTTTCAATAATGCATATCTGAAGCCAACAGGTGTTAGATGAGAAAACAGCATGATTCAGCTGCTCTCGCTGATGTATTATTTTTAATATGCTATGTCCACTATGTCTTATTAGAAATGAAGTTGCTTTGTTTCTGAAGTCGTAAAAGTGAAGTGAAGACTCTGAACAGATCGTCCGTTCTGGATAATATCCGTGCGCTTTTAAAGCAAGCAATGTTGATGTCGCGTAGTAAGTGCTGCAGATACAAGCTGTTCCCAATTAACCATTTGAACGTTTAATCCAGCAGGCCTCCCATCCCTGAGCTGGGTGGGAGGGCCCCTTTCCCAGCATGCACTATTCCAGATAAGCAGAGATGGAGATGCAAAGCTGCCTAATATAATTGCATATTAGCTGGCTCAGGCCTGAGCTCCCAGTGGGGCTGTTAATTTATCGCAACCAATTTAAATTCCTGCCACTTTCTAATAGCACTAATGAAAGGCCTCTCCCTGCACTAAGAGTACATTTGAGCTTTCTCATTCAGGCACAAGGTGCATTAAACTCAACTAAATGCACAGAAAGCAAGCGGGAACAAATCGGCGGCAAATGTTTACCATATGTCACCTAGGCCCTAATTAGTGCAAGCAGAACATTGGCCAAAAGAGTAAAGAGGAAAATGTTGGTTTGTTGGAGTGTAGCACACAAGGGCGCTTTCACTGGGATTCATTTTAGAGGCATAATGTGCACAATTAAGCACTTTTAATTCTCCTTTGTAGCATGTTGCAGCTCTTAAGAGGGCTATAAATAGAGATCTTTCAGAAAACTGGTCGCCACTGCGTGTTTGCAGGAGGTGCGTGTGTCAGCATGAGCTCTCATCAACAGCATGCGGCTTACTGAAGGTGGCAGGCTTCACCTTTGCAATGTTTTGTTGTGGATGCTTATAAAACCGAATGGAGGATTCCAGAAAGAAAAGTTCTCATGATATAAAAACCAAGATTTATATGCTCCGCTTAAAACCTGCAGTATTTACTTACTGCTTGAATGGCTGTGCCTACCTTCAGACATTTTAGTGCCCTGAGAGGGCAGTATGGTTATGAAATGGCAGAGAAATGGTGACATAAAGGTCTTCGAAAAATACTCTGCACCTACAGAATGTTCTCCATTTAGATTGAAATAAGAAATAGAGGTGAGGAAATCAATAAATCCCGTCTGGACTTGTCAATCTCACTAAAAAGAACGAAACATGCTTGTTAGCATTTTCTCACAACAGAGAAAACAGAGCAGGCTCCCTCGAGACCGGCTTCACGCAGGGACCTAATATTGTCAAAGAAAAATAGCAGTTACTGACTATTGCTTGTTGATTTATTCTATGCGATCATCGGTCCTGTGATCATAATTGGATTACATGAAGTAAATGAAGCTTGATAAAAATAACAGATGAAATGAAAAGACCTTTTGAGTTGAGGCTAAGATGTTGTAAGTGGTACTTTGAGATGTATCAGGCCAAAACCAAACTCATTTAACAAGCCTTAGTTTGAATTGGTAGATCAGTTGGCAAAGACCTCTCAATAAATTTGTCAAGCTAACCATGATTTCTTGAGTTTCAAAATAGGTTTTCTGGTAAATCTGATCGATACTTAACTGTATCTAGCCATGTGCTTTATATTTATTGCTTAAGTTACTTAGACATCTATGAAGATGGCTCCTTCTCCAGTGAGTGCATCTCTTTGCATGCGCTTCATATCCCGCTTCCATGCCACGGCTTCTGGGAAGGGGCACAGCGAAAGTGCTTACTTTCCATTCTTGTTATCAGGAAGGCAGTGGGACATGATATATCACAGGCACTTACCCAGTGAAACTGACAAATTAAATGGCATTGGGCTGTGGACAAAGCCTGTTGGATAATGGAAGTGGCCCTCGGTCTAACACCAAGCTGCAGAGAAAGTACGCCACAAGATGAAATCTGTAGTGAGGCCTTTCATGCAGATGCTGCTGTCCTTGACAGTGAATAGCAACTTCTATAAGAAGAAAGAAAGAAATCTGAGTCAAATACGAATATATATATATATATATATAGAAAGACAGAAAACAAATCAACTATACTGACTGGTGCCAAGTTAACCTTGATTACCCCCACGATGCTCTTGAGTGATAGAAGAGCAGATTAGGGAGAGTTTATAAAAGTTTAGAATATCTATTTGGTACATAGTTAGCCTAATTTTGCACAAGGGTGGCATATAACATTTGTTGACTTGTTTTTTTCTTTATGTTGGATAGTACCCCATTTCATGTGATTGCAAAAGATCAGCAGGCTGTTTTTCTATAAGAGCTCTGGAACAAAACAGTTAGCCTTTCCACCTGCTCAGCTCTCAATTTTAATGAGGGTTAATGATTTGACTATGCTAGGAGAAGTGAAGTGCTAGAAACTATGACCTGTTGTGGAGAACTTGGATTAAAATACAATTAAGCTAAGCTCTCCACAATGGGCCTGGACCTCACAGTGTCACGCAGCGTTCAACGAGATGAGCCTAGAACAAGCTCTTGGAAATTCAAAGCAGCATATTTTAACCTCGGACACTCTTCACTCACCATAAGAAATGACCGGCTCCGGCTTCTTAAAGGAAAAGTTCACCTGAAAAGGAAAATTCTGTCATCATTTACCATCATAATGTCTTCTGGGGAACACAAATGGTGAGTTGTGTGTGTGTGTGTATATATATATATATATATATATATATATATATATACACACATCATATATGGAGAGAGAGATATGAGAATGTCTTGTAGGCCTGGCTATCGATACAGATGTCTTGATTCAGTTAGATTATGATTTGATTTAAATGGATTCCAATTCATTTTGTTTTCTTTACATATGAAAGTAATTTTCTCTTTCCTAATGTTGTAAATTATAAAGGGCAGTGTTTCAGTGGCCCTGTTTACACCTGGTATTAAGATGTGTTTTGGTCGATTGGATCACACGTGGACGACGCTATATACAAGTGTAAACGTGGTCTAAAATGTTTTGAGCTTGTTTACTTTCGACCACTTCCAGAGGTAGTCGAAAACACATTTGACCAGATTGCTTTCGCAGTGTAAACGCTCATGTGGTCAAAATGTGTTCGAACAGCCACAAAAGACCTCCTACTCTCCACCTAGTGACCTAATGCGTCATTATGGGAAGCGCAGTAGCCTGAATTTAAACTTTGGCTGGAGACCCAAGTTGGGTTTGAAGATGAAAAACGTACCAAGCACAATGTTCTCACACCATTCCTGATTTCTAACACACACTCAACTGCGTTCTGCGTGATCTCTCAGCTATCAGAGCAGAAATGAACGGTTTATCCATCGTCTCTGGGGTGCGTTCATAAACTGTGCAAGCTTATTTTGTCAATTGAACTAAAGAGATGGATTAAAATACCAGGTGTAAACAGGTATGTGTCTCCCTCGTCTACTTATGATCTGATCGACCAAAACGCAATGCCTGGTGCAAACAGGGCCAGTGTTTCCTCTTTTTGAACTATTCATTTAAAGAACAGGCTTGTATAGTCAGTCTTTGAATCGGCTGCACTGGTCATGCTGTATATTTTTGGATTTCTAAAAAGAACCAGATAATCATTTGTATGTTTTATTTGAATTCAGCCCGCAAGAAATCTCTGTTGACATATGTTTTCTTCTCACTGAAGATTCAGCCTGAAAGTGGGGCATGGAACACTGATAAAGGGAATCTGCTTACTTGGTACATTACAAAAATGTTAAGCGCAGTACAAATATGTTTTCATGTAGCCACTTAAAATAGACTTAACCGTTTCACAGACAAGGCTTAAGCCTAGTCCCAGACTAAAATGCATGTTTCAGCTGTTTTAACTGAATGCAACTTGCACAGACATATCTTAAAACATGTCACTGCATTGTTTTGTCTCAAGAATAAATGCTAACCAGTAATGTTATTTTTTATTTATTTATTTTATTTTATTTTTTATGGCACGTTTAAAAAAGTGAATTAAATGCCCTAATTGAACAAAGGCCTAATCCTGCTTTAGTCTAAACCCAAGTCTGTGAAACCAGGCCATAGGGTAAAAGAATTAAAAAATCTGATTTGTTCATATAGAGACTGTGGTTAATTGGAAAATCAATAAATGTAAAAAAAAAAATATATATATATATATATATATATATATATATATATATATATATATATATATATATATATTATTATTATTATTTGTTTTTTGGTAACACCAACTTATTTTTTGTATAACAAGAAATAAAGTACTTATTAAGCATTAACAAACTATAAGTTTATAATTGTGTTTATAACAAACACAATTATTATTGTTTAATTAGCTCATAGTAGGAATTGTTAATTGGTTATTTATTAGGAGTAAATAGTTAATATTTAAATAGTTTAAACATAAATAGTTAATTAGGCCACGGAAAATGGGAAAATGTCATTAATTAAGTGCTTTAAACCAACCTTTATTTGACATTAATTTAATTGTTTACATCCTTAAAATGTTTACATATACATTAAGCACACACATATAGCCTACACATCATATGCATGTTTGCATGTTGTTTACGGGAACTCTCCATAGGCGTAATGATTTTTATACTGTACAAACTGTATTCATATCCCCCTACATTAGCTCTACCCCTAAATTTATATAAACTTATACCCCTAAAATATATATATTTCTTAACATTAATGCAATTAATGTCTATAGGTTTGTTATAGCTTTTAATTAGGCCTACCTTAATTTTCCCAGTTTCCGTGACCTAATCTAACGTGAGAACTATTAACAGTTAATAAGGTGTTAACGGAGAATAAAAAAAATAATTATCTAACTCTTTACATTTGAGCTAATTAAACAAGAATAATTTGGTTTATTACTGTGACAATGAATGAAGAACTCACTATTTGTATAATATATTAACAATGTAGAGACTACAATATATTTACTATGAATTAACTATAAACTAATATTTTGCAAATGATTTGTAAGTATTACCATAAATTTATTAAAAAGTGTTGCTTTTTTTTCTTTCTTACCTGATATCGAATGCATGTGAAAGGGGACTGAAGCTGTCAAACTACAAAATAAAGCACCTTCATAAAATAGTCTGTATGACGTGTGTATTATGTACTTGGAATAGTGTTCTGAAGCCACAGAAAACTTTGTGTGGGAAAGAGACCAACATTTAAGTTATTTGTTCAATGGTAATTGACTTCAGTTAAAAATAAACTACAAAAATAATTGCCAAACACCATTGATTCTCATGTATGCGACATCAGATAATGCAGTGCATCTAGTGCCAACACATTTGATTTGAGTAAATGATGACACAATTTATTTTTTCTGGGTGAACTATTCCTTTTAATTGTGCATCGTTAGCTATTGATTTCGCTAGACTAAGAATCAGAGCTTTTATAGTCCAAAGAGGAAGAGAGCAGCCGGGCCTCATGTTGATCGCTCTGAAGTCTGTTCCTCCAGGGTTTCGTGATAACATATTCTGTTCCCCCAACATCACACACAGGGGGCCTGAAAAGGAAAAACAAACACGCAGTTTCCTCCTCAACACACCAGTCGAAATCTCAGTCACCTCTCTAATTTGTCTAAATTTACTCAGTTATCAATAATACAACGTGAGCGAGGCTTACTAAAAAAAAAACTCTGTGGTTTTTAATTGCCTTTCATTTGTAGATCGATTTCAATTCAAAGTTGGAATAATTTAAAATTAAATTACTTGTCTGGCTAGAGGGAGAAAAAATGGTGACTTCACTTGGATGATGCAAAGGGATGAAATACATTTATCTGGTTTGTGAAAGAAAGATCAATGAGAAGATTATTTAAAAAAAGAGAACTTTCTACTCTGTATCCGTTCCAAATTCCTCATCAACCAGAATGTTTGATCACAATTCATAATCAACGATATGTCTATGCCTAAAAAGGCTTGATTTTTCAATTAGAGATGTTGTTGCCCTTGCAGAAAAACACTGCCCTAGCTAGAAGCAGAGGAGAAATGAGGAAACATCTCATTGTACGAATGAGATGAGATTGGCATAGCAACGAGACCACATTCAACAATTTGATATAATGTGCTGTGTGTTGCTATGCTTGGATGCTAATTTGCAGCAAAACACATGGCTCTTTGTTTAGTCGGGCACTAATGAATCCTCCTGCTGTCTACCCATCTTAATAGATGAGTTGCTGATACGGTGGGATATTTGTCGCAGACCCAGTGGAAGCTGTGTGGGACCCTCCTCATGAAAGTGTCCCTTTGGTACTCATCAAAGTTCCTGTTGAAAGGCTGGCCCCTGCTGTGCTCAAGCTGTCCCTGAGAGGGAGGGCCCTCAGTCTGGGGCCCAACTCACCCAGCAGGCCCCTTTTCTGAGTCTTCTCTCTGATAAAACTCTGACTTGTTTACCTACTCGACTGAATCGGTTCCACTGAGCTCCTTCAACCACAGCGCCCTCTGCTTCCACCAGAGAGCCACAATGAGAAGATGAAGGACAGGAGAAAGCCAAAACTTGAACGAAGAGAGTGGAGCAGATAGGCAGAATGCTGCACAGGGAATAAGTGCAGCGAGAGATAAATAAATAATCATAGTCAGTGCAGCCAAGTGTAACGAGCATTATGCCTGTGTTCCCTGGAGAGACACAAGGCTTCAAGGCTGTATCACAACATATATGATGGGGTGTGGAGTGGACCTACTGTATCACCTGTGCTGATGTGTGCAGATGCCATTAGACTTTATGAACCAGCCAGATGATTAAACGCTTCTCTCTAGAGATCTGCTCCAATATTTGTCAAAGACAGCCTACCGACAGGCCATGATTCTCTTTTCAAATGGTCTTTACACGACACTAGGATGTTAGAGCAGGTTTTGTGAGATGGTACAGTATGTTCAGTGCAAAAAAAATTTTTTTTTTTTTGATGAACAGACCAGAGGTTGCGTTTCAAATAATCCTTACCCATCAATCTGATGGCCTTAGTTGTAAATCTTTCGTCATTGTCTATTTTTATCGTCATGTTTGTTTCAGATTTCTGTGATTATTATGCCATATCATCCTAAAATAACTAATTTTTATATTTTTATAATATTTTAAAATATATTTTAGCCTTACAAACTTATATTATTAAACAAATGTAAGCGTATAATTTAAATATATAATACTTTTAATTTAATTGTAGTGTATATATAACACTTTTTTCATTAAAATTACTTTTTAAATATATTGTTGAATCATAATAATTTTAAATAATATATATTTTATACACAATTAACATAATATTTTATTATTTATTATTTTTATACTTAAAAATTACAGTTACACACAGAAGCCACATGTACCAGGCGAAGATGCTAATTGCCTTATGCTCCTTTTTACTGTCATAAAGATTGACAGTTTTTAAAATTCAATAAATGACAGGCCGTTTCCAGTTACTGCAACCTTTGGTATCGACATCACCAAGAGCCACTTAATTCTATAAGACATATATAGAACTACTAATATAATATAATATAATATAATATAATATAATATAATATAATATAATATAATATAATATAATATAATATAATATAATATAATATAATATAATAGCGGCACATCATTGTGTATATGCGGAAGGCTATATGTTTTTATGAAGACTCCTATTCAAGATATGAGATGTGTACATACCACATAAATGAACACATACATATACAGTGTAAATAAATACTTGTTTGTTATTTGTTGTAAATAAATATATGATACAACTGATGCAGAAAACGATTCCTGAGGGGTTCCTTATTTCTTAATACAAGAATACTTTGAACCCATCCTTTCCTTTGGTCCTCAGTGATGCACTCTACACAACCTTGCTTGTTTTTCTCTCTCTAATGTTCTCCTATACTCTGTATAAAAGCCTTGACTAACAGCTATAGCCTGGTTTCCTTCCCGTACAGACACTTCCTGTGCTCTGTGATCTTAAGATCTTCATAATGCATTTCAGTGTTTGGCAGGTGGAGACATGGGATGGTGTCCTCCTCTTTCAAAACTAGTCTTAACGTCCAAATCCTTTCTCATACGATTCATCAGCCTTTGCAATGGTGATCCGTGGTGGTGTACGTTGCCATTCTGGGAGGTAAATATAGGCTGTGTTGAAGCACACTGGCATGTACGAGGTGTGACATTTACGAGTGCTGAGAGAGTCGCAAGAGCCCCGGCTGCGAGACAGCTGGAAATCAGTGCCGGCATGCAAAACCTAATAACAACACTGATATTTACTCTCTCTCTCCCTCTCTCTTTTGCTCTTCCTTCTGTCTGAGTGTCTCCCTCTCTTCGATCCCTTTGATTTTCATCTTTCCTCAGGGGGGCAGCACATCTCCACATTTGATGGAATCTGATAATCCTTTTGCCCCCCCCCCCCCACACACACACACAGATTTACTTCATTCTTATTTTCGTTTTTTTCTTTCTGCATCTTCTCTCTATACTCTTCTAAAATCGTTCTTTTTTTTTTTTTGCTTTTGTGAGAAGCCACCGTGAGTCAAGCTCCACTGCTTTACCAATTCCATCAAAAGGCTAATCTACAATCTCAGAGCGGGGCAGTTCTCAGAACAGTCATTCTTTCTGTGCCCAACTGGCAATCCAGCAAAAGCAAGCAAGTGCTGCAGTAATAGACCTTGAATTACAATTAATCCTGCCTGGCTCGATTTGCCAATAGTAATTCCAGTGCTGCGAGAGTAGGCTCGACCGGAGACTGCAGGGGTGGAGAAACGAGACAACTGGAGTGAGAGAGAAGGAGAACGAATGATTTAGAGCCATGTTACCTGTCACTCAGGCAAAAATTACAGCTTTTTTACGGCCTCGGCAGAAGACCAGGCCATTAGTCTTTTCAGGTGCTTATTTTACATTTGTCACCGTGTGTAGCACAGCACCCATAAAACACTGTTGTTTTGGAGTACATTTCGAGGATCTCTGCATTGCTCGTGCTGGTGGTATAAGTTGTTTGATGTGTAGGCCAAGGCAGAGGGTAGATGAGGAAAGGTAATGGGAAAGCTCTGAGCAGCAGGTTGGTTTCCTGCCAGGCGTCTGGTGAAGTGCCCAAGGTGCTCTCTGGTATTTAGATTAGGAGGCAGAGAGGGATTTCATTAGTTGTTTATCTAGAGTCTGTGAATATGTTATACTGCTCGTGAGGAATAACCTCACACACGCTCAAACGAAGATCAACGTGCACACACACAACACATAACAAGGGATTTTCTTGCACAGCTGGGCAGCAACCTGCATTCTCTCTCTCTCTCTCTCTCTCTCTCTCTCTCTCTCTCTCTCTCTCTCTCTCTCTCTCTCTCTCTCTCTCTCTCCCTCTCTCTCTCTCCCTCCCTCCCTCCCCAGATCCACATTTCAAGAGAACTCAGTCAGCAGTGACAGACAGTAGCAGTCAGCAGGCAGATGTCATTTAGTCCAAGGGCAAACACATTACGGCTGTCTCCAAGCCACGCTATGCCATCCTCACAAGCCCGTCATCAGCACCAATGTCAGTTTTTCTCATCTTTGAAACATAAATGAAGATATTTTAAATACCTGAGAGATTTGTCCCTTCACTGAAAGTCCAAGCAACCAAATATGTTATGCTTTGAAAAGTTTATAAAGACATTGTACAAGTAATCCAAATGAATCGAGGAGTTTAATCCAAGTCTTCTGATGAGACGAGATTGATTTATGATTAACCGATTTCATTTAGACTTTTATTCAGACATTGATCAACACACATAGATAGAGCATGTCAAATATGATAAACGGAAGCTCAGTTGTGCTTGATTGACATGCAAGAACTGATAAGGTTTGTTCTCGCGTAATGTAAGCACGTTCGAGCTTCTACAACAACCAGTGAGGATTGTTCTCGCACATCAAGCAAGTACGGTTCTATGTTTACCATATTTAATGCAATGTGTGTGCACTGATCAATGTTCACATGCGAATAAAAGCTTAAATCTGTTCATGAAAGAAAGCAATCGTGTCTTTTCAGAAACAGTTTAATTTAAACTATATGTCTTTTTGTACTTTTTAATGCATGAAAAGTTTGGTTGCATGGACTTTCAATGGATGGACACAACATTTTTATAACATTAAAAATGTCTTATTTTGTGTTCTAAAGATTAACGAAAGATGAGGGTGAATAAATGAGTTTTTTGGGGGGGTGAACTATCCCTTTAAATGAGATGAGATGGTACTGTTAAGTCTTTTCTGTTCTTATCAGAGTAGTCATTCACTTGTCAGGTGAACTGGGAACAGTTAGTGTCTTTTTATGATACCTTAGGGAAAGACACATTCATAGAAGAATCAGGTTATGCTTTTGTGAGCTGAAGTGGTCTGAACAGACAAGGGCATATTTCAGATCTAAACCTTTATTCCCTCTCTTCAGTTCTCTTCCTTTCAGCTGTCTGTCCCCCACATTTACTCAAGATTCAAAAACAACATTATAATGGCTCCTTTCAGGCTTCTTTTGAAGAGAGATTTTTTAAAGAACTACGAAATACTCAAATGCTTTTTTGTTAGTCATTGAGGCTTTTGTAAAAGAAAACCTAGTCCCTCTCCTGATCGGACCAATATTTAATCAAATGGGATGACTCAGAGCCTGCTTGACCTTCGTCTTGATTCTCTAAATAGCCGTCTCACACATGGAAAAATTAGCACATAAAGCCAAATGTGTGACACAGCTGTGCTGGACAGACCTCCCACCACTAACAGAGATAGTGAAAGAGTGCTAAGTTAGAGGGGGTTGTGGATCTCTACTTGTTTAGAACAGTCCTAGTGTATTTGGCCATAATATTTTGATGAGCATTGAGGGAATGGGACAGTAGGAACATATCATGCCTCGACTGTCAATTCAGTACATAGCTGTACAAACACACAGGCACTCTCATACAGCCATTAGTAGGCCAACATGGCATCGTCAAAGCGCTAATGGAATCAATAAAGTGATGGCAAGCGGTGGAACATGGCTTTGATAGCATGAAACCTGTCACATGCGTAACTTGTTTCTAACATGTTTGGTTGGGCTTCTCTGTGTTGGTTCAACACAATTTGTGATTATGTTGTGTAGCCTGAAGTTAACCTTAGTTTTGCTTAGCAACACATCTTTCATTACAAAGACTATGGGCTTAATTTTTTTTTTACAAAAAATCTATATTTTCCTTGATCTTTTGAAGAAAAAAAAAGTTGAATGTACTGTAAAATCAAAAACTGTCCAAAAACTCTGATGATCTGTTAATAATTACTGACCCTCATGTTGTTCCAAATTTGTACACTTTTTTTTTTCATGGAACACCGAACAACAATTTTTGAAGAATGTTCATGTAGGTCCTGCTATATATTAGAGGTAGACCGATTCAACGGTTTTGCCGATATATCAGTACCGATAGTTGATTGGTGGAACTATCATTATAGGCAAAAATCCACACCGATAGTTTTTCCGGGTTGCGCCCGTTGCTGGAGCGGCTGAGAAGTGTGCGCTGTCATTACACAGTAGGAGCGCGCTGAGAAGAGACTGCTGGCATTATACAGAATGAGAGCGGCCACTAGAGGACAAATAAAAACTATCAATTCAATTCAGAAAGCTTTATTGGCATGACAAAACATACATTTTGTTTCGCCAAAGCATCAAAACAACATAGAAAATGATTTAGAACATTTAGTACAAAAAAAAATAAATAAATAGTTGTTAAATTAAATTAAATAAAAAAAGATAATATTATATATATTCATGGCTAGATATAGCAGAAATAATCATTCTGATAACATAGAACAATAATAATACAATAAATAAAATAAAATAAAATAAAATGTATTATAATACAGAAATCATGTTTAAAAAAAAAGAACTTGGAATTGAATATTATATACGTGTGTAGGTCTGATTGGGTGTGTTAGGCTGTGAGTGAGTGTATGTTTATTGGATGTTTGCTGCTTTCTGGTCGTCCCTCAGGAGGTGGCAAGATGCTACAAATTTTGCAGCTATATTGGAGCATTTGGCTTCTTCGGCAAGAATGAATCTGAGTTTTTGGGTTGGATTACAGGTGTTAAATTGGGGTTTTCTTTTATTAAATTTGGGGTAATAGTGGTCTCTGATGTGTTTATATTTTGGGCATTCTGTGAGGAAGTGCAGCTCGATCTCCGTCACTCCCAGGATGCAGTGCGAGCAGAGTCTGTCCTCACGGGAGAGCCAGGTCTGTCTGCGCCGGCCCTGTATGGCCAGACTGTGCTCGCTGATTCTGTACATCATCAGTGTTTTCCTGAGTTTCACATCACTCACTGTGCTCAGGTAGTTCGCAACAGTGTACTCTCGATTTAGGGCCGAATAACATTCCAGTTTGTGTTTGTTTTTACTGGTGTTTGTCCAATGGGTGATGTACTTGTCTTTTTCTGTGTTGTGTGTGTGTGTGTGCGTGTGCTGAGGCGTGCTGATCTCTGCAGGTGAGAGCTCAGTCAGTCTCAGCACCAGCTGGCACAGGGGACTCCTCGTTACGCTCAGCTCTTGGTGTTTTAGGGCTTTCTAATGGTATGTATTGGGGTCGCCCCAACACATACAGTACCATTTGAAAATTTGAAAATGGTTTGAAAAGTTTGAGCCAAATTTGGATAGGGATGTCAATTTTGATTGATCTTTTTTATGGCATAGAGAGCCCTTTGAGCTTTCTCTTTGAGTTCATTCACAGCCAAAGTAAAGTTACCAGTTACCAAAGTTATTTTCAGGCCGAGGTAAGTGTATGTTTTTGTGCTCTCAATGGTTCTGTGTGATAGTGTGAATGTGTGTTTTGGTCCCTGAGATCTGGAGCGTTTCTGGAACATCATTAATCTAGTTTTCTGGAGGTTGACGGTCAGGGCCCAGGTCCTGAAGCCCCTCTTTAGTGGGCGACAGAAAAACCAGGTCATCTGCATAGAGAAGACTTTTGATCTCTGTGTCGTGTAGAGTGAGAGCTTGAAAGGGAGCATGTTCTAATGTATTGGCTAACTGGTTGATGTAAATGTTGAAGAGGGTGGGGCTTAAACTGCAGCCCTGTCTCACTCCGCGCCCCTGGGGTAAAAATTCGGTTCTTTGGTTTCTAATTTTAACAGCGCATTGGCTGGCTGTGTACATCGATTTGATCAAATCATAGAATTCCCCCCCTATTCCACTGTCGATAAGTTTTAGGTATAATCCTTCATGCCAGATTGAATCAAATGCTTTCTTGAAATCAATGAAACAAGCAAAAAAAAAATTCTTTGTTTTGATGTACATATTTGTCAGTTAGTGTTTGTAATGGAAAAATGTGATCGGATGTGCGACATTTTGGAAGAAAGACAATTTGGCATTTACTCAAGGCATTGTGCTTCATAAGAAAGTCTAAAAGTCTGGAGTTTAAGATGCTGCAGAGAACCTTCCCCAGATTACTGTTCACACAGATGCCTCGGTAGTTGTTGGGGTCAAATTCGTCTCCGTTCTTGTGGATGGGGCTGATGAGGCCCTTGTTCCAGATCTCAGGAAAGAACCCTACACACAGAACATCATTGAACAGTTTTAGCATGGCCAGTTTGAAGCTGTAGCGTCTGGACCAATCACAAAAGACATACACAAATTATTCATTTATTTAATGAATAATCCAGCAAACTCACTCTCCCAAATAAGGCCTGTGAAACGTTCCCCAAATGAAGCTAACACACTGGCAGGACGCAGTGTCTTGTTACAGGACACACTGAGACTGGGTTTTATGATCGAAAAGAATGTCCTGAGAGCTGTGACTCTCACTTAAATTCTTGCAGAGGAAGAGAAATAAAAACCCTGTTAATCCTATATATATATATTCTATATATAACCACTTGATAAATGTGTAAACATGTATCTAATTTTCCCATCTCATGATTTTCCCTTTTATGTGGCGTTTTTATTCTTGTAAACTCAATTGGGTTAATGTTTCATACTTTGCATATTATGGTTAACCAACATTATATGTGCGGCATGTTTGGTTTCTAAAAAATCCAATCTTCGTCTCCGATTTGTTAATTTACATTACATGTTGCTAACTTTGTGATGCATTAGTATTATAAGAATCTTAAAGATTCTTTTCTTAAACACCCAATGAAAGTACATATTCAAATGCCCTGCTAGAACACAAAGGGTCGTAAAATTCCCCTCCAAAGGAAAATCTTCTCATTGGCTCTTGCACCTCCAGAGGTTGTGCCCATCTTCACGCTTTAAAGTCACTGATCAGCTTTTAGCTCGTTCTTAGTCCCTTTCTGAAATGCTGACGTGAAGATGATGCTGAACTAGAAGCCTCTAAGGACCCACCAAGCTTGTGCCAGGCTGCGGCCTTGTCTTTCCATTCACCAAAGATACTCTGAAAACCACTGGTTCTCTCTCAAGACCACATCAGCAAAGATCAACTGGAGCCTCAACAAATTGCATCAGGACATTTTAATTCAAATGGGCCAGACAAGCAAGTATCAAACTTAGTCTCATTATTTGATACATTAAGTTTCCTTACCCCTTTAAAGAAGGGCGTTTTAGAACTAAACTGATGGTTTGCTCAAGGCTGTTGATCTGAAATTAAGAAAGACATTTCCCATGCCCCGGAAATGTACATTTCTTAGAGTTAATAAACAATTAATCCTGAGAGTTCACGGGATAAACAGGCTAATTGATTGTAATATTAATTTACGACAGTAAGTTAATTATATTAACTGATCCAAATATTCATAATCAATTATAACCAGTTATTATTGATTATTAATATTTCATAGAGCTAATTTGCTACAAAGCTTTGGTCTGTGTGTTTCAGCATCTCGTTCAGGATGCTGTCAACACCACAGGCTTTCTTGGGCTCAAGAACTGTTAATTTTTCTTCCAATTCTTTCATTGTTATGGGGAAATCTAAAGGGTTTTGATTTGCTTTAACTGATCTTTACAAATTGTCTAGTTTATTAATTATTTCATTTTGATTATAATTTTGAATTTCAGTTGGGTTGTATAATTCTTGGAAGTGGTTTTTCCACTTCTCCCCATCTTAGATTGCCAGAAAGTGAACTGAACAGAACTTGGTTTGTATAACAATTTCCATTATCCCAAAATTTGTGTGAGTTTATAGATTTTTCAATTTCTTTAAACTGGTTTTGCAAAAACTGTGCTATTTTTCCGCCGGAGTGTGGCTTTATATTGTTTTAGTGCCTCACAATAAAGAAGGTCGGAGGTCCAGATTATCTGGTTGTCTGTGTTTTTGTAGAATATGTTGATCTTGTACTTTCTGATTGATGCCGAATTGATTTTTAAGGTATACCTGTATTTGGAACGAATGTGTGAGGGATTGTATTTCTGAAGATTCAACAGCAGTGCTGTAATTAGTGGCACTGTTTTCAGTCCATTTGAAAGACATTATTTTGTTCATTTGATATGGGGTCCTAAATGGTTTGGGTGATGTTTCAGATTGCTTTATATAGAGGATGATTTGGCTGTGGTCTGAGAAAGGTTTTAGCGGTTTGACTGTGAATGCTCTCAAATAGGAAAGGTCGAGATCTGTGATGGTATAATCTACAGTGCTGCTACCAAGAGCAGAGCTGTAGGTGTATTGGCTAAGTGAGTCTCCTCGCAATCTTCCATTGATGATGTACAGAGCCAGTCCTCGGCAGAGCTGCAGCAGCTGCCATCCGTGAGCGTTCACGGTTTCATCGCAGTTTTGTCTGGTGGGGTAAGAAGGGCACAAGTCGATATTGCCTGTGATGAATCTGGTACCGTGTGATTATATGAAAACTAATTCTTCTCCTGTTCTATCGTTTAAATCCCCCATAAGCAGCACATTTCCCTGGGCCTGGATATGGCTGATTTCTCTTTCTATATTTTGGAAAGTTTCCTCTTGGAAATACGGAGACTCGAGGGGTGGAATGTAAATTGCACAAAGGAAAACAGGCTTAGATGCTGATATCGTTCCTTTTTGTATTTTTAGCCACATGTGGTATTGTTCTCTTTTGATTAATTCTATGGACAGTTCAAATTTAATCCATATTATCATCCCTCCTGAGTCTCTCCCTTGTGTGACTGATTTGAGTTTGACTGATGGTAATATTATCTCTTTGTATCCTGAGGGACAGCCAGTGAACGCATCTCCTCTACACCAGGTTTCATGTAAGACGATGACATCTAGGTCTTGAAGTTCTTTCATAAAATTGGAATTTCTACTTTTTAGGCCAAAGACTGAGGAGTTTAGACCTTGAATATTCTATGTACACTCTTAAAAATAAAGGTTCGAAAAGGGGAGTTTTTGCAGTGATGCCATAGTAGAACCAGTTTTGGTTCCTCATAGAACCTTTCATTGAGCAGTTCTGAACAGAACCATTTTTTTTCCTTAGCATGAAGAACATTTTAATAACCAAAAGAACCTTTTTTCCACCGTAAAGAACCTTTTGTACAATGGAAATGTTCCATAGAAGTCAAAGGTTCTTTATGGAACCGTTGATGCCTACATAGAACCTTTGTTTGTAAGAGTGTAGACACACTGAGTGATTTCATCATAAACTTTTTAAATAATGTGTATGGTTTGTTTGCTATTTTGAGAAAAGAGAAATTATGCAAAATTACAATAGATTAAATTAAAACAATGAGTGATGGAAGTAAAGTTATGGTAGGAACTCAAACATCAACACTATCACTGACTGAGTTGTGGAGAGAACACGCTTCATGGAGAGCGCTGACACTTCAGATGCACATTTAAAACACCGACAGCGAAAAGGTATGCATACAGGACACTAAAGTACATTTTGCCATATCATTATAAAGTAATTCATTTGCTTGACTATATGCTACATTAGCAGAGAAAGAACAGAAGTAGGCCTATGTTTGCCGTCGAGTCTGAGAGGAATAACAGTAGTGGCTACCTCAAGCGATTAAAGCAATGTGTCAAAAACACACACAAACCTGACACAAATGTTTTATGTCGCATTTGTTACTGTCTATTTCCATTAGTTTATATCCAGGCAGCTGGTCACTTTTACGCATTCATTAGCCGGCGAAGTTGCATAGGCTATTTAAAGCTAGTGACGTGATTGCTTTCTCAACATTGAAATGTTCATGCAGCCGACAGAAACATAAATCAGAAATGCATTCGATTTCAGTTATTTTTTTATCACTACAATACATATAGTTATTTTGACTAGATAATTTAAGTGTTCTAAAAAAGAAGCAAATAAAGTGAGAGACATGTAATATAGGTCTACATTTATGTAATTTTAATGCTCTGGCCTTTGCAGATTTTTAAATATGGCCATCTTTAAGCATGACTCTTTGGATTTAAATATGAAATGGTAACACTTTACAATGGTCCGTCCGTCCGTCCATGTATTTTAGTAGCGGGGCTTGGGGAAAAAGGAGAGCAAACATGTAAGTTGTTAAACCCGGAGAGTGCGTTTTATTTCTTGTACAATAGTGAGGATTGAAGGAGTATTGATGCCCTTATGCTTCTGTTGTGAGAGTGCTGGAGAAAGTGGAGTGAAGACAGCAAACTTCAGCCAAACAGCAGGGAGTGAGCTTGTCCAGCAGAGAGTTCTATCAAGGCTTCCAGGTTCCTTCTCATTAATCACTCTCTGTAAGAGAAAAGGGTAAACTGTCATTAGTGAATGTCTGGGAGATCAAAAACTCAGCTGGGGCCCGTTCTTCGTACGTTGCTTAAAACATCCGAGATCAAATTACACATCCAAGATGATATCATCGTGCTAATCATGATCTGGCTAATTAGGTTCTTCGAACACACTTGCCGGATATGATTAGTATCGCTGGATTGAGTTATCTGAGATAATCGCGCGTTCATGCGCTGGTTTAAAAGGGGATATGTATCGATAGTAGAAACATTGATCAGCAACGCTGCTATTGGCTGTTCAGCGTGGCCAAAGAGTGGGCTCAGTTTTTCTCCTCAGCAGAGCAAGAACTAATATAGTCGAAGTTTATTCGGAATTTTAATGTTTAATCAAAACGCCAGGGAACACCTCAAAGTCTGCAAAAGCCAGGAGAGAGGGCTGGCAAAAAGTAGCAGACAATTTAAATCTGTTAGAAGTGGCCATGTTAGATGTTTTTATCACTTAATAGCCTATATTTTTGTATTTTAATAATTGCATAATTACTTTGTTCATTGTAATGTCAGTCACCACACTAGAACATGGGAACAAATAAAAGTGAAGTACAAAAATATTCTACATAATGGTATTTTTTAGTTATATTATAGTCTCTTTTATAAAAGGCACTGTTAAATAAAAGGTTGTCTGTTTATAAAAGCAACCAAGAAAAAGGCTGAGAAAAAAAGAAAGAAAAGATCTTAGTAGCCTACACTGTAAAATAATTTTTGCTGCATTAAATTAAGGCCGTATAGTAATTTCAACTGTTAAATCTTGAGTAATGATGAATTGCTTTGACTTGTGAAAGTGAAAACTGATAAACTTATGTTAATGTAAAATTATTTTGCCATGAGTTATTGATCACATTTTTCCCCAGTGTAGTTCATTGTAATGACATTGTGTTTTTCTCTTTTGTGCACTTTTACATAATACACCAACACTTGTATCTGTTCCCAAGAAAGTGGTGGCTGAAATATGTGCAGTAAGTGGACATTTTCTAACTTTCCAAAGGAAAGAAAGTATAAGACTTTGTAATGTCTATTTGTTTCCATTGCACTGGACAGTGAATAAACTTTTCAGACACTGAAATCTTCCCTTTAGCCAAAGTTCATTTCATTGTGTGCCCTTGTCCTGGCTAGAGCTGCATTGTAACTGGTTTGGGTCAGGGAATGGGGTCATAAAACACCTGTCTGCAGGCAGGAACATGTCATAATCACCTATGAAAAAATGCAGTTCTGTTAGGATCAGCATAAGTGTATGTAATACAGTGAGCTTGATATTTAATTGTGGAACTTTTCTTACCACTTTCAAATAATGTGCATAAATGTGAATCTCTGAAAATTCTTAAGTCATACACAGATCCTGGCCATTTTGCTTTCACATTTGTGATATGGAAGATTTTAGTCAACTGCCTTTTTTAATTTGATATAATATTACTAATCTGGAACCAATCACGTTAGTGAAGCCTGAGTGACATATAGCCTACTGTGAAGGCATGGTCATGATTGCATGATATTCATAAATTATGATAGACTAAAAAAAACTGATTAAAAAAAAAACTGCTTTACAACATTGGGTCTTATGTGGCTTGGAAATGCCAAAAAAAAAAAAAATTAAAACTGTTTTTTAAACCTAAAAGCGCCAGGTAAACACCGAATGACACGACAGACAGCACTTGCCATCAAGTTCAATAGTGTAAAGGAATGTAGGATTGAGTGCGAAACAAACACAAATGAATCTTCCAGGTGAATTGTTCAAACATAATTTCTCACAGAACTGAACATTCCAGACACCAAATCACCAACCCCAGAGCCATAAAAGAAGGCTCCAGCCAGCCAGTCTCCACTGACCAACGAAAACCCCCAGCTAAGAACTTTATGGCCATGCAAGCTTCAAAGAAGATGAGCCTAACTAAAGAAAGAACTGGTCAATGTAAGATAGCTTGGAAAAGAATGATTGGCTCAGAGATAGCACAATTCAGCCCGATCAAGATAACAGCAGAAGCTGCTCGAGCCCACAACATTCCAGACTACCCCCTCCGTAAGGACCTCTGATAGACCTCAGGGTGTAAAATCGTTTCAAACCACAGAGCTGAGATTTTACCTATAACATAAATAAAATCATTCAAGAACAATTTTCAATGGACTTATAGATCAAGCATCATGCAACGACATGATTCTATATTGTTCCTACAATAGATGGGTGTATCTGATATGCTTAGATGCCATACAATTCATGTAATTGTTATAATTGTTAGATTTTTGAATGAAAATGTGTTGTGTTTCATATCGATATTATCATATGTTCTTAATTCAAAGGATGGCTTGATTGAAATCTGTGGAAAATGTTTCGGATTCTTATAATAGTAATAATGTCTTAGCTGTGGCCTCTGTACTCTTTGCTAGAGCTTAGAGAGTAAGGAGAGCACAGATAAGCTTGATTTATGATAAGAAGTGAAGAGAACGCCACCTCCTAAACAAAGACAGTGTCTAATTGGTTAGAACTGATCCAGGAGGCTGGGCGGACATTTGAGTTTAAAATCTTAACACCAGAACAAAGTTTAGAGTTTCAGTGCAGAACCAAAAATGCAGCGGGAGATGAAGATCTAAGACAGACCAGTAACCATGTAAAACGCGCAGACGAAATAACCCAAATCAAGATCTGAAGAACATGGGTTAAACAGCTTCATTCAAGCCATCATCTACTCTTCTCAATTTCCTTTCTTTTCTTAGTTTCCTTTCTTTTCCGTTGTGAGTCTCGGTTCTAAGTTAAGTTTTGCGACAAGATTTCGAGCCACGTTTCTTCTGCAAAGCCAGCTTCAAACAAAGACTTTCATTCCGCCAGCACGCCACGTGACTGACCACGTGACCCAGACATCAGGCACGGAGATCAGCCAACGAACGGACCGGGAAAACCCTAAACACGCAACAAAAAGGGAATCCCCAAAAGCAAAGACAAGCAAGTACTGCCTCCAGACTCTTAAACTGAACTGGTGTATTTGATACTGATTTAATAACCTTTAATAAACTCACTCTTAAAACTTAATCTTTCCTTACTCTCTTTCTTTCTGCAACGCGTATGAATGTGTGTGTCTGTGTTAGATATTAGTTGTATGTGTTAGAATAATCAATAAAGTCTTGTTTGTATTTTAAAGAGAAATATTACTTGTGTTATTGTGCTTACAAATTTAATGTCTTAAACTTCTGATCTAAGTTACCTTGCTAACTATATAGTGTTTCACTATAGTTCGGATATTTATATCCGTTGCAGAGTTGATAATTGCAGCCAGTTCAAATGAACCGCGAACGAGTCATTTGCTCGGTTGTAATAAGTGACTCTTTTGAATTCCCTATAAATTAATTAATAATTCCTTTGAGCTAAATTGTAATCACTACAAATTACAAATATCTTACAGGAAAGAGCCAAATAATCTTAAGGCAATGGAAACAGTTTGTGCTGTGGTTAAAGCCCGATTCCGACAAGTCGAAAATAAATGTGCGTTTCCAACAAATAAATAATGTAAACGACAATCTCACGAGTCACGAGAAAAAATACATATCTCAGAAAGTGCACTATCGCGCTGCGCTGGACTTCCCGCATCAGCTCCATTTATGAAGCCGCAGTCTAATCCTGTTAACATGAAATAAGCCTGCTCCCGAGCAGGTTTAAGATTGCGCACCTGTTGCTATGACAGCAAGTCCAGGATGATCGTCAAAGAACCAAAAAATCGAAGATTATGCCAAATCGCCAACAATCAAATCCAGCTAATTGAGTTAGCGACGTACGAAGAACGGGCCCCAGGTCTTTCTTCACTGGTGTTTATATGGCCCCAGTGATGGGTTGGTCGATGGCCGTTTGGTGTACGCGTTGATTGCTGGTCAGCTGCTCTGTATGTGTTGCCAGGGGCGACTGATGTCGGGATGAAGGGAGATAGCTGTCAGGTGTGTGAGTTGATTGCTGGTCAGCTGCTGTGTGTGTTGCTAGGGTCGACTGATGTCGGAATGATGGTAGTCCGCCATATATTTCTACTTTTCAGCATTTACCCTGTTCTCTGGCTTGTGTAATTCTCTAGCTTACACTGGAAACTTGGCATTTACAAAAAAAAAAAAAAAAAAAAAAAAAAATCTATAGCACGATCATATTGTTTATTTGGACGTGTTCTATTGAGCTTGGAGTACTATAGGAATACCATGGTACAGGAATTCTGTTATAATGGTGCAAACAATAAAAGTGCCATGGTTTTACCATCTAAATCCATCACTGTACTGCCACCATGGTACCAATACTTTTTTTTTTAAATAAAGGTTGTGTTCTGAAAATGTGTTAGAGCTGACAATATTAACACCTAAGGATGTGTTGCTAATTATTTATTTTACATGCAAAGTCTTAAAGGTACAGCGCCAACAATGGGTAAGAGAGAGGACAAATAAACATAAAACTAAATTATTGCGGTTGGTGATGCAGACTTAGATTTTAAACAGACCTTCTTAATAATGTCATGCATCTTGTTTACGATCTCTCTCATCACCTCTCTCTTTTTTTTGGACTTAGATGCTAGTTTACGCTGCTGTGAATCTCCTTCCTGTTGGTATGTTCTGATTTATTAGTTTTAATCATCAAGAGTAGTCATCAAGCTGTGAAAGACGATCTACCTGCTGAAAGAGTGCTGTTTTGTGAGTCCTGTTTTCTTAATTATTATTTTTTCCTAAGATCTGCAATTCTCAGAATGGATCTGCACAATCATTTGATTGAGCGAATAAGTAAGGCACATGCATTTTGCTAATTTAAACTCATAATTGTAGGCTCTTTAAAACAGGAAATGGCATTGAAAATATATCTATAAAAGTCAAAGAACACTGATGCATTTAGGGACATTAGCTCTTGAGCTATTTTTTTAACAGTTTGAACTGTAAACTTTCTCATAATCTGAATAGAGAATAAACAAATTCTATATTGAATGCTTTTGGCTACCATCGCTAATGCTACTTTCAGGATTGAGCATCATTCAGATTCGAATTGGGAATGCTTTTGAAGAATTGGAATTGAATTTGAGGTAGAATGTATTTAAATGAATGTTGATTCATACAGTATTCAATAAGTGTAATTTTTAACAATACAATCTTTGAATGTTGACTTGACACCCTTGTTTGAAAATGACTTGATGGTCTTGATGGTTTTATGACAGACAGACAGATTTATGAACCTGGTGGAGAACACTTCATGTGACAAAATTCCTGTTGAATTCCACTTCTACTTATTCTAATTCAAATTCCACTTCAACTTCCTAAGGGGTGACACCATTTCAGTTCAGATTCTCACCCATGCGCTGAAAGGGAGCCAATTGTTAAATTATGAATTTTGTCCAATCCTGCTCTAATTTTGCCTAAGATACTGTATAAATTGTTAATACATGCAGACAGTCATGCAGTTGGAAAAAACATTCACCCAAACTCCATGAAGTTTTTCAAACTGACTCTACACTGCTATATATATTTTTAGAAATGACTCTGTCTGTAGGTCCAAAATCCTCTTCAGCAGATTGATTGATTTTTGTCTGTAGTCCATCAACTTACAGCTGTATTGACATGCGCTGCCGTTGCTGACTGATTATCTCTCGAGCAGTGGCAGAGTAGAGCAGAGGCCTAATAGGAAAATAATCACAAATAATCTGTCATCTCTACAGGCCTGAGGAGGAGAAATATATAAATCAGTACAATCATCTCTTAATGGTAATGTTATGACTGAATTGCATATTCTGCATTTACACTTCATTTTTGTGTTATTCATTTTATTTCACATGTCCTCCAGTGCACCTAAAAACATCTGAGCCACCTACGTGCTAATCTGTGATCTGGTTTCCTGTCTTTGTATTCTCCTTGGTCAGGCGATGCACCTGACTGCCTAAAAGGTCAGGCATCCATGCCGTGTGCAGGGCAAAGCCACTCTCATCCCTCTGCTCCTCCCAATAACCCGCCCCTCCATCCCCTGGGTGACTTTCAGCTGTGTGCATGAAAGCCCCCCTATGTTGTGACTCTATAGCCTGTGATCATATACTCTGAACCTCACAGAGAAACAATAGAGTAATGCATACGTCATCTATATACATTTTACATATGTTGTACATCCAATCAGAAATGGTTTCCATCATGTAACATTGTTTTGCAGCAAAAGTATTTTTTAAGGAATTTACATGTTGGTCCCCACAATGTATATGGTTTAGGAACCTCCCCTCAAACAAACACACACACAAACACACACACTGTATGTATGTAGGTCGGTAGGATTTTTTAAATCCAATGCTGCATTATTTGATCAAAAATACAGTAAAAACAATAATACTGTGAAATATTATTTAAATGAACTGTTTTCTTCTTTTTCCCACATTAATTTCCCACATGTCTAGTACAATTATGTGTTTAAGCAACATGCCCCATAGGTGGGGTACATTGTAGCATGTGAGGGGCACATTGTAACATAACATATGGCAGCTTAAAATGTTATCTGATCTAATAAAAAAATATACAAAATAAACTAAAATATTTTCTAAATAAAATACAATTAAAAAACTTTTTCATATAAAATAATGGCAATTTTTAATAATTAAATATAAACTCATTTTTGAGTTTCGACTACGAACACATGAAAACACAGCTATACAACATAATTCAAAACAAATAAATAATTAGTAATTTCTGGACATTGACTCTCAGTCTTTATTCACCTTTTTCTCACGTTTTCTCAATAAAATTAATAAAAGTATAGAATATAATAGCATATTTCTAATAGGGGCACATTGTAACGCAGTGTTACAACATGCCCCCGCCTGCACAACTGGGATTTAAACCCTGCTAGTGTCTTCTGCTGGTTAGCGAAGCATTAAAGAACTATCTCAACTGTTAAATAACATCTTGGAGATTAAAATAATATCAGATTTGTCTTATTTTAAATAAACACAAAAAAATAGAGATGAAAAATTAACTTAAGTAAGAAATTTACTTTTGCTATGGTTTAATAAATGTCTATGGATATCTTCCAAAAAAAAAAGTAATTTTGGCGGATTTTTTTTCTCTATATAGTGTTGATATGGCAACTAGTAAATAAACAAAGTTTCGTCATCCAAGCATCTGTGGAAGTATTTAAAACAAGCGTGTTACAACTAACCCCGCGTTAGGTTGTGCCCCGCGCTCCCCTACACTGTAAAAAGTTTAACTATTATTTACTCAATTTTATTGGTGAAACATTTTTACACTCAAAAAAATTGAGTAAATTTTAAAGCTGTGAAATCAATGAAATATACTGTATGAATTGAGTAAATGCAAGTAAAAAAATTAAGTAAATCTGAGTAACTGCATCTGGTACATTAACAAATAAAATTGAGTAGAAATAATTTAACATTTAAACATTAAAAAAACAATATTTATGAGTAATATTAACTGTTTTTATTAATGAGTAATATTAACTTTTTTATTTTCTCTAAACCTTTGTAAAAATAGTACTCCAGACAACCACCATTATACATTACATTGGCCTTTATTTTCAATGAGTACAGCAATACAGCACATTTTAGACTGTTTTTTCATGTATACAATATTGCCTGCATTTAAACTTATTTAACAAGTAAAAATGAAATATTTAAACATTCAGGTAGCCAAATTCAAGTGTAATCAACCACTCTGTTATCCAATATCCACCGAATCTGCGCTGGTCCTCGTGCCGGAGACTATGGAAGCAAATAAGAGACAGAACTCTTTGAAATTTAACAGCCACTGAATACTTAGTTTTGAAATATTTTATATTGAAAAACATTTATCTGAATTTATTTGCTCTGAATTCACCCCTTTGAAATTATTTTACTTTGGAAACCATGTATCTGAATTTATTTGTTTCGAATTTACCTCTCAAAACCTGAATTTCAATGAATATTTTTCAATGTTCACAAATACAGATTTAAAAAAAAAAAATCAACTTATAGAATTTCAGATAAAATAGATTCATGTTGATCAAATTTGTAAGGACCACCCATTGGCCCAACGACGGAATCCAACGGCCTGGCGAAGGTTTAAAGCGTGTATGTCTTTTCAGCGCTCCAGTGAAGTTCACTTAATCTATTGGAACTTAGTTTTAGTATTACTTTAGCTCTACGTTTGATCTGACTCCAATTTCAAATGATAATCAAATTTAGATCGTATTTCTGATTAGAAATTAATCATAAACATCGATTATGAATTAATTTAGATCTTTGATTATCCTGATTATCCCATACTTTCAGTTATTAATACGTTATGGACCCGAATGCCGCACAGAGATCACGTCGGCCAATTCGTGTTTCTCACGGACACAAACTTGTTAATTCTGATTTGAGTCAGAGGATGTAGGGTTTGCTAATATACCCCTAAAGTCAGTCGCCTACTGCTTACGGACTAGAGAGTGTAGTTTATTTTAGCCATTTCCATACAACTTGCTAAACCAGTGATAGACAGAAATCAACAGGTCTCCAAGATGACGTGCCTACTGCTCCGTTCATTCATGTGCCTGTAGTTTGACCTACCTTAACTAAGTTTGCGGTAGCACCAGCCTCCTTAAATATATTAAAATAATGATTTCAGAATACTTCAGAATAAATCAAGATGTAACATTTATTTGTCAGGTAAAAATGTATTATGCCAATTACAGAAGTAATTTATTAAAAGCCAATTCAAATATACATTTACTCAAAGATGAATCTAAAAGTAAGCAATGTTCTCCTGACAAAGACACACAGTAATGTGTCAGGATTTTCCAACAGGAAAATACTGCCATGCATTACTGTGTGGGGGATGATCCCGGTAAAAGATTCCCAATGATTGCTCTGTCCCCTCACCTTAAATACCAGATCAGAACAAAAGGGGTTAAACAAATGTTGTTTAGAGTTGGTTGGGCCAATCCATGTACCCCAGGGGGGTAGCACCTGGTTTCTTGAGATATCGTAAAGAGATATCAGCCAGAGAGGAGATACAGGATTCTCCTAAGTTCTTCAATCTTTTTCATTAAACCAATGACTGCAATGAAATTAAGACCATTTTACCAATCGCACTGTGCCCTTTAAAATGACACCAAACATGAAAAGGAAAAACAACATATTCACAAGATACATCATATGTGATATATAGACATTCTTAATGAACTTTCAGTGCCTTGAGGAGGGAGAGGGGGGATGAGTTGAAGTCAAACAGGGGAACAATGAGATAAGTTTGGGCAGTACAAGGTTCTGTGCTCTGCCTTTGTTGTCCGCTGTCCAGGGTGCATTTTATGGCGTTATTGCAGGGTGAGTTTTGTTTTAACAGGAAAATCAGTTCTTACAGACGGCCCCTGGCCCCTTGGGACAGATTTAGATCAGGCCTAAGGGGACATTTTTTGGACATTTTCCTGTTTCCACATTTTTAGTGTTCACAGACCTGACCACTGTAGTTTGCAGTGTTAGTCGATTGGTGCAGGAATCCAGTCGTCACCTGAAATAACAACATTACGACAGGTTGAACATTAAAATGAAAGCATGGCAGAATGTGTGGATTCTGCAGCAGCCGGACTGGGTGTCACATGACCCTCTTGGCCGGGTTTGCTTCCACCTGCACTTGGCTGCGTTGGTATTCAGTCTGTAGAATGATCTCGTTGTATCAAGTCTGTTTGCGTTGGTCAGCATGATCAGAAAGTGTCATTGGAAAGTGTCATTATAACGCTTTGCGGAAACATCTTTGTCCTCCCTAGGATGTTTTAACTGACCATTTGAGAAGTCCTCGGTCACCTTCAAGCAGAAGGTTTCATTTGCCGGGTAGATCAGAACTCCATTGTTGAAGGAATCATTTCACTGATGACGCTCCACTGCGTGTAAGACACCTGAACAACTTTTGAATGACCATGCAATAATTGAACACTGATGTATTTGTGGTTATTGTAAGATGAGGAAAAGTTATTGGATAAACACAAGAACACAAGATAACAAAACATGATGTACTCAAAAATATGAAACCCAAAAGTCAAAGGTGCGAGTGGTAAATATGGTCTCTTCTTCAAAATCATATATTTAATGAACAGGTGTAATTTGATCACCAAATTCTTCACTACCGCAGTGATCTGGTAGTGGGATTTAGACTTGGTCTGGATGAATCAAGGACGGGTAGCAGAAAGTCACCATAACTAGTATATTTACTAGTTGTATGCATAATTAGAGTAATTAGAGTATATCACATAATTAAACATGGAAATACACAATTTCATAATTGTAAAATTGTCTACATTAGTTGTTATAAGTGCAAATCATCAATGAAACTTAATGTTTTAATCGATTCAATTAGAGAATGAAATGTATAGAAACAGAGATTTAAATTTCTGGTTTAACTTTTGTAATCATCCTCTGTGCATTTGATTTACAGGCTAGGTCACACTCAATAGTGCAGGTCTGAATTGTTCAGTTGACAAATAGAAATGCCTGCATTTTAAATTTAGCTGTTTAGATCATTGTCATTAGTCATTTGTTGGAAACTAGGGGGCCCTCCTGGTTTGCAACAACGCTAACGACTGGACATAAAAAATATTTTGTCCAAAGACCAGTTGCATTGATTAATAGGTCTCAATAAGATTTTTTATGTGGATTTAAATCAATTGATGTGTGACCACAGCCATGCATGTCCTATGCACAGCACAGTATTTACATACAGGAAGTTGACAAGACTGTAATGCTGAAAAGAAATTATTAAAATAATTTTCCTTGTCCTATATGTATGAAGGTAAATGATGTATTGCATGATGTGAATAATTTTGGCCTGGTTAGTCTTATGATCTATGCCAGGTAGAGATGTTCTAAGATTGCCATAGTGATGGTGTGTATTGTGTATGTTTGTGTACAGGAGATGGGTGGTGTTTTATCCTACCATAATTTGTGTTGCATAATTTAGTTCCAGTGCTACACCGGGAGGCCACATACAGGAGCTGCTTCTGTAGTGTTATGAGGTGTGAGCGGCCCCTTGGAAGTTTCTCCACCCCCATCTCCTAATGTAAAGTTGTGTGTCCTGCTTAAGGCAGGCAGAACCAGACCCTTGTGGAATCTGGTTCTAAAGAAAGTCATTTGTCAGCCTGTAGGGAAATAGACCTAGAGAGGAAAACACAGTTTAATCTTGAGCCTTTATACAAATTGCATTTAAGATAGATGGTCTATCTCAATATTTATTTGATGGCTTTAGCCAGACAGTTGTTACTGATGGCTTTGATCTGTTAAGATTTTACGCCATTAGAAGAAAATTTGTTTTTGTTTACAAAGACATGTATCATTCTCATGATCATGTGTTTGCAAAGAAAAGGTCAATTAAACAGTGATAATAGTCAGATCTGACTGCTATTGCATCTAAACTCAAACAGTCTGCTGTGTTGTGAGCATTAGGACCCTCAGGTCTGCTAGGGAAATCTCTTTACATGATGTTGTTTATTTACACTAGCCAGATCTGTGTTTAGAGCAATTAGATCACCAGGGGTGGTGCTGTGCTTGTTTGTTTTAGCCTTTGGAATTTATGGTGCCATTCAACTCTTGACCATTTGGATCTCTGTGGTCCATAAAGACTGTAGATTTTCTGCCTGATATTTAAATTCACACAACTGTTCTTACATGTACAGTAAAATACCTTTCCTGATCAGATCCCATGTGAGATGAAGCTCCTAGAGAGGAGTTTAACACTTGCACCACTTTGTTTGTGGTTTTGTTGCAAGAGAAAATTTAAATTTGTACCTCCCCTTGTTACTGGGTTAAAGATCTATTAGATCAAAATGAAATCATCCTGTGGATTTGGATGGACATTTAAGACATGGTAATCAGGTTGATCATTTTAGTTGGTATATACTGGGCATTGTAATTTCTCTCATTAAAGATTTTTGCACAAATAGAAGGTAAAGAAGTTCCCTTTCGTTGTCACTCCGAGTTACGTCGGATGACGACGAATGGGGTTTCGCTTAGAAATCCTATCATCTTCGAGTATTAAAACACGAAAAGAAATGAAAAGAAATGCCATGGGTCTGCGGAATTTGCATAGCGTAACTCCGCCCCGCCCTGGGGGTATATAAGGAAGTGCGCGAGCAGAATGCAGATATGTTTTCGCTTCGGAGCCAAGTTGATGTACTTCACTCCACAGCCAAATCCTGAGTTCATCTCTTCATCTCTTCGAGACGAGCCTCTCTCCAGGTGTTGGTGTGACAGCGAGTTCCAGCGAGTGCACATTCCCTGCTGATCTGTGCAGTGATCTGCCAGAGTTTGTGTGTTCTCTCCCTGGTCGCTTCAACACTCTGCGGAGAAATCTCCTTTCATAAAAGAGCATTGCACGCGGCACGTCTTTTTAAAGATGCCTCGCCCGTGCACTTCTGGTTGCGGTCTATTTGTGTCTGACTCTGATGGGCACAATCGCTGTCTTGTGTGTCTGGGTGTTGAGCACGCTAAGGCAGCGTTTGTGGATGAGTCATGTTCCCACTGCGGGAACATGCCCATCGCACGGTTGAGATCGAGACTCAATGATCTTAATGTGAGAGTCCCCTCATCCGCACCCCGATCTACTGGTCCCGAGAGGGCTGGTACTTCGGCTGGCGGCCAGGGTGATCTGAGGGTTACAGTGTGGAACAAAGCGCCGACTATTCCACGCTCCACACTGCCCTCTGTTCCCGTGCAACCCGCGAGCGTCCGAGTGGAAACCGCTGTACAGTCCTCTGACTTGCCGCGAGTTTCATTCGGCGCTCCAGAGGAAGACTCAATGTCGATTGCTGCATCACAAGGTGGGCAGGAGTCCTCGGGAAGTGAAGATTCGGCTGTGCTGCCACCCTCGGGTGTCCCAGCATTGCCCGAGTCTGATCCCGAGATGACGGCCATGCTTTCCCGGGCCGCCGCGGCGATCGGTCTTGAGTGGTCCCCGCCACCTGGGCCGGTTCGTTCGCGGCTGGATGATTGGTTTTTGGGTGCGGCTGCTGATCCGCGTCGGCGGCCAACCCCAATGCCTTTCTTCCCGGACGTGCATGAGGAGGTCACGAGGTCCTGGAAGGCACCCTTGTCTTCCCGCGATCGCTCGGCGACCTCCTCCGCCTTGCCTCCTCTCGATCAGGGGGCTGCCAAAGGGTACACTGGGGTTCCCCAGGTTGAACGCTCTGTTGCGATGCAGTTGTGTCCTCAGAGTGCTTCTTCCCGCGGGGACCCAAAGCACCCCTCCAAGGCCTGTAGGTTCTCCTCCACCCTTGTGGCGAAGGCCTACAGAGCTGCGGGGCTGGCGGCCTCCTCACTGCATGCCATGGCGACACTCCAGGTCTACCAGGCCCAGATGTTGCGTGACATGCACGAGGGGAGGTCTGACCCAGCACTCTTTGATGAGTTGCGTGCCGCCACCGACCTTGCTCTCCGAGCGACGAAGGTGACCGCACGCTCGCTGGGTCAGGTGATGGCCACTTCGGTGGTCCAGGAGAGACACCTATGGCTTAACCTGGCTGATATGCGGGAGGCCGAGCGGACCCGGTTCCTCGACACCCCCATATCCCAGGCTGGCCTGTTCGGCGGCGCAGTCGAGGACTTTGCCCAGCAGTTCTCGACTGCCCAGAAGCAGACTGAGGCTCTAAAACACGTCCTGCCCCGGCGGCCCGCTGCTTCGGCAGCGCAGTCGTCGGCACAGGTGCCTCAGCCCGCTCGCCGCCGAGGGCGCCCTCCTGCGGCTCCCGCCCCTCCCGATCGGCCCCAGCAGTCCGCTGCTTCCGGGTCGCGTCGGAGAGGAAGCCGTAGGAAGGCGCCACAGCCCTCTCCCGCCCCGTGCCCCGCTAAACGCCAGGCCAAACGGCGCTCCTGAGACGGGCTGCTCAGAGATGGCGTTGAGTTCTGTTCAGGAGCCGGTTGCAGGGCCGCTCCTTCCCCCGGTGGAGGGCCGGGGGAGAATCCTTGGTTTTCCCATTCCCGCTGCTCGTCCCACGACGGGCAGCACCCTAAAATGGTTAAAAAAAGAACTCACTACCCCATCTCTGAGCACACGGAGTGTGCGGATGAGAGCACGCGCCGCCCACGGGCCACGCTCCTCTCATCCCCCTCTGTCGCCAGACCCCTGCCAGAGCACGCCCCCGTGGGACGCTGGTCCTCCCCTGGCCTCCTCTGGCAGGACGCGGCTAATGACCGTGCCCCCGCACCGGGCCGCTATGCCACCCATGTCTGGGCCGGTCATTCCGCCTCGCTGCACCCCCGACGGAACGTCTGTGGTTCGTATGACCCCGCTGGTGCACTTTCTGGAGGCCTGGCTAGAGCTTCCCAGACTGTCCCGCTGGGTCGCGAGAACCATCAGGCTCGGCTACGCGATTCAGTTCGCGCGATCTCCTCCCCGCTACAGCGGAGTCCGCTTCACTATGGTCGGTGGCAATGCCCCTGTCATGAGAGCGGAGGTCGCTACCCTACTGGCGAAGGGTGCGATCGAGATTGTCCCTCCAGCCGAAATGAGGTCCGGCTTCTACAGCCCTTACTTCATCGTTCCGAAGAAATCGGGTGGGTTACGACCGATCCTGGACCTGCGCGTCCTGAACCGCTCCCTTCACAGGCTGCCGTTCAAGATGCTCACGGCCAAACGCATTTTCGAGTGTGTGCGGCCACAGGATTGGTTTGCAGCGATCGACCTGAAGGACGCCTACTTCCATGTCTCCATCTTACCTCGACACAGACCGTTTCTACGGTTTGCTTTCGAGGGGCGGGCATACCAGTACGCGGTTCTCCCCTTCGGGCTAGCCCTGTCTCCTCGCGTCTTTACGAAGGTCGTCGAGGCAGCCCTTGTTCCCCTCCGGGAACACGGGGTTCGCATCCTGAACTATCTCGACGACTGGCTGATCCTAGCTCATTCTCGAGACCAGGTTTGCGAACACAGGGACCTTGTGCTTCGGCACCTAGCTCGTCTGGGCCTTCGGGTCAACTGGGAAAAGAGCAAACTCTGCCCAGTGCAGAGGATCTCTTTTCTCGGTATGGAAATCGACTCGGTCGCCATGTGCGCGCAGCTTACGAGCGAGCGCGCGCAGTCACTGCTGACTTGTCTTCGCCAGTTCGAGGGCAAGAGTGCGGTCCCACTGAAACTTTTTCAGAGGCTCCTGGGGCATATGGCATCCGCAGCCGCAGTAACGCCGCTCGGATTGCTTCATATGAGACCGCTTCAGCTTTGGCTTCGCGATCGAGTCCCGAGGTGGGCATGGCAACACGGCAAGCTCCGGGTCCCAGTGACTCCGGCCTGCCGTCAGACCTTCACCCCGTGGTCGAACCTCAGCTTTCTACGGGCCGGAGTGCCCCTGGAACGAGTTTCCCGGCATGTTGTTGTCTCAACAGATGCCTCCACCACGGGCTGGGGCGCCATGTGCAATGGACATGCTGCCGCGGGCTCCTGGACAGGACCCCAACGCCTTTGGCATGTCAATTGCCTCGAGTTGCTGGCTGTACGTCTCGCTCTGCACCGCTTCCATGCGTTGCTCAGGGGTCAGCACGTACTAGTCCGATCAGACAATACCGCAACAGTAGCGTACATCAACCATCAAGGTGGTCTACGCTCCCGCCGTATGTCGCAACTCGCCCGCCACCTCCTCATATGGAGTCAGAAGCATCTGAGGTCGCTTCGAGCCATTTATATCCCGGGACACCTGAACCAGGCGGCCGACGAGCTGTCTCGAGTTCAGCCTCTCGCTGGAGAATGGCGACTCCATCCCCGGACGGTTCAGCTGATTTGGGATCAGTTCGGCGACGCACAGGTAGACCTGTTTGCCTCCCACGACTCGTCCCATTGCGACCTGTTTTATTCCCTGACCGAGGGCACGCTCGGCACGGATGCACTGGCGCACAGCTGGCCGCGGGACCTACGCAAGTATGCGTTTCCCCCAGTGAGCCTTCTTGCGCGGACCCTGCGCAAGATCAGGGAGGACAAGGAGCAGGTTATGTTGGTTGCTCCTTACTGGCCCAGCCACACCTGGTTCTCGGAACTCATACTCCTTGCGACAGCACCTCCCTGGCCAATTCCTCTGAGGAAGGACCTCCTTTCTCAGGGACGGGGCACCCTTTGGCACCCTCGTCCCGGTCTTTGGAACCTCCACGTGTGGCTCCTGGACGGGACGAGGCAGGTTTGAGTACCCTACCACCAGCGGTGGTGGCTACCATCACTTCCGCTAGAGCATCGTCCACGAGACATGCCTATGCGTTGAAGTGGAACCTCTTCGTCAGCTGGTGTTCTTCTAAACAACAAGAACCCACGAAATGCCCGATCAGTGTCGTGCTTTCCTTCCTGCAAGAAGGGTTGGAGCGAAGGCTGTCTCCCTCCACCCTGAAAGTGTATGTTGCCGCCATTGCCGCACATCACGAAGCAGTTGAAGGTAAGTCTCTGGGGAAGCACGACCTGATCATCAGGTTCCTGAGAGGAGCGAGGAGACTAAATCCTCCTCGTCCTCCCCTCGTACCCTCTTGGGATCTCTCAGTGGTTCTAACTGCCCTGCAGAGCGCTCCATTTGAGCCTTTGCAATCAGTGGAGCTTAAGTTCCTGTCAATGAAGACAGCACTCCTGGTTGCATTGGCCTCCATCAAGAGGGTAGGGGACCTGCAGGCATTTTCGGTTGACGACGCGTGCCTGGAATTCGGGCCGGCTAACTCTCACGTGATCCTGAGACCCCGGCTTGGATATGTGCCCAAGGTTCCTACCACACCCTTTCGAGATCAGGTAGTGAACCTGCAAGCGCTGCCCTTGGAGGAGGCAGACCCAGCCTTGGCACTGCTCTGTCCAGTACGCGCCCTCCGTGCTTACGTAGACAGAACGCAGTGTTTCAGGACCTCAGACCAGCTCTTTGTCTGTCATGGTGGGAAGCTGAAGGGAAAGGCTCTCTCGAAGCAAAGGTTGTCTCACTGGATAGTGGACGCCATTGCTTTGGCTTACCAGCAGCAAGGTCGACCATGCCCCCTTGGTGTGAAGGCCCACTCCACTCGGAGTGTGGCATCCTCTTGGGCTCTAGCGCATGGCGCCTCGCTAACAGACATCTGCAGAGCTGCAGGCTGGGCGACACCTAACACATTCGCGAGATTCTACAATCTCCGAGTAGAGCCAGTTTCTTCTCATGTACTCGCTTCAACTAGCCGGTGCTAGATTCTGCTCAGGTGTCTTCGCTTGCTCGCCATTCCTCTCCACGGACGGGATACGTGCGATATTCCTCAGGTGAGCCTCATAAGCCCTGAGTCTCCTCCAGCACTGACGACGTCAACGCCAGAGTTATGCCACCGGCAGCTTTCGCGCTTGGCTAGGTGCCTCCATGTGCATGGTTCCCCCTCTGGGTGACCCCCACATGTGTATTCCACTGTAAGCCTCTTTGAGCATGTGTCTTTCCCTTGGCAAGCCACCTTGCCACCCCTGGGGTTGAAATATTCCACCTGCGGCTGGACACCCCAGTGTTATTCCGTATGCAGCCCTTCGGGGTCATATGTGTATTCCAAGTCCCCCCCCTTCAGGTTGGGCATGATTGCATATTTCCACTGGATATGCTTCCCAGTGTACCTTGGTATTCCTGTGTTAAGTAGGACTCCTTCGTCCGTGCTAGTCTCACGACAGGGAGCTCAGACTTACGCAGGGCACTGGAAGACAGTCGAGAGGTGGCGTGATTATACGGGAACCCCATTCGTCGTCATCCGACGTAACTCGGAGTGACAACGAAAGGGAACGTCTCGGTTACGTATGTAACCCTCGTTCCCTGAGTAGGGAACGGAGACGTTACGTCTCCCTGCCACTTCCGCTGTACCGCTGGAACGCCTGAGTTCAGTCTCGGCTCCTCAGCGAAGACATATCTGCATTCTGCTCGCGCACTTCCTTATATACCCCCAGGGCGGGGCGGAGTTACGCTATGCAAATTCCGCAGACCCATGGCATTTCTTTGCCATTGGCTCGTGTTTTAATACTCGAAGATGATAGGATTTCTAAGCGAAACCCCATTCGTCGTCATCCGACGTAACGTCTCCGTTCCCTACTCAGGGAACGAGGGTTACATACGTAACCGAGACGTTCTTTCTGATTCATTCTTCCTTTCAGTTTCCTTTCTTACCAATACTTTCTCTAACCATTTATTATCTCATTCCTCCCAACACTAGTAGTGTTCCTCCTTCTTGTTCCCTACATACACGTACCATCTTTCTACATTCTGATTCTTTTAATTCTCATTAAACATTCTTTTTTCTTCTAACCCAATGCTGAATCATCACGAGATTAAAGCCATTCTTGGCCATTACAATATAAGATATATTACAATCTGGTCATAATATAAATTATATTTTATAAAATTGTATAAATCAAACCAATTTTATTTACTGGTCTCCGGGGTTTCTACTGAGTAATTTGTCCAAACTGACTTGTTATCTTCTCACTGATCTTTTAGAAGGTGATTGGCCCTGCAGCTCCAGCTGTGCTGGCATTAGCATTGTGTACACAGCAACACCCAAACTGGAAACCAGTTACAGCTGCTTCGATGCTGTGAACATTCAATGGACTGCAGGCATTGAGAAACATGGGTCAAATCATTGCTCAATTTAAAGATTTTTGTGACTACAATTTAGAATTGGACACAATTATCTTATTTTAGGCTGAGATGTTATCAGTTGCATTCTTTTAAGAATCTTATTTAAATATGAAAGAAAGGTTGGACAAACAGGTCTCATGGAGGGCGCCAAGATTGTTTTATGGTTTGTTGCTTTTATCAGTCTCTTTTGAGACCTCGAAAGCATACAATAATGCAGTGATTGCAAAGTCTGGTATAAAACCAAATTAAAGCTATGTTTTATAAGACTGAGCCTTAAATGGTGTTGTTTAAACCATATACGGGACATCAGTCATGAACTTTTTGACACTATTAAAAGATTTTCAAAGAACCATGATTACTTTGATGTAATTCATATAGGTCTTTGTCTAAATTATCTCATAAGATAAGGACAAGCTGTGCATGTCCTCTGACACTATCAGGCCTGGTTACAAGCCTCTAGTAACACAATAATTGTCATTATATGCATCAGTTTTAAAATTTAGCGTATTTTTCCAAATTTCAGCCTAGGACTCCTGCATAGCAGCTGTTCTCTAGGACTGGAATCATTTTCCCAGATAATTTCTTTTGAAATATTCTAATTGCATTGCACTGTTTTGTCCAACTTTACACTTCACACACAAAGGATTCAAGTGAGACAATTTTACTTGTTATCTTTTAGCTCATCAAATCACAAGATTTTTTCACAAGTTAGCGTGACCATTTTCTTATTTCCAGTGTTGCAATGTTGTTGCAACAAAGCAAATAATTAAATGTAACAACATTATTTACCTCAGAATTTAAGTTTTTAGTTTTCAACCCTCTGTTGAGTACCAGAATAAAATTTGGATGATGTTATTCCAATTTAGGTTTCATCACTTGTTGCTTTGGCAAACAAGGAGGTAAAGTTAAAGCAAGGGATATCTTTTCTCATCTACACTGCCGCTATCATGTCCCTGATATGTGGTTTTATCTAATTCTCAAGCCCCACCGGATTTTGCGTTCTCCGGTCTAACTGGGTATGCCGACCCATTCTACAAATGTGTCTATGTGAGGTGCGTCTGAATTTTCCCTCAACACTTCTAAAAGGCAAAAGAGAATTGACTTACCAAACGGCTGAAGAAAGAGAAGGACATCTTTTTTCTCTTACTTGTTGCAAGTCCCAATATTTCGCTGAAAAGACACTCGCAACCTGGAGAATCACGGAGGGACTGTCACCACTTTGTAAGGACCACCCATTGGCCCAACGACGGAATCCAACGGCCTGGCGAAGGTTTAAAGCGTGTATGTCTTTTCAGCGCTCCAGTGAAGTTCACTTAATCTATTGGAACTTAGTTTTAGTATTACTTTAGCTCTACGTTTGATCTGACTCCAATTTCAAATGATAATCAAATTTAGATCGTATTTCTGATTAGAAATTAATCATAAACATCGATTATGAATTAATTTAGATCTTTGATTATCCTGATTATCCCATACTTTCAGTTATTAATACGTTATGGACCCGAATGCCGCACAGAGATCACGTCGGCCAATTCGTGTTTCTCACGGACACAAACTTGTTAATTCTGATTTGAGTCAGAGGATGTAGGGTTTGCTAATATACCCCTAAAGTCAGTCGCCTACTGCTTACGGACTAGAGAGTGTAGTTTATTTTAGCCATTTCCATACAACTTGCTAAACCAGTGATAGACAGAAATCAACAGGTCTCCAAGATGACGTGCCTACTGCTCCGTTCATTCATGTGCCTGTAGTTTGACCTACCTTAACTAAGTTTGCGGTAGCACCAGCCTCCTTAAATATATTAAAATAATGATTTCAGAATACTTCAGAATAAATCAAGATGTAACATTTATTTGTCAGGTAAAAATGTATCATGCCAATTACAGAAGTAAATTATTAAAAGCCAATTCAAAAATACATGACATCATTTACTCAAAGATGAATCTAAAAGTAAGCAATGTTCTCCTGACAAAGACACACAGTAATGTGTCAGGATTTTCCAACAGGAAAATACTGCCATGCATTACTGTGTGGGGGATGATCCCGGTAAAAGATTCCCAATGATTGCTCTGTCCCCTCACCTTAAATACCAGATCAGAACAAAAGGGGTTAAACAAATGTTGTTTAGAGTTGGTTGGGCCAATCCATGTACCCCAGGGGGGTAGCACCTGGTTTCTTGAGATATCGTAAAGAGATATCAGCCAGAGAGGAGATACAGGATTCTCCTAAGTTCTTCAATCTTTTTCATTAAACCAATGACTGCAATGAAATTAAGACCATTTTACCAATCGCACTGTGCCCTTTAAAATGACACCAAACATGAAAAGGAAAAACAACATATTCACAAGATACATCATATGTGATATATAGACATTCTTAATGAACTTTCAGTGCCTTGAGGAGGGAGAGGGGGGATGAGTTGAAGTCAAACAGGGGAACAATGAGATAAGTTTGGGCAGTACAAGGTTCTGTGCTCTGCCTTTGTTGTCCGCTGTCCAGGGTGCATTTTATGGCGTTATTGCAGGGTGAGTTTTGTTTTAACAGGAAAATCAGTTCTTACAAATTTGATTGCTCAAATTCAGATCTCAAATTTCAAGTTAATATTTTTCAAAGAAAACATCAGTCTAATTCGACTGCTCAAATTCAGATCAAAAAATTCAAGTTAAATATTCGCATGGTAACATCCGGGCTACCCAGGATAGGAAAAACAGTTGAGCGCCTATCAGAGCACGACGATCATGTGCGCAAGGTATACAGTAGGTGGCGGTAATACTCCGAGTGAACGGCCATGAAGCGGAAAGAAGAAGTAGAAGAAGAAGAAGAAGAGAAGAAGAGCACGACCAGCGACCATGAACCAGTCTATGCCATGAACACATGACGAGCTCTCTGTCGTGATCCAAGAAGTCGATCGGCACGGAGGATGTTAAACCTGTAAAGATGACTTCCAGGGAAAACGAAGGCGCCCCGGTAAGTTTGCCGTTTATGTACAATCGGACTCGGGCTCGACAGAACAGAAGTATGTAACTTGTTGCTAATTATGTTTGGAACACATAGCTATGGTTTGTGTGACTCGTCTCTCTATGTAGGTAACGTTAGCTGCTAAGTCAGATAGGCAACGGTACATGTATTCGTATTGAACCCGGGCGTCACGGTTCGGTGCATGAATTTACACGGAGAATACACGGTATAAAAGTAAATAAAACTCGCGTGCAAATTAATTAATGTAGTGCGGAACTACTGTTAGATACGCGGGTTCTTTAGGGACGCCTAAGCTGTAGCCCTGCCTTATCTCTGAAGCTCCGTGGCTATAATGAACAGGCTGCGATGTCAAGATTGCAATGCTTGTGTGTGTGTGTGTGTGTGTGTGTGAGTGAGTGAGAGAAAGAGGGAGAGGCGCGGGCGCGATCATCGAACGTGTGTGTGTGTGTGTGTGTGTACCGTTGCCTATAGCTGACTTACCTACATAGAGACACGAGTCACACAAACCATAGCTATGTGTTCCAAACATAATTAGCAACAACATATGTTCTGTCGAGCCCGAGTCCGATTGTACATAAACGGCAAACTTACCGGGGCGCCTTCGTTTTCCCTGGAAGTCATCTTTACAGGTTTAACATCCTCCGTGCCGATCGACTTCTTGGATCACGACAGAGAGCTCGTCATGTGTTCATGGCATAGACTGGTGCTGCGTTCACTTCGTGAAGTGGACGAGGGAAGTTTATATGGACCAGATATGGACAGACCCTCGTTCCCTCGATTTTGACCGAGGGAGCGAGTCTACTTCATATGTACACTTCAGGCACCTGTCCCACAATCACGTCACCACAGATCTCGTCTAATCACCACCACAACAGACAACTCTATGATATATTAATTATATATTTTATTTATTTAAAACAACCCACACACATATAAACATTTGGATGCTGCATTAAACAAATTCTTAAAGGAAACATTTTTTAAATAATAAATCAACTCTATAGCTGATTCCAAGTGATCAAGGGCTTGGGACGTTCCAGTTCAGCCCATTGCAGTTTCTGCCAGTAGTGGGCACTCGTGCAACGTAAGCAATGACGTACATCCGAGTGAACGAGACGGAGGGAAGTTAGCGAGTGAAGGGCATGACAATTTGACTGGAACTAGAGCCCGTCTACGGATATTATTATATTATATTCCTATTAGACATTCTCTGCTGGAACGCAGCATGGTTCATGGTCGCTGGTCGTGCTCTTCTTCTTCTTCTTCTACTTCTTCTTTCCGCTTCATGGCCGTTCACTCGGAGTATTACCGCCACCTACTGTATACCTTGCGCACATGATCGTCGTGCTCTGATAGGCGCTCAACTGTTTTTCCTATCCTGGGTAGCCCGGATGTTACCATGCGAATATTTAACTTGAATTTTTTGATCTGAATTTGAGCAGTCGAATTAGACTGATGTTTTCTTTGAAAAATATTAACTTGAAATTTGAGATCTGAATTTGAGCAATCAAATTTGATCAACTTGAATCTATTTTATCTGAAATTCTATAAGTTGATTTTTTTTTTAAATCTGTATTTGTGAACATTGAAAAATATTCATTGAAATTCAGGTTTTGAGAGGTAAATTCGAAACAAATAAATTCAGATACATGGTTTCCAAAGTAAAATAATTTCAAAGGGGTGAATTCAGAGCAAATAAATTCAGATAAATGTTTTTCAATATAAAATATTTCAAAACTAAGTATTCAGTGGCTGTTAAATTTCAAAGAGTTCTGTCTCTTATTTGCTTCCATAGAGACAGACTCGCGCTCTGCGGGTGAACTTTGAACTTCATACCGCCGTCTTGCATTTCACTCACAGTCACTGTCTGAGGCACAGCCGAAATATACTGCGAGCGACTGACATAACCTGCCAACAGGGGCGGAGTGGCAATCGGGAGAGTCGGGACTTTTCCCGGTGGGCCGGTAGTGTTTTGAGGCCGCGGAGGGCCGGTCTGATAATAGTTATACATTGCGAGTTATTTTAGCAACACCCGTCTGGCGGCCTGATGTGCGGCCGCTTCTCGCTGGTCAAACTGTGCAGCCTCTCTGCTCAACACAGTATATAAAAGTGCTCAACCCGTTCGGCAGGTCCAACCATGTCTATAGGATTTTCAAAAACATAGGGGGATCAGTGAGCGGCCCCTCCCAAAATCGGGTCGGCCTTTGATGTAAAAAGCCGCCGAACACCTCTTTTTCCTCGTCACGTCTTGGAAGTCTAACGTCCGTAAGAGTGAGTTAAATGATGGAAAGGCAAAAAAGAAAACTGAAAGGTGGCGCTGAGCATGGGCGGCTCTAGGGAGGGGCTAGCAGGTGCTTCAGCACCCCCAAGAAAGACCAAAGCACCCCAAAAAATAATTTCTGGAAGCAATTAGGCTATATTCAGGCTGTAGGCTATTCTATGGAAGCCCTGAACCACATTTTGAAGCAAAAAGAACACATTTTGAAGCAAAAATTTCTTGTTATTTCGAGGTATTAAGACGTTATTTCAACATAATATCTCGTTATTTCGACATAATAAGTCGTTATTTCGACATAATAAGGGGGCATTCTAATCTGCATTAAGCTAGCCTACATTAAGCGTTCTTAGGCCTAATGGTTTTCTATGGGAGGAAATTGCTTAACGTGTAATTAAACGTTGCGTTTATATTCTGGGCTCATCTGATTTTTAGTACATAGCATTTTTATGATTTTAGTATCATAATGATTAATAAATGCACGCACAATTATCCGTGAACTTGATTTGAACAAACGCCTTTCAACTTGTGCAAAATTCAGAATTAAATGAATGTGCAGCAATTTGCACAAATAGAGAGTCTGTAGGCCTACTGTTGTAGCCATTAAATAAGCGCATTTAGTTTCATATTTGTTAAAATATTATAATGTCATTTCTTTTCCATTTATGTTTATTTATGAAAAGTGAACAGCACGAATAAGATATGATGCCTATATATCAAGAGACTTGGAGTGGGTGGGTCAGACAGACATTTTGACCATTTCATTCAGTTTTGTTTTGTAGAAAACCTTTCATTAAAGTGAATTTCGTTTTGTATAAATTGTATCTTAATTTTAATAATTTTTTAATAATAATAAGCAAATATAACAAACAGACAATATAGCCTAATCATGGAGGCGCCCGCGCGGTCAATTGCATTGCACGTTAACTGAGCGCATCTCATCCGAACTAAGTTAACGAAACCCAGTGTATGCCTCACACAGACATGCGAAACACATCAAATACACAAAGCTTGAAATAACTTTAAACGAAATAATTCAAAACGAAAAGAAAAAGGCTTGCCTACTCTCTGATTACGTAATCATGCATTTCTCTAGGCGCGTTCACTATATATGGCGATCGTCAACTTCATCTTTGCAGCCGACACCCGACACTGTCAGAAAACACTAATTTATTACTAAAAATCAATGCACGCGTTACCGGATTTACAAATGCACATCTTGCTTATTGCACGCACATAAATGTTGAAATAACGAAATATTATGTTGAAATAACTTTATTAGTAGGCTAATAATAGCCTACATCTTTTAGAATATTTGATTGAATGCTGAATGTTGCGCTTGTTCAATTTAATAAAATTAAAACTTTAATTGTGATCATTAAAATAATTGAATATTAAATATTTAGTGGCCAAGTTTTGCTCAATTATTATTTGTATAACTGCGCAGCTCCCCCGTCAATGATCTAGCACCCCTCAGCACAAGCGTTAAAAAATCTGGCGCTGAGAAGGTCAGACTCAAAAGGAAAAAAATTATGGAGGAGGAGGCAGTGAAATGCTCCAAAATAACAGACATGTTCCGGGCATCAACAAGCAAAGATACTACAGGTGAAATAAACTGAAGCAGATGTTGTCAAAGCTAGGCACAGATGGGAATTAGCACCAGCTATGCAGCCAGCCAGCCAAAAGCTTGTGTAATTTGAAAGTAGCTGTGGTAAATATGAGACAAATAAAAAGTTTACTATTGAGTGACTATCTAGGCTACTAGTGGCAGATTTCCTAGTTTTAAAACGAGTAACCTCCCTTGGCTGCTGCTGCTATGTTAAGTGTATACAGATTATGTTAACACTAGCAGAAGCTAACGAGCAAGGTGTCGTGTCACCGTGAAAATGCCATGGACCCTTTTCAACAGGGTGATGATGACACGTTTTAACGGTCATCATCCGCATAAATCCTGGAAAGTTTTTTTAATATTTTCAATTTAAAAAAATATGTATTTACATTTATAACACTATTTTATATTATATTACCTTTAATAAAATTACAAAAAAACTAGTTAATGCTGCTGTGAGGGTTTCTAATGCTGCGTCTGTGGGAGTGATGACAAAGTGACATATATTTCTCTCTTCTGAGTTCTTCTGACTGCCGTTATCCATCTCTCGCAATTTTTTTACTCTTTTAGAAAGTTGTGAAAAAACTATAGAGGAACAAAAAAAATCTATTTAATATTCTCTCATTCACCGCTATATTTTTTAGCAAAGGTTTTTTTTTTATTTTTCTTATTTTTTTTTTTTTTTACCACCGAGGGCCGGTGGTCTACGAAATTTCCCGGTAGATTTTTTGGTCCCACTCCGCCCCTGCTGCCAATAAACAAAAAGTGATAGTTCTGAGGACATTTTATCATCCAAATGATAATAATTATATTCATTATCATTATGAAAGTCAGTCATGTGTTTATGCAAAGCGTTTCAATCACGCAAAAAGACAAACGCGGCTCTCGTCTCGTTTAGGTGTCGAATTACGCCTCTGTAGGCTATGTTGTTTTGCATTAAATATGATTTAAAGCACAGTAATGATTTTATAGATAAAATAAAACATACACCAACCTGAATTTCACAGTGAAAATGCACCAAATCTGCGACGCTGAGAAGAGAGCTGTTGTTCTTGACTGGAGAGTTCAAACAGCCACGCTCACTCCAACCGTCGAGTTTTCGTCACGTCAGAGGGTGGGGGAGGGGGGGCATTGTTTTAATTGAGTAAACTTACTCAATTTTAAGAGCGTGTTAAATATATTAATAATATTGATTTGAATTAAGTAATTTTTTTGTTTCTTGAAACAGATCAGTTTAATTAAACATTCTCAAATATTTTGATAGAAATTTCACATATATATTAAGTATATTATAAAGAAATAATTGGTTAGTCAAATACTAAATTATTTTATTGAAAAAAACTTAAATATATCTGTAAATTTTAGATAAAATTAACTGTTGGATTTTTACTCAATTATTTTGGTATGTTTAACTCAAACAATCAAGTAAACGATATACAGAGATTTTATTAAGTTAATAAAGTTAAAAATTTCTGTAATATTTACTAAGCCACAGAATAATTTTTTACAGTGTATATATTAAAATGTAATTTATTCCTGTAACGGCAAAGCTGAACTTTCAGTGTCTTCAGTGTCACATGATTCTTCAGAAATCGTCATGTTGATACATTTTATTTACATCTTACTGACCCCATTTGTGTCTGTATATATATATAAGGACAAACCCAAAATGGCTAAACAACAAGCTTTTGATTGTCTTAACCACAAATTATTGGTCAGGAAATTAGCTATTTATACATATATTTATACATACACATATACACATATACACATATACACACACATACAGTACATTCACTCTGACCAAAGCTGATGGATGCCACTTCTTGATTGTCTTTGCAATTTGGGCAGGAGCATTGTCTTGTTGAAAAATAACATCTGTGATAATCTTTAGATCACTACTTTTTCAACTTTTTATTTAAGGGAAACAAGCCGTTCTGCAATATTCTCCTGTACTGCAAAGCATTAAATTACTTTTCACAGTGAAGTAGCTCACCAATAGCTAAAAAGGTTCCCTGCACAATGACACCTCTTCCTCCATGCTTCACTGTGGTAGAGATGCATGTGTATGCTAATTATATATTTCAGATTTCCGAAGACACCACTCGGGAGCATCACCATGCAACTCCTGCATTTGCTTAAATTTAGCTAATTTCCTGACCAATAATTTGTGGTTAAGACAATTAAAAGCCATTTTGGGCTTGCCCTTTTTTTTGTTTGCCAAGGAGTGTGTATGATCTATAAAATGTGCACATACACATGCTCTCACATGCATAGCTTATCAGCTTATGCATGACAACATGCAGTGTGTGTACAAGTAAGTGTTGAAACTACATATGGGTGAAATATGTCGTTTTAGACTGGAAATGCATGTAATTCGACAGAACAAGCGGGTGACAGTCACCACAGGGCCACAGCATCTCTTTGATGTAAGAGTTCAATAAGAGATAATTGCACAAACCTCGATGAGCTCACTGTTTCTGGCTTCCAGCGCTGCTCAGTCTCTGCTCATCGGCAGCCTGCATGCAGTGACAACAGCTTATCTGCTGGTGCTTTGAGTGGTGGTAGGGTAGAGGTTACAGTGAGGTTCAGTCTCTCAGCATTCTGCCCATCCTGTCACTTGAGACATGTCAGACAGGGCCAGATGTCAAGCTTAGATATCCTGCTCTGGGTTTGATGAATGGGAACGTAGGTGTGGCAGAGACAACAGACGGCTCTAAAAGAGCGTGAGGGTGAACTGAGCGAGTGAGGAGAAGAAGGACAGGTTGTGCTCGTTTCACTGAGAAAGCGTGGAGAGCTCGTTGAAAGCACTCCCACACACTTGCTTCCCTGCAGAGACTTGCTGCAATGAGAGGAAAGAAACAACCTGGAGTGAAGAAAGCTTTACCTGGCTGAGAGAGATAGAGAGACAGTGTATGTGTGTGTGTATATGCGTCTATACTTGTCTGCTTTCCGTCAGTTACAGTGGGTGGATGGATTTATCCAATCTAATCATTGTGTAGGCTGCGAAAGATGTGTGTTGTTGTGTGGGTGCACAGTATGGATGCATGTTTGAAGAGTGATTTCAATGTATACGCGACACACTCTGGCTCAGCACTTCCTCTGTATACCAGGGCCATAACCACAATAGATATCGATACTTATCAAATCAAAGGAGGTGTTTACTGTTTAAAGAAGACGAGTGTGAATTCCAATGTTACACTTTAGTTTGGGCAGTGAAAGTGTGCATGGTAAAATATAAGTAGCTAAACATTTATTATTTGACAAATGCGAAAGAAATGTTCAGCGACCGTCAGTAATATCTAGTGATGCGAACTACTCAACTTCAGTGGCGGCTGGTGCTAAAATTTTTTGGGGGGGCACAACAAACTGAATTTTTAATTCAGGACTGAATGTAGGCTTATTGTTAAATAACAATTTAACAGTGATAATAATGTAGCTATCATAAGCCTAAAGTTTAGCTAAAACTTCAGCCGGTAGGGTTGGGAAATAGCCAATTGCCAAATAAATCTGAATTTTTGGGCTAAATGGCATAAATGGTATAATCTGAGTATTTAATTATTATTTTTCTATTTGAATAAAAAAAAACCTGTATTTTTTTTTTTTTTTTAATATTTAATATCCTGATCGATATTGTCCTACAAACAATGTTTATATTGAAGGTTATAAAAACAAACATAGTGCAACCTTGCTGTCTATCTGCAGTCTATCCAAAAAAGGGGTCAAATGAATCACATTACATTCTAACATTGCAACATTACAATCTAAAAACAAAATAATGTTTTTTAAAGAAGTAGTTAAATTTTCTAAACCAAAAAAAAAAAGCTAATATCATAAAAATACACAGGTAGGTTTGAAATTATCTAGCACATTTATGTTCACCAACAACAACAACAAATATTCAACAACAAATGTTTTAGCTAAATATATTTATAATTTAGTGCTAATGTATATTAGTCAGAATAATTGCGCTCAGACTACCCTGCTGAAAAAAACAATAGAAACCATTACAGAATTGCTAATGGTTTTAATGGTTGTATTGGAAACTGTATTGGGTTTGATGGAAACCGTAATGGTTCTAGTGGGTCTCTATTGGTAATTTGTTTTCTTCTATTGGTGGCATGTTTTGTCTATTTGTCTGTATTGGTTTTAATGGAAACTGTAATGGTCCTAGTAGGTCTCTATTGGTAATTTGCTTTCTTCTATTGGTGGCTTTTTTTTTCTATTGGATACCATTAAGGTCCAATAAAATACCTTTGGCAAGGTTACATGTTCTACTGGACACCAGTATGAACCATTAAGACTCCAATAAATTTAGTGTTTTCTTTGGTTTGATGATAATGATTTAATGTAGGCTATACACATAGTTAATGCTAATGCAGATTTTTTTTTTTTTTTTTTGCAATTATTACAACAAAAATATATTTAAAAATGACTTTTGTATTATTATTTTTGTTTATGTTTTGGAATGAAAAAAATAAAATAGCCTAAAATACTTGGCTATTGCCCGCCAATATACGTAAAGGAGCACATTCACACAATGTACAAACTATAAGTGTTTGTAACTATATTAAACGTTATTAAATGAAATCGGTTCAGCAAGTTTGTTTTTCCGTCAAAAGAATAACTTACTCTAGTTACGACTTAATGCGGAAACGATAGAGCACCAACACACGAGTAAAAGTATGGGGGGCCGACCAAGATGGAGGTGTGAACGGATTGAATTTTCGAGCTCTCAGAACCAACTTTAGTTAAGAAGGATAGAATCGAATTTGGAAAGATCTTTCGAGTTGAGCAAAAGTGTACATCATTTTGACAAGTTTTTCTTTTTTGCTTCATATTGTTACTGCAAAATGCCTAACGCAGAGGTTATTGTCTTCTAACTGATGGTGTCGCCAGCCATAGGCGCCTCGCACCCACGGAAAATGCCGAGCACCCACGTGTGCCAGACTGCCAGTAGGCTACATTCATTTAAAATTAAATATTGCAGTTGGTGCTATGTGAAGCGTCTGTCACACTGTGAGTCGCTGTCAGTGGCCTGCTCCATATCCTATCCACCACAGCGTTTCTCGGATGAAAACGCCTATTTGACCCGCTCTGTACGCAGAGACACGTTCCTCCTGAAGAATTAACCGCAATGGTGAGTCAACAAATCTAATTTTTACTGTGTGGACTTGTGTGACAGAGTCCTGCACGGGTTCGTGTTCCCGCGGGTGACCCGCAAATTTTGCTCAAACTGGTGCGGGTCGGATCGGACACGGGGGAAAGGTCTAAACACGGGTTTAAAACAATCACGTGCAAACGTAAAAATATATGCACATTTTTAGGAACACATCTGCAAAAATATGCCTGTATTTCAAGTTAATACAATAATTTAAAATCCACGTCAGTTTATTTGTGCCCACGCCCTCCCAGTAGCCTACTTTCACTTTTAAAAAGTCATCATTACCGCGCGCGCGATCTGCTTGGACTCGTCGAGATGGATGCTTGATGAAAAGAATAGCTAGTGGAGATGGTAAAGTTGTCGAACAAAACTGAAGAAAACAATGTTGTGAAAGGCTTTGCTGCATGCATTTTCGTGTTGGATAGCCGCAAATGTGGAACTTCATCGCCGAGGAAGCACGCAGATAACTGGTAAACCAAGCAGTTCTATCGAACAGTATTTTTTAACACTGTTAAGTGCTAAATGAATAAATGTAAATGTAAATGTTAAGTAGGCTATGTGTGGTGTGCAGGGCGTGTTTGAACCCAAAATTGTCAGATAGGCTAGACGAAATTGCGTGGCAGATATAGTGTTGTAGCCGCGTCTGTTCCACTGGTAAAATGTTATAAGGCTACTCAGTTTTGTGGTAACGTACAGCCATGTTCTTCATGTATCGGCCTTTTGACAGCTTCGGCTGAAGTTGTCCTTGTGTTAATGGTCGTGTGATAACTTCTGTATGATCTGGCAATAAACAATAACATTTTTTGTAAGTGTGTCTATTATAGTCTAAACTGATTTTATTACGGTTGCGGGTCGGGTGTCGGTTCTATTTCAAGCGGGTCGGGTCGGTGCGGATTTAAATTAGTGCTGCTGTCTAGAAAACGGGTCGGGGGCGGTTTTAAGCACTGCGGGAACGGGCGGTGCGGTTTTACAAAATCGGACCCGTGCAGGACTCTGTTGTGTGACATTGATTCTTAATTTCCCACGAAGCTGATCTCGGTTACGTGTCAGTTAAACTTTTCATCTCCAATCCTGTCTGTATTTGTGCGAAGTGGCGCTGGCCTGAGTTGAAAGATAGCCTACTTTACGGCTTTATTATCAAGTAGGCCTAAATGTGTGTGTGTGTGTGTGTGTGTGTGTGTGTGTGTGTGTGTGTGTGTTCGTGTCGGCCGCTGTCCATTTCCTAAGGTTCTGAAATGCAAACATTTTTTGACTAGCCTACTTGATTTCTTTTTTTTTTTTTTTCTTTTTTTTTTAAAGAGCGTGCGCCCATGAGCACCCACGGAAGAAAATCGGCGCCTATGAGGCCAGCTACATCTCTGCATGGCTGCACATCGGTCAGACTTTGCCCACCGGTTACACTTAAACTAATAGAGAAACTCTCTGTTCAAACTTCAATTTAGCAGGCTTGTAGAAAAAAAATGCAATCGGACAGGTAAACAGAAGGAGGTTTTTTAAATAATACACATAATGCATGATATTACTTTGGACATTACTTTATTAAGATTCCTATTTAGGCTTCGTGGTATAATACCACTATAGTTATTTAAAACACTTACATCAGGTTGCTTTAAAGATAAAGATAAAAAGGAGTGAATCAAATATAATATTTTATGAAAGCCAAATAGTACAAAAAAAGAATGGCTCAAGAACATTTACCTGCCATTTATGTTTGTTGCCATACATACTGCATTTTACTTACAAGCACTTGTACATACAAAACATCTTTAGATAACATAACTTGACTTAACATCAGCCACACACACACACAGACACACACACACACACACACACACACACACACACACTCACACTTGCGTGTCTGGCAAGGGTTTGTTCTAGTCCCTCTCAAAAATGTTTGGAAAACTGCAAATGTATAGTTTGTCTTCCACTTTGATACACATGCATTTACCCTGAAGGCAACTAACAGGAACTAATTCTGTCTTGGATGATTCCCAGCATTGCACAATGGAAATGTGTGGAACAAAACCACAACGTTGTGGTAGTGGAAATACTGGAGCTACCTTAAATGTTGTTAATAATAATGCTATGTGATCATCCGTGTCAGAGAAAGAAATAATTTTATTGATTACCCCACATGTTCCATCTGTTAGTTTCACATAGCTTTCATCTCGTCTCTGAGATAGGGTGTAGTCTCCGCTAGTATACACCAGACCACCTTTGATCATGCGCTTATGCACTACAACTTCATCAGGTATGCACACGCGAGGGGCACAGAAGGCAGCCCGTTCTTCCTGTGTAACAACATGCACGCTCCCATTGTCAAGTAGCGTAGTATTGTCACATTTGACAGTATTTTGGACCCTTGGGTACTTGTTCAAATCAGAACAGAACCGTAACACCTCTTCTTTCACCGTGTACTTGGATGAGAAGTAAGGAATTGATCTAAATAGAAGAAACTTGGTAACTATCTGACTAGCCACTCCTTTTGTTCCTTTTACCAAAGTCAGGAGTTTGCCATTTGCGTTCTCGAAAGGAAATGCAGAATGTGTCCACAATGGGCCCCACAACTTGACTGACTTGGCAAGATGACTGAGAAGGTGAATGTTAAATGTCATCTGTGACTCACCATATAAAATCTGAAACCTGAACATGAAGTCAAGCAACAAGATCTCAGCTCTGTTGATTTCACAAGGTTTTAGTTCAGCCTTCAGTAACAGATAAATGGCTGATACAAGTAGGCCAAGATGTTGCAAGTACTTTTGGGGAAGAAGTCCTTCAAGACATGGTAGGCTGTAGAACAGGAGCCAGGATCGCCACTCAGAGGCTTTCCAGTGCACCCTATCTGACAACCCTCTAGGCAGTCGAGTAATCAGGTGTGGAGGTTGGATACCAACAATTCTAGCATCGATCTCTCTCAAAGTGGCAGGGCTGCCTACATAATATGGCTGGGTGGATGAAGAAGTATCAACCAGGAGTCTAGTAATCTGTCTTGAAACCCCCAGTAAGACTGCATGCATGTAGTCTGGGACAAACCCCCAGACAACATCAAAGAATGGCAAGTTGATTAGTGGAGAAGGACCTTTTATGCCCCTAATATTTGTCCCACCTTCTACAGCCAACTCCATATCCCTAACCATTTCCTCATTTGTTCTGTCACAATAGTCTTCTTCTGAAACTGGATACTTCACTACCCTATCAACCAGCTTCCCAGGATGCAGACAGAATCCGCAGCCATGATATCCATTAAACTGGGTAGTGTTTTGCATCAGCGGTCTCGCTTTGGAATCGACACTACAACAGAGGCCAACTATTTTGCTGTTAATAACAGACCCTTCTTTATGCCATGTGACACCAGTGTCAGCTAGGGTCTTGGCCTGGTCCACAAATGACTTGAGAAAGATTTCCATCACAGGCTCTTTTGGCCCAAACCAAAGGCCAGCAAGCAATACATTCTTAAACCTAAGTTCAGGGGGAAGCTCATTGATCATTATGTGGATGGGCCATATAGAGAACTTTGAAGAATTAAACACAGGGCTTCCATCTGAGTTGAATATGTATGATAGGTTGTGAGAATCTGAGAGGATCTGATTTGGGCCAGACAAATGTCTGTACTTCTCCCCATCATAGATGTCTGACAACACCTCATTATGACTCTTTTGCCTATCAAACCTATAATTCAAATGGGCACTCGCTTCTGTGCTTTCAAGCAGAGTCTGAATTTGTGGGGCAAGAGGAACATTGATAAAGAAGTTACCTCCATTCATAGAACCAGAATCAAAAGTGCTGCCACATGATCCACATTCATCAATTTGTTTGTCACTGATCTCCTGGACTGTTCCTATGTTGAAGTAACATTTTTCGCAGTAGAACTGAAATTCTACTCCCTCACAACTGTTTTTAAACACTCTGTTAAAAAGATACTTGGATCGAGGTACAACTTCTTGCCCAAACAATTTATTAATCAACTGCAGTAAATCATGTAACTGGCAACCAGTTATTTTATGCTTTGCTGCATGGCTCATAATCATGAGCATTGCCTCAGCTTTTGTGGTAGTTCCTGTGGCAGACAAAGCAGTGTCCATGTCAGGCTGTAGGTCAATCATTGACAGGGGATCAGTGTTCTGCTTCGTGCTGCCTGTCCTATGGTCTATCTCAGACTCTGACTCTGTTCCACTGCATGCCTTTAAAAAAGCAACATCTTTGTTAAAGGTATTGTTGTGTGTAGGTCTGCTCATACACATATTCACGCAGGTTCATAGTTATATTTTTTTAAACGTACAGACCCTCCAAAACTATACATTTATAATTGAAAACTTAAAGAAGTACATGTGTACCTGAGAGAGAGGAAAAAACAATTATCAGAAAAAGCTAAACTAGTACTCACATGTGTTTCTGAAGGTCTACTTGAGCCTGGTGCAATGTCTACCTCACTACTGTACTCATCTGTCATCAGTTCAGCTGTTTTCCATTGACCATTCTGACAATAATGTTATAGTTATGTTACAATCATGACATCCGTGTTACAATCATGAAATCTATGTAACAATCATGACATCTATGTAACAGTCATGACATCTATGTTACAATTGTTACAATCATGACATCTATGTAACAATCATGAAACGGTTGTATTTTTATAAACTTATGTTAACAAAGATTAATAAATACTGTAACAAATTAGATCAAAAAGTTTTTAATGTCGAGAGAAACATTTCAGTCAAATTGGTTTTAAAACTTGTGACTAGTAGTGTACATGATAAATGTTTATTAGAACAAGCTAAACTAGTACTCACATGTGTTTCTGAAGATCTACTTGAGCCTGGTACAACGTCTACCTCACTACTGTACTCATCTGTCATCAGTTCAGATAATTTGCATATGGAGTTGAGTGTTGTTATCGTGGCTGCTTCACTTTCTGGACCATTCTGATAATAATGTTACAGTTATGTTACAATCATGACATTGCACTAACAGCAAGAGTAACTGCGAATAATTGTACTTCATCTGACTCTGTAGCTGCCTGTTTCCATGCTTATTTTTTGAATGTGTAACGTTATGGTCTTTTATAGCTTTCAATACATCAGGAAAACAGTTCACAAAACTTTCACATACCACAAATGGTGTACTCAACATTGAATGGCTGTTCTGTATGCTCTCTGTCTCACTGTTCTGTATGCTGTCTCTCTCACTCTCTCTGTTCTGTATGCTGTTTGTCTTACTCCCTGCCTCTGAGAGCATATCTATTAAAATACCATAAGCAACAAGAAAAAAACAAGCTGAAGAAATCTCATACAAATATATATAAAGGCAAGGCAAGGCAAGTTTATTTATATAGCACATTTCATACACAATGACAATTCAAAGTGCTTTACATAGAAGAAATTAAAATAATAAAAATAAATAATAATTAAAACATTAAAACATGTTAATATATCACAAATAATGTATTTTATAATATTTAAATAACCTTTTAAAAATAGGTTCTACAAAAAAATGTAATTGACAAAGATGTATGAAACTTATGACCATTATCTCTGTTTCACTGTTACTTTTATTTAACAGGTATATGTGTGAGGACTTTTATTTTGATATCCGATGAGAATCGGATATTTCTCTGGGTTTTTATTTAGCCTATTTATTTGTCAATTAAAAATCAAAAGTTATTCTTCAGTAAGTATGTCAGACTTTGCTGGATCACCTCCGTCCTATGTACTAACGTTTTTATTTACATTTTTTAACAATAAAATGTATTCAAATAATCGGGACAATCCTACTGGATAATAAGCGTGATAGTCTACGTCTACGGTACCTGTTTCATTGGCTGTTTGGCTCTCTTCCTCGTCAACATCAACACCTGGCCTGTCATATCTACACACTGTCTGGCGAGGTATCTTTGTCTTACTTTGAGGTTCCAGGTATAGCTTATATTTTTGCCTATTTCTACGCATATTTGTCCCGAAAAATAAATAATGATGAAAAAAGTGCTTGAGACGAGATGTTGATCACGCAAAAAGGGGGCGGAGCTTAGCTTGCGCGTGACAGTTCCAACTGAAATAACGGTATAATAATTTAAACTGATCTGCTCGTTCACGAACCACCCTTTTTTACTTTTTCTGTCAGGTAAGTGTCATTAATACTTTTCATTCCTGTTATTTTCGATGCAATATTTACTTTTCTGCCCTGTCCGCTATTGAGGTAGACTATAACATAGGCCCAGCGGGCCGATGGCGGCCCACCAGTGGCAAAGTTGGCGGCCCACTGGCGTTTTGCTCATCGTTATTCCAGCGGACCACCTTCCCGGTCCGCTACCGAGCCGCTGGTTCATAATAAGTGTTTTCTGGCATACCACGGTTTAGACTGTTGGTCCAGATTGGTCGTGTTGCCGATGGTGTTATATTTTGTTATATTATAATATTTTGTCCGACCGTGTCAAGCCGCTGACTTTTGCCGCCCAATGCTGGTGGACCGCCAGCCATTGTTAGCTGATAACGGGCTGTGTATGTATTTATACTTAAATGTAAAATCAACATTGCTACAGTAAGTAAGACTGCTTATTAACATACGTTGCCACGTAAGGTTAAGTCTGTTGATAGTATAAAAAAAAGTAATTAAAGGCTGACACAGACAGAGTGCAAGTAGCAAATAAGCAGCTAACGTTACCGAATTAATTTCACAGTCAATGTCTTGCCCAGTAGTATACAGTTGGTTGAGAATATGTCTTAAGTGAACGTAAACAGTTAAACAATCCGATATGTTACGTTATTCGTGCTTTAGGTCGACAGCAGCCTAATAAACATGCCATTTCATTCGTTTTATTTGACCTTTATGTCATGTTTCTTGTAATTTGGTTATTTGCATTCTAGTGAAACAGAGCAAGTAACTTAACGTTGGCTTGCAACAGAGAGTGGCTGCAAGGTAATTATTCACAAATAAAACATTTTGTATTGCTAATACAAAGTAATTTATATAAAATGTGTTTTTATTAACTGTCGTTTGTCTTGTATGTTAGCATGTTTGCCTACGTCCGTTATATCGACGACAACATCCGACAGATAGTGCCCTTGGACCACATAAAAGGCTTCTGTCCAAAAGATGTGAAAGATTTTGAAACAAAGAAAAAATATAACATTTTGTGGAAGAAATCGCCAGAGGACCAGGGGCAATACTACAAAGCACAGATATTAAAACTGGCTGGTAGGTATTTAAAGCTACACTATATATAAGTATATCAGTCAAACTATTTGTTGCACTGCTGGAATCATAGATGTGGGTATTACAGTTACTGTTACAAAAGATTCTCAAACAACCACTTAACATATTTACTGGTGGTGACAAAGAACTGTAGTTATTTTTTCTTCTATTCTTCAGAATCTGAAGAGGAATTAAAGCGCGAGCGAATCTCAATACCCCCACTCAACAGTGATGAGGAAGACTGGTCATCTACCAAAAGCTCCAAGAATCCATCTGTAAGCTATGTAGGCTAATGCATCTCTTAAGTAATACAATTGAGTGCATTATTGCTGCACATTTTTCAGCATTGGAGGTAGTTTTTTCATAAATTTATACCATAGGGATTTAAAAAATAGTCTCCATTAAAGTGTTGTAAGTCATGAACCAAACCAATCAAAGCTATGAGGTTAATCACAACATTACACACTTTGCATTTTGCTTGTTTCAGTTCTCTGAATCTGTAATTTCAGTGAAATTATCTAAATAGCATCATGGGAAATGTAGTTCCCTATCAGTCGGTCACTATGACATATGTCTGTAAATTCTGCTGTTAAAAAAATATTTTTGGTTTATTTTATAGTGTGACAAGACAAATGACCAGAAAAAAAAAAAGCCAGCAGTCCAAAGCATACAGAAACGGAAAACTTTAATGGAAATCCTAAAAGAAAAGAAAAAAGTTGTCCAGAGCAGTTACGAAACACACAATGAGTATGTCCCCTTGGATGTGCACAAGGAACTGCAAGACAAGTACTACAACATCAAAAAAAGGATGCGAGAGGAGGAGATGAGTAATGAAGAAAAAGAGAAGAAAATTAAATGTTTAAAAGAAGAGAATAGGGACACGAAAGCTGAACTGCAGCAGCTAAGGCGGTTAAACCTTCATCTCCAAGAGGAGCTCTTCCAAAACAAAAAAAGTGAGCATTTTCAAACTGGTTGGCTATTCATTTTACATGCATGTTTTTAAAGTTCTTAGAAAGAATTGGACATATTCAAATGTAAGTTATAGCCTGTGATTTTTTATTTTTTATTGCAACAAAACTATTAAAAGTGTTGCTTAATCTGATATTACAGTAACACAAAAGGAGCCACAGACCTCTTCTGCAGGCCACACTTCACTCCCACAGCAGCCAGTTCACGGTCCAGAAGAACCAGCAGAGGAGCAAACGGCTATAATACTCAAACGTGAGCATTTTCAAACTGTTTGACTATTAATTTTACATGCATGTTTTTAAAGTTCTTAGAAAGAATTGGACACATTCAAATGTAAGTTATAGGCAGTGATTGATAAAAAAAACGAATATAGTTATCATTCTTGGTGTGAATGGGCCTTTACTCTGATATTACAGTAACACAAAAGGAGCCACAGTCCTCTTCTGCAGGCCAGACTCCACTCCCACAGCAGCCAGTTCAAGGTCCAGAAGCAGAGGAGCAGAGCATAAGACACAGGGATGACAAGGTATTTCGTAGACTGTAAAACACAAACTCTACATATTCCTATCATTTTAATGCAAAGCAGGGGAGTCTTGAGAAGCCAGGTTATCTAGTTTATCCCTGTATACCCTTAAAAATTTTTTTATTCAGCTGTGGTATTAGTATTCTTATTTTAAACTAGGGCTGCACGATTAATCACAATGAAACACAGTGCTCGCAAAATCGGCTGCCCGACGTCCCGGGGCTATTGTGTTTTCAAGTCGGGCTACCAAAATGCATAACCGGCCTGCCCGACGGGCTATCTGAAATAGTGTTCGCTTCAGTCTTGTTATAATCAGATTCAACGCGTCTTCATCTTCAATCCGCAGCAGCGCAGAGCAGAGCACATATCAGAAACAGGTGTGTGTGTGTGTGTGTGTGTGTGTGTGTGTGTGTGTGTGTGTGTGTGTGTGTGTGTGTTCACCTGAGTCTCATTGGTCTGTCAATGTCAGAATATTTGAGATGACCAATCAAATCAAAGTAGGCAGGGTTTATATTCACAGAAGCTGCTGAGAGCGAATTTGAGCAGAGCGACTCAGTTTACGGTCAAGTGCGAGATAAGATGTTAGTAGCTAAACTAAACATTTCATATTTGACAGTTTTTTTAGGTCATAAATGTGAAACGAATGACAAAAATAATCAGACAAACGAATATACTTTTGTCGAATTTCGCCATTTTGAACTGAAAATAGGCCTATGTAACGTGACTAATAATTAGTTTACTGTCATTGTGAGGGGACATTTAACAGAGCATTAACAAATCCGTTTTCATGTTAGGCACAAGATTAATAATGAATGTGTACATATTGAGAATTAATATACAATTTGTAGCCTTCAGTAAATTAAAAAAAGTTCAGCTTTAGGAGGGGAAGAGACAGGGCAAGATGAGGAGACTGAGAGAAGAAGAAAGAGTAATGTATAAGAAGTGAGAGCAAGTATTGACACATAATCTACTGCCCGCTGACATTGTTTTAAAGCTATTTCTTATCCTTTTTTGGCCTTCAAACGTCTTGAAATGGACATATCAGAGAAATAAAAAATTTGAACTCCCTAATAACCTTAAATGTAGGACCTCTTTGATTTATAAAGCCCTGTCTACGGCCCTATATTAGGAAGAAGATCAATAATGAATGTGTACATATTGTGAATGAATTTAATAAACTTAGTTAGGCTACCTAGCTTTCTTAGTAGCTTTCAGTAAAGGAATGTGTCTGAGAAAATGATTCATAAATCAACCTATCAGTTGACCCTATGTTTACTTCACTGACAGACAAAAATGAAAAGCCTATATCAGTCAAAGCTCAGCTTTAGGAGGGGAAGAGACAGAGCAAGAGAAAAAGAAAGAGAATTGATACTTTGCACTTGACGTCACAAGTACTGTCTGGCGGGCAAGAACGTCGTTCTCCAGCAACGAAACCCAGTAAACTAATCAAGGGTCGCCAGTTTTACTATACAAAAGTTGGTGTTTTGAGGTGTAAACGACATGCCAGATAGTTGATGAGATAAGCAACCTTCACAGTATACACACGTCTGTGCCTATTACCATCAAAGGTAATTTCAACATTTGTTTGAACACAATGGGTGTATGATCATGTAATTAATCGTGTCTTTAAGTTACTGTAGTTTTGTCAATCAACACCACCAATATTTACCAGCTGGTTCGGCGAGTCAGCTGTTTGTGTTATGAATCTAAGCTAGACTAACTGTAACGTTATGTTCACACCGCCGCTGGCGAGAGCAGCAAAATTCATTGAAAATGAATGATTTCCGGGCACTTTGACGCTCTCGCCGGTGGCGGTGTGAACGTACAGTAACAGCTGTCGTCTTTTGCTAACAATAACAGAAGTGTGTGATAGGTTGTTTTGAGGTTTGCGATATCTATGATTTTCAATGAGAACCAGAGATGACCCAACAGTAGAGCTAACGTTAGATTATTTACGGAGGAATTATTACTGCTCTATTATCTTTAAAAAACTTGTCTGCTTTACACAATTTAGGAGTTATTATCTTGGAGTTAATCCTAGTCCATATGCAGCTAGCTCGCTAACAGACTTGATAGCTACTAGAAAGACCTGGAACTACAGGACTCTACGTTGGAAATACCCGTTTGTTGCCCGCCAGGTATCCATGGTAGTCACGTGACTGCAAAGTATCAATAGGAGTGTGCTGATGAGGAGAGAAAAATAATCAGCTGCCCACTTACATGGTTTTAAAGCTATTGTTATCCATTTTTTTGGCCTTTAAAACATCTTAAAATGCACATATGTAGATCAGAGAAATCAACATTTTCTCGGGGTGCCCCCGAACCCCCCTGACTAGCCTGCCTCACATTCGGGACCTCAGTGATGATAAAACCCTGCCATCTGCATGTTAATGAAACTTAATAGTGAGCATTAGACCCTAAACTAAAGTGTTACGTGTTTTTTTTGTTTGTTTTTTCATACCCTCATTGGGGGCTGAGCCACAGACACACTGATTCATGTTCCATACTGGTCACACACATTTCAGTTCAGTTAGAACCAGATGCATATTTGTTGATATTTTGTGTTTTGAAAAGGTTTTTGATTCATTGTTTTGACTCCTAACAAATTTTCTACATTAAAAATTGTCTTTTTATCTGGGCTAGTAAAATTCATTTCGGGGCTACCAAAATACGAAGAGAGCCTGCCCGAAGGGCTACCAGCGATTTTGAAATTTTGCGAGCCCTGAAACAGCACGGTAGTCATGCATTATAAATTCATAATACAATTTTTCTGGATCTCATGAAGTCATAATGTTCCTCATTTAAATAATACCCAACCACAAAATACGCAAAAAAGTACATACTTCTCCAGCCATCGTGGCCAAGAGTCAAGTCAAGAGCCACGGAGGCCAGTCCTACATGACTCCTCAAACTACCTGCATCGCCATGGCCCCCTTAGTTACCTGCTACCTATTGGTGCCAAGTAATCAGTAAAACCAATATAATGGTCGACCTCTACTTTTAAATGAGGTAAAATGGTCTTATGCATATTAATGTTTTTTTTTTTTTTTTTTTTCTTTCAGGATCTAGGACATGGAGTCCTGATACCCACAGGAAAGTGGGACATCGTGAGGAGATTAGAGGGGGACTCAAAATTCTGCAAGAGCTTAGCTGTAGTCATATGGGGTACCACAGTCCTCAAACAGAGGAGTGTTACGGGGATGAAATGTAACGCAAAACCTGAGGCTGAGGCAAAACCACCTCTGAGTCCAGAAAAGATCTCCGCTATCAAAGGTAAAACTGTCAAATTTAGCTATAATTAAATCTCAACACAAGACACTAGGGCTGTAATCTCCCAGTTGACTAGTCGATTAATTGGTAGGCTCTTGATTTTTCTAACGTCATTTTTAGTCGATTTTTAGTTAAAGACAGCTTGATCATGCCGGTTTGCACTGCACAACATCAGGAAGATCAGGCCTTACCTAACTGAGCATGCAACACAACTTCTCGTCCAGACTCTGGTCATATCTAGGCTTACTGCAATGCTCTTCTGGCTGGACTTCCATCATGTGCAATTAAACCACTACAGATGATTCAGAACGCTACCCCAGAACGCTAAAAAAAGACTAAATGTAAATGTATGCCTATTAACAACTGGCCGGGGACTACAGCTGGAAATTAGCCGTAGAGGCTAAAGCTGCTCTTTTATCAAAAGACACTGTCCACGTTATTATAAACTAATAAACTAAATAAGGAACACAGCAGTCATTTTGATGTTCCTAAATCCAAACCGCTGAAGACGCAGTGGCAGAGTTTTGTTTTCAAAGGGAATATTCCCCACGATCAACGTCAATGCTTTCATGTTTCGCGAATCATTTCTCACCAGACTGCTTTATAAACGAGGGTCAGTATATAGCTGGTTTTGCTAAGAAGCTGCTCCTGAAAAAATAATCGGTAAATCATTAGTCATGATCAGTACTTGAATTAAAAAACACAACCGGGTGTATGTCCAGCTGGAGCAACCAGCACCTGGAGCTTTGTGGTTCTGTGTGCTCTACCTCCTTAAATTGTCACTGTATAACTTCAGATTTCAGTTGTCAAGCATCATATTCTACTTAATTTCCTGTGTGGTCAGATTTAAAATGTTTTAATTACTCTGAAAAGCATCCTGGTGCTACTTTTTTTCCAGTACATCCTCGAATTATTGTCATTCCATTATCACATTGTACACAAAACACTTTGTATTTACAAATTATTTGGTAAATCATTAGTCATGATCAGTACTTGAAGTAAAAAATGTATTTATTTATTTGTGTGTGTGTGTGTGTGTGTGTGTGTGTGTGTGTGTGTGTGTTCTAAACAGAGTGTCTGTCTCAGAGGCTGGAGGAAAGGGGTCACACCTCAGAGGAAATAAATAAGCGCCTCCTAAGTGTACGGAAATACCTGGCTGAGAAGATCAGTGATATAAACAGGACAAAAACTATCACTGGTAAGTATTTAAATACCCATTTCTTAAGTAAGGGATAATGTATAGCGAGGCGATTGTTATAGCAAATACAACCCCGTCTTGAATCAGCCTGAAGGGGTTGTATTGCAATTATTACCTATTATCCAACTGCGCGAGACTTTTGTGTGCATGTGCTTGTCAAACAATGTCAAACATTTTGTTAAAGATTATAACATCTTTGAAAAAAAAAACACTGTCAGTTCTGTTTTTGAATAAAGGGTTGAAATAATATCTTTGTAGATTTATATGTTCATCATTTCATTGGGTAACTGTTGAGCAGCTTTTTTTGTTGAAAGCTTGACCACTTTCTTTGACACATCAGTTCCTACACTTCTTGAGTGCTCGAGTAGTGTTGTAAAATGGATGGTTCCGGTCCTCATGATTGGCTGAATTGCTTTATAAGCCACTGTAAAACTCTAAAACATAACAAACACCTGGGACCTCATTACATCATTAGCCCCTTTCACACATAGTCCTCACTGGTGAATTACTGTTAAGAGATCGTGTGTGAACAGGACTTTTTAAAAAATACTGGTAAATCAGTTTAGCCAAATAGCCAATTTACCTATGTATTTATTTATTTATCACTTAAATGATTTCGGTGCATCCTAGTTGAACTATCTGTTTTATAATTTAAAACCTACACCTGGAGAAGATTAAATAAAAGATGACTGTAATGCTGTAAAGTTTACAAAGATCTTGAATCTGCTCAAAGTACGCCCAAAGATGTTGGATGAATATATATAAATATATAATGTATGAATAATCTTATGTACTGGTAATGTGGTTTAAGAGGTACATTGTCCTAATGAATTCTCCTTCTTGTTGCAGGTCTCAGTCAGCCCAAGTGAAGACACACAATGTGTTAATGTAAAAAAACTGAATTAAGTAATAAAAATGTAATATTAATATTTTGTGTCAGATGTTTATTTCCAGCTGGGTTGAGTAAAAAAGCAGGTCTTAATACTGTATATAGTTTGTATTTCGGGTGCATGTTCTTTTTGCAAAACAAAACCTGAGCTGTAAGCTATTGAAAAGTTGGTGTGAAGTTTATATCAATTGTGTATAATAGTAGTTATAATTCAAATTAATTTATTAAAAACTATAGTTAATGTCCTAATTATTAACAGCTAAAAGCATCAAACCTACAAATCTTAACCAATACACAACTGTAATGGAAACCATTAAATATGTGCAATTCAAGACCAATACAAATTTGTAATGAAACCATCAGAACCAATACAAAAACTGTAATGGAAACCATTAAATATGTGCAATTCAAGACCAATACAAATTTTTAATGAAACCATCAGAACCAATACAAAAACTGTAATGGAAACCATTAAATATGTGCAATTCAAGACCAATACAAATTTGTAATGAAACCATCAGAACCAATACAAAAACTGTAATGGAAACCATTAAATATGTGCAATTCAAGACCAATACAAATTTGTAATGAAACCATCAGAACCAATACAAAAACTGTAATGGAAACCATTAAAATACAAATCATGACCAATACAAATTTGTAATGGAAACCCTTAAAACCAATAAATCCTAATGGAATATGGCCCAAAACACACTACGTAATGGACTCCACTTGGTAATGGTTTTAATGGTTAACGGCTGATGGTTTGTAATGGTTTTGTAGTGGAAACCATTAGCAATTCTGTAATGGTTTCTATTGTTTTTTTCAGCAGGGTATTCTATTGCGCTCCGTCTGTTCGGCGCGCATGCACGCGGGGGCGCTCGTTCACGGAAGTATAGCTTGCAGAAAGCTCGCCCACTCATGACGGCAAACTGGACTTTCTAACATTTACAGATGGAGAATATGTCCGTGAAATGTAAGTTATGCACTGAGGAAATTATTGGATGTCACTTCAGCTTATGGCTAAATACTAATAGAGGTACATTTGTTTCCACCAATCGCTGCACAAGTTTAAGGTTACGTATGATGACGAAAGCACGTTAGTGCGAGCCCTCCCGGAACCCATAGAGAATGCATTGCAGTGCCTGCAGTTCGAAAAAAAAAATCTTTGAATGTAAGTCTATGGGAAGACTCTGGGCGATTCTCAGCCAGAGTGAAATCGCCCAAAAAGAGGCGGTACTCCACAGAACGTGACTCGGCGCTGATTGGACTATATCCAGAGGCCGAGTGAGTGACTGCTAGCGTAACTCTGTGGTTGAATGAGATAGTGATAGAAAGTCCCTTTCACACTTAGGTGGTGCGTCGCCCGATCGCCCTAATGAAGAAACCGCCGCTGCTCAACTTTATGAAATGTCACCATTTTTAATTACAAATAGGCCTATGTTATAGGGGTGTAACGATACCCTCATGTCAATATTCGATACATATCACGATACTTTTTTACTGTTGATTAAAATGCTAAATTTGATATTACATTGTGGGTGGAAATTAATAGGCTTGATCTTGGTGCTGGAAATCTAATGCACAGGACAATAGTGACGCCAGAATAAAAATATTCATGATTCTGAAGCTGAAAATACAGAATTATTTTAGACAAATATGCTTGCACTGTCACTGACTAGACATATTTAAATAACGTCGACCACTTTTTACTGGTAACATAAGACATTTAAAATTATCAGGGCCCACAAATATCCCCCCACTGCATTATTATACATTATATTCAACATTATGTAGTTATATAATGTAGTACTGACTCTCACAGTATTTTTTATTTTGGATGAACTATACTTTGTTTAGCTTTGTTTACTGCCTACTTAGGATGGATCAAGTTGCATTTCTGCATTTGTTAATCACTTTGAATAAATAGTGTTTTAAATTAATAAATGTGAATGTGTATAATTTACTAAATGAGAACATATAAAAAAAGTGGAGATTCATTGCACTTAGAATTGGCATGAAACGGAAGTTGAGAGAATTTTTTCTTTTTCATATTGTGACGGGACGGGACTTGATTTTGTCCATCGGGAATTGATTTGCTTGTTGGATCATTGTTGTTAATTGCTGCAATTTCATGTGAGTGACAGGTTGCTGAGAGTAGGTATTATTGTGCCAATGCACTTTTCATCAGAGAAGAGATGTCATTGCGAGGGGGAGGAGAAGTTAATGTTTCTAGTTCTGAGCATGATTTGTGTCAGACTGTATAAGGAGAGTAAATGTTGAAATTAAAGTGTTATTTTATGTGTTTTTGTACAGGATAAATATAGGGGGAGATCTGTTAACTCTTTCCCCACCAGCGTTTTGTAAAAAAGTGGCCAGCCACCTCCAGCGTGTTTGATAATTTTGACAAAAATATCATGGCCCCCAGAATATTTTGTTGTATGAATATCTGAACATGCCATATATCAAAATAAAAAAAACAGACCCTCTGCTTTAAAAAAAAATAAAAAAATGTTTTATTCTAGCTTCATGAATTCTTTTTTTATCAACACTTGAATATGGGTAAGTTTGACATTATTGCCTGTGCCGCTGGCAACAAAACGGATCGGCTCGGAATCGGAAGGATGTGAGACTGACTAGCCGGTTACCAGTCCGGGCCAAACATGTGGAAAATTGTCTGATTCCGGTCCCTCGCCGGTCGATCCTCATTGTGCATATGACAGACAGTAGCCCCTCTCCCAGATGTCACAATTAAGTTGTCTTTCAATAGCTTTGAGATATCCCCTCGCACAAGCACTCGTGCCCTGTCAGGCAGCTTATCTGCTCTGGTAGAGGTGTGTTTTCTTTCCCACACTTTTGTCAAGCAGGAAAACAGCTATTTACAGGCCTGCCAACAATGATTTCCACAGCCATCCTGTGTGGTTAATCCAGTACATATCAACAGTCTGGCCACATCTTCCATCCATCTGTCCATCGTTCCATCCTTAGTCCATCTATCCGACCGACCGGCCAGCCAGTCAGCCATCCCATTTATTTTGTTTGCTTTTGGAGGAAATGGATGTGAGCAATCATTTTGTTGAGAGCTGAGACTGAAATAGCAATTCTGTCACCATAGTTGCCCAGCTGGTTTATGTTGCCTTCAGTGTTGTACATGTAACATCATTGATTTATCTCATCTCATTGTAGCCATGTTTTTCTAATGTGATTTGCAAAGGGAAACAATCTCAGATGAAAAGTTCAAATAGTCTTTAACTACAGTTGCAGTGAATTTTGGAATGAAAAAGCTGTCACTCAAAAAAAAAAAAAAACAAGAAAGAAATAAAAAGTATTTGTGGTGTTGGATAAAAAGAGTGAATAGGTAAGAAAAGGATAAAAAAATATCTTTTCCCAAGCCTTTGTAGAAATGATAAGTGCGGTATCATATTGGAGAAGTCAGTTCCATTCACTCACTATAGTGTGCCCATTGAGTACATGCAGCTGAATTAGACTTTCAAATCACACAGACTTTGTTATTTTCTTCAAGTCTTGCTGTGCACAAGGCTCTTCATCTCCCGACAATCAGCGTGCGAGGTCGACGGGGCAAGAGAAAGGAATCATAGAAGCAGAAGTGTGAATGTTTAAAATGCAGCTGTTCTTGTTCTTGGCTGCCATTAATGTTGGCTGCCAAAATGGCTGGAAGCCTCTAATGATGTGTGGAATAAGAGGACACGGTCTGTATCGTCACCAGCAGTCATGCCGTCTTTAACTTTTCACCTGCCTGACAGCATTCTTGAAAATGCCAACCGTTCCTTTACTCCTTTACTTGGTTGGTTCGCATGAGCTCTGAAAGCTGAGACAGGCAGCTGATTAAAGGGAGTTCCTGATTA